>NW_016804657.1:8551424-8670778 GCF_001698545.2 Rhinopithecus bieti
GCATGTTCTCACTCATAGGTGGGAACTGAACAATGAGATCACTTGGACTCGGGAAGGGGAACATCACACACTGGGGCCTATCATGGGGAGGGGGGAGGGGGGAGGGATTGCATTGTGGAGTTATACGTGATATAAATGATGAATTGATGGGTGCTGACGAGTTGATGGGTGCAGCACACCAACATGGCACAAATATACATATGTAACAAACCTGCACGTTATGCACACGTACCCTAGAACTTAAAGTATAATAATAATAAAAAAACACAAAATTAATCAACTTTGTTTAAATGTTTATTGAATTCTCATAGGGATGGGGAAGTTGGCTCTTGCTTACCCAGTATTAAAGCCTGCAACAAAGCTATCATCATTAAAATAGTATGGTACATGTATAGGAATAATTAAGTTGGTGACTGAAACAGAATACAACATTCAAAATTGAATTCAAAGAATAAATGGGTGCCTAATATGCGATCTAATCGACACCCAAATTCAGTGGGGAGAATTAATGTTATATTTAATTAAAAAGTATAGTAACATAGCCTATCTGGACAAAGAAAAGTAAGACCTTTACATTATACTATATAAAATACATTTTAGATAGATATCTAAATATAAAAAAACTATAAAAATATTCTAAGAGAAAGCAAAAAAATATATATGTATATCTCAAAATGGAATCAACCCAGTAGAATCAATAACATAAAAGCCCTGAAACCATAATGGGAAAAAAATAACAGAGTTTTCAAAACTGTTTAAAAATAAGCTATAACATACACACAAAACGCACAAATAGCACAAATCAAACACTCCTGTAAGTACCAGCAGGTCAAAAAGAGATGGTCTCCAGCTTCCAGGAAGCCATCCTCATGCTTCTTGCCAATCACTACTGCCCCAGAGGCAGCCACTATCCTGTTCTGTAATACTTTAGTTCAGTTTTGCCTGTTTTTAAACTTTATGTAAGCTGGATTACCTTGAGAGAGCCTTCTAAAATGAAAGGAATCTCTTCCTTCTCTTTTTCTTTTTCTTGATCTGATATCTCTGTTTTGCTGATTCCTTTGTTACCTATAATCAGACAAAATTAAACTTCTTAGTAACTCTTAAATAAGATATCATAGAAGGACAAAATGTCTGGGTTAGATGAGATCTCAAAGGCTTTCAAGTTCAACTTCTCATTTATTTATCTCTGATTTTTTTCTTGCCATCTCTAGAATGAACATCTGAAATGGGACTGAGCCACATCAGTGATGGGGAGCTCAGTTTCTGGAGACAGTTCATTCCATTCTCAGTGTGTTGATACGTTGCAGCTTTTATTGAACTGCGGTCTCTCTCTCTCTAAAGCTTTCACCTAATAATCCTAGTTTACCACTTTAAGACTACACAGAACAAATCTAACGTTACCATCCATATTGAAGCCCTTCTCTTGCCATTGTAGTCACTCTATTTTGAAGACTTATATTTTTCTGTACTTGAGAGACCTGAAATTGAATGCAATATCTAACAGGTACATCCAATACCAAATTAACCATTATCTAGATTTTCACAGGCTTTTGGTCTTTTCAGTAGTATTATAAAGAAAAGGCAGTAAACTCACATTTTTTTCTTACTAATATGCAGGTGTGGCCCTAGACGTGAGTATTAGAGGGCAGCCCTACCCATTTTATAAAAAAATGTAGTCCTATCTATTTCTTTTTCTTTTTCTTTTTTTTAGGTACTTAATGCTCTCCTTCTGGGTCCCCATTAGGACCCAGAACTGATAGATTATACAACCATTTTGGTCGATATGGTAAACGGTTCATCATTAACTTGGTTTTATATGGTTTACTTTAAAATTATGCCAGGTACAAACTCCTTTGGTAATTGATAGAGGTTGCCAAAATTTTGGAAGTTATGTAGCATTGCTTCTTTATGAGAAATCCCTCTCACTTTGGCTATAATAAATGAATATTATTAACAAGGAGTCCATTTTCTTTGAACAAACAATGAAATATGATTATTTTCTAGATGAATTATCTCATTGTTTCACTTCTTTATCAAGTATCTTTCTAAAAGTCTATTTTACTCTATCACGTCTTCCCCTTCTCCCCACAGCCTCAAGGCCACAATAACGCAACATAACCACCACAACAACATCATCATCAACAAAAGTATATTTTGATCCACTATCCTGTCAAGTAATGGCCACAGGCCTCCAAAAATCTCTTTCCCCATTATCTTTAGATTTCTACTCCCAGTTAGTCTTGGGACCCTTCTGTGTCCTGTTCTAAGAAAGATCTTGTTTTAATCTCACTTTTGGATTCTATAATTATTCAAATATATATCTACTAACTCTGAATTTACCTTTTATGTTGTCAACAAATCTTAGATAGCTTAATTTACCAGTCCTACCAATAAAGGCATTTGGCATTTCTCTAACATGTAACATTTGATCTGCACAACAGATGGAATCTTCCAGATTTGACAAGAAGTGGGGTCAATATAAACAAATATTCTATTATTGCACTCAGGTACAATCCCATATTTGGAATGCAGCTACTCTATTTACTAGAGAAAGTGAAGAATCACAGGAACTTTTTTGAGTAATTCTTTTTAATGCTGAAATATTCACAGTCTTGATTAAATTAAGAGATAGAAGAATGTTCTTGAATTTTATTCTATGTGTAAGTTGAACTGGTTACTTACTTTTAGATTTTTTAAGGGAAAAGATTTTGCTAGCAGAAGTAAGTCTGGCATTAGCAGAAGATCTCAATTCCAGCTCAGCTCTGGTCCTGATGATTTCCTCATTCATTTTAGATTCCTGATATATAGCTTCTTCTTTTGTAATCCAATCTTGAATAGATTTTGCAACAAGTTCCAAATAATTCCTAAACAAAACAACAACAGATGTCTATTTACTATGAAAGTCAATAAATACTAAATATATTGACTGTGTAAATAAACTTTGTGCTCATGTTGCAAATATAATGAGTTTGAATATATCTTAGATGTATTTTGCACAAAATAGTCAAATACAAATATCCCGTGAGCATATGAAAATGCCCTTCATCCACAGTTAAAGATATGTAAATTTAAAATGAGATCTTTCATCTGACTCACTAGGCTTTGGGTTTAAGAAATAAAAAAAGAAATGAAACCTTTCCACCGAAGTGAAGGATTAACAAGTTTAATAATACCAAGAGTTAATGACAGTTTGAAGAGATGATCACTTTCACCACTGTTAGTTGGAAAATAATATAATGCAATCTCTTTTCAGGTAATCTTATAGCACATTAGGAACTTTTAAAATTGATGACCAGTTAATACTCACTGGATTAACTAAATCACTATAGCTTTGCTATGAAGCTTACTGACTTTATGAATATGCACATCTTAAATACTATTCTCTAACTGCTTGTGTGTTTATGCTTTCATTGGCAATTTGTTGCTTACCAACAGTCGTTTTGTTCCCAAATTCATTCACATCATTTATACTGACTAGTGTAATTATTTAAATTAGATATTATATATACTTATATGAATGTCCAAAGAGAGTTGTTTCTGAGGACATTAATTGTAAGATTTAGATTTAACAATAAAATTAGTTATTGTCAAATTATGTGAAAGTGAGGCTTAAAGTTTTGAAAAAATAAAGCCAAATGGATTATATACTCAGGTTGTTTAATAGTTTTAATTCTTCATCCTTTTGGAGAAATAAACTATAAATGTAAAATATGAATTATGGGGTACCCAACATCTTCATTTAGAAGGTAATGGATATCTCAAACTCAACATGTCCCCAGATGAACTCTGGATCTACCTGCAGCATCCAAATTCTCTGGCATTTTAGTTGATGGCAAGTCTACACTTCCAGTTAAACAGGTCAAATACCCTGATGTTCTACTTTATCACTCTTATTTTCTATTTTCTATTTTTTTTTTTTTTTGAGACTGAGACTTGCTCTGTTGCCTAGGCCGGAGCGCAGTGGTGCAACCACTCAGTTCACTGCAACCTCCGCCTCCTGGGTTCAAGCAATTCTCCTGCTTCAGCTTCCCAAGTAGCTGGGATTACAGGTGTCTGCCACCATGCCCAGCTTCTTATTTTCTTATATTCTTCCAATCTGTCGGGAAATCTAAATTATTGTGTAAAATTATGTAAAATAATAAAAAATGTATTTATAATATATTCAAAATCTGCCGACTTCTCACCACCTTTACTGCTATTGCCCTAGTCTAAGCCATTACCATCTCTTGCTAGGATTTCTGCAATAGCCTCCAACTGGTTTCCCTGCTCCTACCCCAAAGTATATTCTCAACATAGCAACTAGGATGATCCTTGTAACTCTTAAGTCAGATCATGTCTTTACTCTGCTCAGACCTTTTAATGAGTCTGCATGTCAAATAAAATCAGAATACTTACAAGTAACCTACACCAAGGAAACACAGACTCATATATACAGCTCAAGCAGTCTTCAAATGAGAGAGCAAAATAAATATTAAGCATGCAATGATTCGGAAAGCTTACCACACATAGGTACTTTCTGAAATATTTACTCACAAACGTAATCCAGTTGCATTAAAAAAATAAATCAGAGAAATAAGACAACATTGGATAGAAGTTAAAAGGTCAAGAAAAAAAGCAGTATGATTTACAATTAAATGTAACTATGCTATTAATTTGTGATTAGAAACTATTACTTTACAATGAGAAACAATAGTTCTAGACAATTCCAAAACGAGAAGTAGGGATTTGTTGGGGTAAATGGAATATGTTAAATTAAAAAATTTTTTTGCAAAATAATATTAATACTCATTAACTCCAGATATGAGATAAAATATATCAATGTTATTTAAAAGGGTAAGTATAACCTCTAGCAGAATATAAATAGAATGTATAACTTTTAAAATTCATACTCAGAATACACTTAGAATATTCAGTCTAACAAAAGAAAATAGACTAATACTACATAAAAATTTATTTATAAAATTAAATGGTAAGAATAAAACCAAATGCATTACCAATAAAAGTAAAAGTGAATGGACTAAATTCTTTAGCATTTAAAATACTTAACTTTATTTTTAATTATTATTAAAATCCTTTAAAAGACATAAGCTATCAGAGTAACTAAAAAAATGCAAGCTACTATTTATTTATTTTTGACAAGGTCTTGCTCTGTCACCCAGACTGGAGTGCANTTTGAGTAATTCTTTTTAATGCTGAAATATTCACAGTCTTGATTAAATTAAGAGATAGAAGAATGTTCTTGAATTTTATTCTATGTGTAAGTTGAACTGGTTACTTACTTTTAGATTTTTTAAGGGAAAAGATTTTGCTAGCAGAAGTAAGTCTGGCATTAGCAGAAGATCTCAATTCCAGCTCAGCTCTGGTCCTGATGATTTCCTCATTCATTTTAGATTCCTGATATATAGCTTCTTCTTTTGTAATCCAATCTTGAATAGATTTTGCAACAAGTTCCAAATAATTCCTAAACAAAACAACAACAGATGTCTATTTACTATGAAAGTCAATAAATACTAAATATATTGACTGTGTAAATAAACTTTGTGCTCATGTTGCAAATATAATGAGTTTGAATATATCTTAGATGTATTTTGCACAAAATAGTCAAATACAAATATCCCGTGAGCATATGAAAAATGCCCTTCATCCACAGTTAAAGATATGTAAATTTAAAAATGAGATCTTTCATCTGACTCACTAGGCTTTGGGTTTAAGAAATAAAAAAAGAAATGAAACCTTTCCACCGAAGTGAAGGATTAACAAGTTTAATAATACCAAGAGTTAATGACAGTTTGAAGAGATGATCACTTTCACCACTGTTAGTTGGAAAATAATATAATGCAATCTCTTTTTCAGGTAATCTTATAGCACATTAGGAACTTTTAAAATTGATGACCAGTTAATACTCACTGGATTAACTAAATCACTATAGCTTTGCTATGAAGCTTACTGACTTTATGAATATGCACATCTTAAATACTATTCTCTAACTGCTTGTGTGTTTATGCTTTCATTGGCAATTTGTTGCTTACCAACAGTCGTTTTTGTTCCCAAATTCATTCACATCATTTATACTGACTAGTGTAATTATTTAAATTAGATATTATATATACTTATATGAATGTCCAAAGAGAGTTGTTTCTGAGGACATTAATTGTAAGATTTAGATTTAACAATAAAAATTAGTTATTGTCAAATTATGTGAAAGTGAGGCTTAAAGTTTTGAAAAAATAAAGCCAAATGGATTATATACTCAGGTTGTTTAATAGTTTTAATTCTTCATCCTTTTTGGAGAAATAAACTATAAATGTAAAATATGAATTATGGGGGTACCCAACATCTTCATTTAGAAGGTAATGGATATCTCAAACTCAACATGTCCCCAGATGAACTCTGGATCTACCTGCAGCATCCAAATTCTCTGGCATTTTTAGTTGATGGCAAGTCTACACTTCCAGTTAAACAGGTCAAATACCCTGATGTTCTACTTTATCACTCTTATTTTCTATTTTCTATTTTTTTTTTTTTTTGAGACTGAGACTTGCTCTGTTGCCTAGGCCGGAGCGCAGTGGTGCAACCACTCAGTTCACTGCAACCTCCGCCTCCTGGGTTCAAGCAATTCTCCTGCTTCAGCTTCCCAAGTAGCTGGGATTACAGGTGTCTGCCACCATGCCCAGCTTCTTATTTTCTTATATTCTTCCAATCTGTCGGGAAATCTAAATTATTGTGTAAAATTATGTAAAAATAATAAAAAATGTATTTATAATATATTCAAAATCTGCCGACTTCTCACCACCTTTACTGCTATTGCCCTAGTCTAAGCCATTACCATCTCTTGCTAGGATTTCTGCAATAGCCTCCAACTGGTTTCCCTGCTCCTACCCCCAAAGTATATTCTCAACATAGCAACTAGGATGATCCTTGTAACTCTTAAGTCAGATCATGTCTTTACTCTGCTCAGACCTTTTTAATGAGTCTGCATGTCAAATAAAAATCAGAATACTTACAAGTAACCTACACCAAGGAAACACAGACTCATATATACAGCTCAAGCAGTCTTCAAATGAGAGAGCAAAATAAATATTAAGCATGCAATGATTCGGAAAGCTTACCACACATAGGTACTTTCTGAAATATTTACTCACAAACGTAATCCAGTTGCATTAAAAAAATAAATCAGAGAAATAAGACAACATTGGATAGAAGTTAAAAGGTCAAGAAAAAAAGCAGTATGATTTACAATTAAATGTAACTATGCTATTAATTTGTGATTAGAAACTATTACTTTACAATGAGAAACAATAGTTCTAGACAATTCCAAAACGAGAAGTAGGGATTTGTTGGGGGTAAATGGAATATGTTAAATTAAAAAATTTTTTTGCAAAATAATATTAATACTCATTAACTCCAGATATGAGATAAAAATATATCAATGTTATTTAAAAGGGTAAGTATAACCTCTAGCAGAATATAAATAGAATGTATAACTTTTTAAAATTCATACTCAGAATACACTTAGAATATTCAGTCTAACAAAAGAAAATAGACTAATACTACATAAAAATTTATTTATAAAATTAAATGGTAAGAATAAAACCAAATGCATTACCAATAAAAGTAAAAGTGAATGGACTAAATTCTTTAGCATTTAAAATACTTAACTTTATTTTAATTATTATTAAAATCCTTTAAAAGACATAAGCTATCAGAGTAACTAAAAAAATGCAAGCTACTATTTATTTATTTTTGACAAGGTCTTGCTCTGTCACCCAGACTGGAGTGCAGTGGTACAATCATGGCTCACAGGTGCCTCAAACTTCCGGGCTTGAGAAATCCTCCCAGCTCACACTCCCAAGTAGCTGGGACCACAGGTGCGCACCACCAGACTCAGCTAATTTTTGTATTTTTTTGTAGAGACGGGTTTTGCCATGTTGCCCAGGCTGGTTTCAAACTCCTGTCCTCAAGCGAGCTTCCTGCCTTGCTTTCCAAAATGCTGGGAATACAGGCATGAGCCACTGGGCTGGCCTCAAAGTGCTATTTAAAAGAGATGATATACATACAAACGAAATTATGCAGAAAGATAGAAGTGTGGCAGATGGCAGACTTAAGAAGCCAGAAGCCTAGGTCTTTGATGTCTTTTACGAGCAGTTGTACTAGCTCTGAGGCACTGCCCAAGTCCAGATTTCTTGCTACAGGAGAAAAGTAATCCTCTTCTTAGTTTAACCCCGGTAGTCAACTTTACATTAACCTAGTGAAATACAATACCTACCTGAGGTATAAAATGACTGGGAAAGTTATACCAACAAATTCTTATATAAAGAAAGACTATCCAAAAATATTAATATCAAACATTATTAAATACAAGGTAGAAAGTATTAAAGGGAACACAGAGGGACATTTTATCAGATTGATAAAAGTCCTCAATTAAGAAGGATTCAAAAATAAATTTGCACACACGTTACACATGTCAAAATAATAGAAAGGGGAGTAGATAAATCCATAATCATCAAAAGATATGAAAACATCCTTCTCATAAACAGACATTAATCATGAGAATACTCTGTTTAATTTTATGCCAATAGACTGGAAAATCTAGATGTCATGCGTGATTCCCTAGAGAAATAGAAATTACTCAAATTGATTGAAGAATTAACAAATCTAAATAGAGGATTACTTTTAGAAGAATTGAAAAAGTTACAGATAATTGATCCTTGATCTCTTCATATTACCATTTCTCTCCTTGGGCCATTTGGGCCATGTCATCTAGCCCCTAGGAAGCCATAAGCTCAAAATGATTTTCCCTGTGAAGTAATGTGAAGAAATTGCATTTAAATCTTCAAGCAATTTTCAGTTGATTTTTGTGTATACTTTAAGATAGTAATTCATTTTTTGAATTTTAATTTATTTTAAGTAAACAAAATTGTAAATATTTATAATGTACAACATGTGGTTTCGAAATATATATACTGTGGAATGGCTACATTGAATTAATTAACATACATACTATCTTGCATACTTATTATTTTTCGTGGGGTAAGAACACTTAAAATTAGGAATCCAAGCCTAGTGCTATTAGAGTACTGTCTACTTCTCCTTTAGTTCTGTTAATAGTCGCTTTATGTTACTTTGCTGTTCAATGCTGTGTACATACATACTTACAACTGGTCTATCTGCTTGGAGAATTGACCTTGTCATTATATAACGATGTAGTCATTATAAGTCTTTCCTTATCTTTTGTAGCAATTTTTGATTTAAAGCCTATTTCATATGATGTAAGTGTAGACAACCTTGATCTCTTTTGGTTATTATTTGCATGGAATATGTTTTTCTCTCTCCTCACTTTCACCTTATTTATTCCCTTAAATCTAAAGTGAGTCTCTTGCAGGCAGAGTATAGTTGGATATTGGTTTATTATCCATTCATCCACTCTGAACTGGGGAATTTAATCCATTTAAAGTAATTATTAATAAACTGTTGCCATTTAGTTCATTGTTTCCTCTTTTACTCTCATTCTGTAATATAATATATTACATTTATTGATTTATATATATTGAACCCTTCTTGCATTCCAGTTACAAATTCCACTTGATTGTGTTGAATAATTTTCAATTTTGTTTTACAGTTCTTTTGTTTATTTCTTACTCTTTTCTGTCTTCCTTTTGACTGGCTGATTTTTTTGCAGTGTAATTGTTTCATTCCTTTCTCTTTCTCTTTCATGTGTTTATTATAGATTTTTGCTTTGTGGTTACATAAAACACCTTACATGTATAACAGTTCATTTTAAGCTGATAAAACTTGACTTTGATTTTACACAGAAAGACACACTTGCAGACGTTTTTTTTTTTTTCTTTTTCCATTTTTTAGAGATGCGGTCTTGATATCTTATCCAGGCTGGAGTACAACTCCTAGGCTCAAATGATCCTCCAGCCTAAGACTCCCATGTAGCTGCGACTCTCCCCTCCCAACATTTTATGTTATTGACGACATCACTATTTACATATTTTTGTAATGTGTATCCATTAATGAATCATCACAACTAGTTATTTTAATACATTTGTCTTTTAACTTTTATGTTAGTGTTAAATGTGATTTATGAACCACCATTACAATATTAAAGTATCCTGAATTTGACTATATACTTACCTTTACCTGTAAGTTTTATGCTTTTACAAGTTTTCACATTGCTATTTAGTGTTTTTCATTTCAACTTGACAGCTCCCTTTGAGTATTTATTGAAGGGCAGGTCTGGTGGTGATGAACCCCCTCAGCTTTTGTTTGGGAAAGACTATCTCTCCTTCATTTCTGAAGGCTACATTTGCTGAGTACAATATTCTCAGTTGTGTTATAAATGCATTCCTTTGGTCACATTTATATTTCCTGAATTCGTCATGTTCCTTGAAGTTTTCTGTTGCTGTCTTTGCAATTTAAGAAGCAGTTCTCAGGCTGGGCGCGGTGGCTCGAGCCTGTAATCCCAGCACTTTGGGAGGCGAGACGGGACGGATCACCGAGGTCAGGGAATCCAGACCATCCTGCTCACACGGTGAACCCTCGCTCTACAAAGAAAAAAAAAAAAAAAAAAAAAAAAAAAGAAGCAGTTCTCTCCTCCAGTCCTTTACTGGCTAGATTTGGTATATAAAAGGTGTTCAACACTAATCATCAAGGACATGCAGATCAAAATGACAATTAGATATCATTTCACTTATACTGGGATGGTTATTATAAACAAAACAAAATAAAACAAAATATATCAAGCATTGGAAAGGATGTGGAGAAACTGGAACCCTTATATATGGTTGGAGGGAATGTAGAAAGGTGCAGCCACTATGGAAAATAGCATAGAGGTTTCTCAAAAAGTAAAAATAGAACAACCATATAATCCATCAATCCCTCTTTTGAGTATGTATACAAAAAAATTGAAATCAGCATCTTGAAGAATTAGCTGGACTCCCATCTTCATTGCAATGTTTTCCACAGTAGCCAAGATAAAAAAACAACCTAAGTGTCTGATGATGGATTTAAATATGTGGTATATATGATGGAATAGCAGTCAGCCTTAAAAAAGAAGGAAATCCTGCCATTTGTAACATGTATAAACCTAGAGGATATTATGCTGAGTTAAATAAGCCAGTCACTGAATGACAAATACGGGCTGATTCCACTTATACAGGTTATCTAAAATAGTCAAATTCATAGAAGCAGAGAATAGAATGGTGGTTTACAGTGGCTGGTATGGGTGTGGGGAATTGTTTTTCAAATATCATTAATAATATGGTATTGTGCACTTGAAGATATGTTAAAAGAAGGGATCATGTGTTCAATGTTTTTAAAAAACAACAACACAAATGAACATGAGGACGCTTTTTAACATAGTGAGTATGTTTAGTACCTTGGTTGTGGTAATGGTATCATGGGTATATGCATATGTTCAACCTCTCAAGATGTGTAAATTAAATGTGTACAATTTCATGTATATCAATTATACCTCAATAAAGCTAAAAAATACTTATCACAATTTCTAAAGAATGAATCAAACAACATAGCATGTAACTGTCACTAGTGAAAATAAACAAAATGGAACTCAAAGTAAAGAAACTGTAAAAGAGAACATAAAAGGACAAAATTAGGTGATTGAAATCAATCTAAAAATATGTACTAAATTCCCAACCAAGAGGCAAATATTGTCAGACTAAATTTTTTAAAAAATCCCAACTACACATATTTCACAAGTTACATATGGGCAGAAAGGATATACTAGATATAATATTAAAGAAAAAGGTTTGTATAACTTATCAATGTCAGATAAAATATATCTGATAAAATCTATACAGATATATTAATGTCAAACATATCAACATTGTTATCAGACAAAATAAACCTGAAATCAAATAGTAGTCCTAGAAATAAAGAGGAACATTGCATAAGGATAAAAGATTCATCAGGAAGATATAACAATTCTAATACTGTATTTGTTTAATAATATAACCTCAGTATGCATGAAACCAAAAACTGATATAATTATAACGAGAAACTGAAAAATTCATCATAATATTGTGGTTTTTTAAAAAAGGTTTTTTCCCGTTAATTAATGGAATTTTCGACCAAGTCCTCAAAAATCCAAAAGATTGTGGAAGATTTAAAAAATACATCCCTACAGTCAGAAATTAGAGAATATTCCCTCCTGTCATACAAACTTTAAGCATTAAAAAACTGACTACATATTAAACAACAGAGCAAGTATCAACAAATTTCATAGACTCAGTATTCCATAGAATATGTTACCTGAATACTATATCTTAAAACTATAAACTGTTAACAAAAATGTAACACATAGCCAAGTGCTTAAAACGAAAACTCACATTTCTGTGTAATTAATGGTTCAAGTAAGCAAGGATAATGGAAATTAGAAATGAAAGATAATAAAAATACTGTCAGATACTTTGAGATGTTGCTAAGGTGGTATTCAGGGAGAGATTTTGCCTTAAATGCTAATAAGCAAAAAGTCAACCAACACTAACAAAAACCAACTCGAAATCACAAGATAAGATTTTAATTTAAGAAGTTAAAGAACATCAGAATAATCCAAGGAAACTAAAGAGGAGAAATAAACAAGATGATGGCAAAATCAAATAAAATAAAAGGAGAAAGAATCAGAAAGCAAGAACAGATTTCTTCAAAATATTAGCAAGACTGGCAAACCTTTGGCAAGTTTGATCCAGAAAAATATAGAGAAATCGTACATTTAAAATGTTAAGGACAAAAAAGAATATAGACACATGTAACACAGGTTTAAAAGATAAGAGAATATTTTAATCAACTTTATGTCAATACTTTTGAAAACAGGTGTAATGGTCAAATAGCTGGAAAAATATAAATTATAAACCTAATTAAAATTAAATAGAAAACCTGAAGAGTCTGATAGTCATGATAGAAGTCAGGTCAGTAATCAAACATCTTCCCTGGGCCGTATGTTTTTATCTGCAAACTCTACCAAATTCCAAAGGAACATATATCTTAATTTTCCACAAACTATTTCAGAAAATTAAAAAATTGAAATAAAAAGGGAGAACACTTTCCAGTTAATTTATGAGGTTAATATAATCTCAATACCAAAACCAAATAGGTATATTTAAAGCAAGGAAAAATTATAGTTGAATCTTGCCCATGAATACACATGTAACTATTCTAAACAATATATTAGCAAACAAATGTGGCAATTATAAAGAAGGTAACATAATGGACAAATTTGGCTTACTACAGGAATGCAAGTTTGGTTCAACACTAGAATGTCTGTTAATGAAATCAGTACTTTCACAGATTAAAGAAAAAATATAAACACCTAAATTGATCCAGAAAAATCATTTTATTGATATGACTTAATGACCATCTATGATTGAGAACTCATAGCACACTAGAAATCGTTTTTTAACTTAATAAGGAATATTTACATAAATCCTAGAGCAAAAAAAAGAAAACAAAACAAAAAAAAAAACCATTTAATTGTTGAATATTCAAAACATTGCCTTTAAAATCTGGAATAAGACAAGGATTTCTCCTCAAAATTAAATTGGAGATCCTAGCCAGCAAATAAGGCAAAGGTATAAAATGTTTAATTATTGTTAATGAAAAACAAAACAATGACAAACACAGCTTAACTGTTCAAGGTGTTATATTAGTATACGTACCATATTCCTTTCATAAAATGACTTTAAAATGTGTGTGTGTGCCCACATACAGCATAGTCCCCCAATTATTATGTAAGTCCATTCTGTAAATCTTTCCATATTCTTTGAAACAAAAAAAGCTATACAAATAATACTGAAAATACATTAACCAGTATTGAAATAACAACGAAATATCATCATACTTAATGAGAAGAGAGAACAAAGTCTTAAGACAACGAGGAAATAACTAAGGAGCTGGAAAGAAAAAAAAAATCACTGACTCCTAGGCTCTCAGTTTGCTGGAAACCTGACTGCTCTGTTGGTATATTACTCAGCTGACCTATTTTTGAATCTTCCCCAGATAAAATAGAGTTAAAAAGACCAACATGCAGAATGTCATGTTTTATAGTTCCTACTTGAAATCTTTTGGAGACAGTTTTACTGTAATCTAAATGAATCAAATGTAATTTAACAACGTCCTCACTGGATTCCATGAGGGCAAGAATGATACCTGTTTTCTATAGTGATATAGCTCCAATGCCTATACAGTGCCCAGCACATGCTGACATTCAATTTAGTGAGCTGAACTGAGTCTATAGTACTACACAAACGTTTTCATTGAGCTGAACCCCCTAGCTTAGGCTAAGAAACTAACACCTAAGTAACTAAGTAACTGGCAAGCTAAGTAAACCCAACTAACTAACTAACGAAACTTTCTAAATTTGTTACCTGAATCCAACATTGGAGTGAAGAGCAATGTTCCAATATTCACAGTGCAAACGTTGTCTATTCATTGGATTGTGAAAGACTAAAAGTAAAGAGTTGTCTTGGGTATGGTAGTAAGAATCAACACACCTGTATTGCTTATGGGCTTCTTGAAGGACCTGAAAATAAAAATAATTGCATTGTAGAATCTTTTTTATTTTCCCAAAGAGAAAGTTCTCCTACTACGGCATTTCTCTACTCCCTTTTTCTTCCTACATTTACCTCCACATTGTTAGTCAAGTTGAAATTCCCAGAGGATTCTTTTCTAGCTACTAGAAGGTGAGAGCATGAATGGTAGATAGCTTGGGAAGCATTTCAGCAACACTTTAGAAAAACAAATACTAGGCATCAGGCAGAGAGGCATTTGCTACAAGTGTTCTTCATTAAGGTTGGTAGGTAATAATTAAGCACAGCAGTTATTTATTTAGCATTTTCCATGCCTTGATATAGATCATCTCATTTTATCATCATTAAAAACTCCAGATAAATAGATGCTATGAATTGAATTGTGTTCACCATCCCTATGAAGCCTTAACTGCTAGTGTGATGGTATTTGGAGATGGGGCTGTGGGGAGGTAATGAGGTTTGGATGGGGTCATGAGACTAGGGCCCTGAAGATAAGATTAGTGCCCTTATAAGAGGAGGCAGCAGAGAACATGTTCTCCCTTCCTCTTTCCCTTCTGGGACATCCCCGCTCCTTCTTACTCTCTGCCATGTGAGGACATAATGCAAAGCCACAAGCCAGGAAGGGAGCCCTCAACATAACCCAACTATGCCAGTACCCAGACCTCAGATTTGCAGCCTCCAAAATTGTGAGAAAATTTCTGTTGTTCACGCCACTCAGGCATGGCATTTTGGCATGGCAGCCCAAGCGAACTAAAACAGTAGGTGTAATTATTTTTTCCATATCAAAATAAGAATTCTCATTTTTTCAGTATAAATTGGGGCTAAGAGAGAATAAGGGACTTGTCTAAGAACACTGTGTGTTATGGTGCCAAGGCTCATCCCTGTTTTCCAACTCTAAATTTTACCATTTTGCATTCTCTCCGCTATACCATGCTGTGTTAGATGAAGTGAAGTGAGTGGTCTTTCTGACACATACCATTTCTACCTGCCTTCCAACTCTGGCCCTTTCTAAAACTACCATCCTCAGCATGCACTGCAGTGGCAGCCACCAATAGAGAGGCACAGTGGGCAGCTGCTTATCCTGTTTCCTTTGCCAATCAACAATAAGGAAACTGTCGATAGGGAAAACAAATTAGATAGCTGTGAGCTTTTGTTTTCGTTTTCAGTATCAATTTGCTGAGGCAGCTTTTGGTTTCCTATTGTTTGCATGATCTGAAGGCATGGAATAATATGTTAGAAAAGGGCTGCTTTAATTTTGCTTTCAATTCTACATTGGTAGCATAATCAAAACAATACATTTGCTTCCCCAATTTAGTCCCCTGAATGAGTATCTTTATGGAGTGGCACTTTTACATCTGTTCTCTCAGAGCCAACATAAGAAACATACACGTGGTGAATATCTTTGCACTTTAAAATATTGCTATGTAGGGTATCATAGCACTTATTGATGTTTTTTTGAAAAGCAAATTCTGCTCAGACTATAAACCCAAAAAACCATTGCATTTATGATGAATATATATCCTTCCTTCTTTTAGATAGTAAGAGCTTTGAAATCTTTGAGTTTTCATATTTGCTTTGGGGTGCTAAAAATATAGCACTAAGTTTCTCAGAACTATAGCTGCTCTCAATCAATATGTAAAGTTTTCATATCTTATTTTCTCCTTTTTTACTAATTTGTGCTTGTCTTTTATTCTGTATTAATATTATTGGTTACATTAGTTATTTAGTTAAGTTTTTCATTAAAAATGAGTACCTATTGTGTGGCAGGCACTGTGCAGGTACTAGGAAAACAAAAATAAACAAAATAGATAAGATTTTCCTCTAAAATATGATTAAGATATTTTTTGTTGTTAATTAGAGATGGGACCTTGCTATGTTGCCTAGGCTGGCCCCTAAAGCCTAGCCTCAAGTGATCCTCCTGTCTCAGCCTCCTGAACAGTTGGGACTACAGACCTGTGGCTTTATAAATTATTTTGAAAGAGGTGTGTCCAAAAAGATGAAATTAATGGAATATCTTATACATGGAGAATGGATTGGAGCAGGGCAAGAGTGGAAGCAGGTAATCAGGAGGATATTGTGGTGGAATGAGAGGGCGGCAGTCATATAAAAGTAGGCCGGGCGCGGTGGCTCACGCCTGTAATCCCAGCACTTTGAGAGGCCAAGGAGGGTGAATCACGGGATCAGGAGATTGAGACCATTCTCACCAACATGGTGAAATCCTGTCTCTACTAAAAATACAAAAATTAGCCGGACGTGGTGGCGCGTACCTGTAGTCCCAGCTACTCAGGAGGCTGAGGCAGGAGAATCGCTAGAACCCGGGAGGCGGAGGTTGCAGTGAGCTGAGATCACACCACTGCACTCCAGCCTGAGCGGCAGAGCGAGACTGTCTCAAAAAAAAAAAAAAAAAAAAAAAAAAAAAAAAAAAAAAAAAAGTAGTGGTAGCTGTGTTGCAGAAGAGCTTGAAGATATATTTGGAGGTGTACCCCTTAAACATTGATAATGGATTAGGTATCAGGGACAAAGGAAAGGTTGGAACAAAGGATGATTCTGGCTTTTTGTTTGAGCACTTGAAAGATGGTGACCTTTTCTGAGATGGACAAGGGAAGAAATGCTTAGGTGGGAAAAATATGAGTGTCATGTGGCATACTAAATTTGAGATGGATACTAAATTTGATCAGAAATTCAGGTAGAATTTTGAGTAAGGTATAATAATGTGAATCTCTAGAGGGAGGTAATTTAGAAGACAAAAACTTAGGCATCTGTCAGCATTAGATAGTATATAACAGATGAGATCATCAAAGGAAGGTGTTTACAGAGGCGAGAAGATGCTCTAGGGCTTCCTGGAGGCTCCAGAGCCTTGAGGCACTTCCATATTAGATGCTGGGTAAAGGAGGAGAAGTCAACAAAATTGCAAATACAACGCTGAGGAAACCAAGAGTGCAGAGTGTTTCATGGGGGAAGTGATAAGCTCTGCAATGCTGTTAAAAGGTCAGGGAAGATGAAGAAAGATAAGTGTCTATTAGATTTAGCAAAACAAAGATTATTGATTACCTTCAAAAGTGCAGCTTCATCAAGCGGTAAGGACAGAGAAAAACTGAAATAGAATAAAGTCTGAAATAAACTTTCAGTTACAGAGAGGAGATAGAGCATTTGCACTCCCTAACACTCATTAAAAGAACAATAACATTTTCTTTGTTTTTTTAATGTCATAAAGTTGAAGGCCAACTTCAACTTGTTGAAGGAGAGGAGACAAAGGCACCAGAATTTTAGAATCTGGAAAGCAAAAGGATAAGGGCTAACTGACTTAGCAGAATGCAGAAAGCCAAGTCTTGAGATTAATTTTAGGAGAGACCAGAGGCAACCCCATTTGTGTGCAGAAATATAGAAAGTCTCAGGATATGGAAATACTAGTCAACTCTGCAAATGGGGTGAAAGTGGCACTGAAAATAGGAAGATTACTTTAAAGTCTTTTTAAGAAGCCGTTAGGCCCCTGGATCCCATTAAAATTCTGAGCAATTGGGCTATTGCCTACCTCCCACTCCAGCAGAGGGGAAGAGGGTAACTACAGATGCTAGACCAGTGGGTTCTAAGAACAGTGGAACCAAGACACACTGACAGAGAAGTACATGCCAGAAAAAAAGGGAATTGTGAAAAAGCCTAAATCAGCACTGCTCAATAGAAATATAAAGTGAGCCACAAATGTGAGCCACATGTGCAATTCTAAATTTTATAGTAGCCACATTTTAAAAAGTAAAAAGAAACAAGTCAAATAAATGTTAATGATATATTTTATTTAATCTGACAGATACAATTATAATTTCAACATATAAACAGTGCAAAAGTAATTAATGCCACCTTTTTAAAGTCTTGGAAATTGAGTGTGTATAGCACTTATATAGTGTACAGCACAATTATTGCACATCTCGTTTTGGACTAGATTCATTTCAAGTACTCAGATGTTACATGTGACTAGTGGCTACCACATTGGATAATGCAGATCTAGATAATAAATGTCAGAAGCTTAATACCCTTCCCCCATTACCTAGCTTTCAAAACACTGACAGGAAGGCTTATGTCTTTCAGACAGAAAATTAGACTTTTTTTTTTTCATGGAGAATTTAAATGGCCCAAGAAAACAGACCTAACATACCAACAATGGTGAGTCTCCTACGGAAATCTCCCAGCCAAATCACCCAACAATGAACCCAGTTATTGACAGCTTCCCACCCCACCTCATATAGCACTTCCTATCATATTTTTATTGTTTCATTATTAATATGAGTGAAGAGGACAATATTATATATTACCCTCTAACATGAAAAATGAAGACCAAACAAAAAAGACAAAAAAAAAGAAAAGAAACTTGGAGGAAAAAGAGAGAATTCAGGGAGAAGACAACTTCAGAGGATTTTAATATCCTCATAGAGACAAGAGAATGTATTATATCAGAAATGCAATGGCTCACACCTGTAATGCCGGCACTTTGGGAGGCCAAGGTGGGTGGATCACTTGAGGTCAGGAGTTCAAGACCAGCCTGGCCAACATGGTGAAACCCCGTCTCTACTAAAAATACAAAAATCAGCCAGGTGTGGTGGCAAGTGCCTATAATCCCAGCTACTTGGAAGGTTGAGACAGGAGAAGCATTTGAACCCGGAAGGTGGAGGTTGCACTGAGCCAAGATTGTGCCACTCCAGGCTGGGCGACAGAGCAAGACATCATCTCAAAAAAAAAAAAAAAAAAAAAAAAAAAAAAAAAAAGTGAAATGATCCTTTAAAAAGGTAATTTGGAATTATAACTTTAGGAATTTTAGAATGATAATAACTAATAACAGGAATAAAAGGCTCAATATAAGAACTGAATGGAAATTGAGCAAAGCCAAAAGATAAATTGATGGAAACTAAAAGAAAAAAGACAGGGAAATTGCGAGTTCAGTCTAGGAGGTCCAACACCAGAGTAATAAGATTTCCAGAAAAAAACGGACAGAGAAAATGGAGAGGAGAGATTATTGAAGAAATGATTATAGAAAATTTCCCAAAATATAAATACAGGAATTTCTGGATTGTACTGGCTTGCCAGAACAATACATAGAAACAGAACCACACTAAGGCATATCAATAGGAAATCAAGAGCATTGGAATAAAGAGAAGATCTTAAAATCTTCCAGAGAGAGGATCAAAACACACTCAAACAATTGATTAGGAATCAGAATTGTATTTATTTATTTATTTTTCTAAGGACAATCTGGGAAGTCAGAACACTGTCAAAGAATGTCTTTAAAGTCTTGAGAAAAAATGCTTTTTAATTTAGCATTTACTATAAAGCCTGTCAGTCAATATAAAGATAGAATTAAGCTGTTTTTAAATATTGAATGCCTCAAAAATTTACATCCCGTCTATCTTAATTAAGGAAGCTACTGGAAGAGATGATCCTCTACAAAAAAAAAAGTGTAACCGGAGAGGGAACACATGGGATGAAGGAAACAGGCATCTAACTGGAAAAGAAGGGAATGGGTGTGGCCCAGATGATGGTAAACGGAGGCCCAGGACCACAGCTATGCAGCAAGTTTAGGGAATATGGGAGAGATATCACTAATACAATAAAACTGTTAGAATATCTAGAGTTAGAATAACAGAATATCTGTTATGTTTGAATGTATTGAGAGACTTACTCAGTAGTAGAGAATTTGGGGATAAGTTAATAATAAATACATAGTAAACTAAACAAATAGAAAAAGAGGCAATTATTAACTGCAGAGAAAATAAAAATGGTACCGATAAAGGAAATATAATTACAGAATACTACACAGTTCAGCTGTGAATAGCACTTACATAACTGAAATAAAGTGAGTTTTGAATACTGATCTAACCAAAAATTATGATATTGTTAACAGTATCAGAGAAAGGATAAGTGCTAATATGAATGTGGGGGTGGGTGAGCCTGTACCTGTACATGCACATATGTGTTGGATGGGGGTGGGCAAAGCTGTGTTCTCAAGAAGGAATCAATTGATAACGATGTCACAAAACTAAAACTAAACAAAATATACTTGCTATTTAGAGATCACTGAGTAAAGTAACAAAAGCAAGGGGTAAATGTGCTGAAGATTTTTGCCTCTGAGAATTGAGACTTGGTAGAGTGGGGTGGGTATGGGGGAAGGAGGCTGTTTCTCATAATAAGACTTTGTAGAACTTTCTGGCTTAAAAAACATGTGGTAAAACTTTGACAAAATAAAATCAAATTAAAAGACAAAACCAAAAGAGGAAAGGTTTTGTGTAAAAGCTAAAAACAGCAAAAGGATTTAGGTTTGGGATTACTTGTTATTTTGCAGAGTGGTTAAGAATATAAGTTCCAGGTCCAGATTTCCTGGATTTATATCTTGCTTCTCACTTAGCTGCCATGTTACCTTGGACAAAAATCACTACTGGTCAAGGTGCCTCAGTTTCTTACTGCTTACATAGTTCCTACGTCATAGGGTTATTGTGAGGGTTAAATGTGCTAATAATACATATTAATCAGTGCCTGGCACATGGTAAGTGCTCAATGAATGTTAGCTATCACAGATTCCATTGAACTGTTAATCAAAACAGAAAATACTGTGAAATGTAGTGAAACTGAGTAGAATGGATAAACAATATGGAAAAAAACAGGGTTTTTCCCAATAAAACCTTACTTTTTTTTAAGAAAATATATTCAGCAGCAAAAAAAAGTGTATATATATGTGTGTGTGTGTATATATATTATAAATATATATGCAGCAGTCTTGTATATTTCTTTTCTTAAAATATTTTATAAAAGCATTCTTTCGTAAAGTGTATTTTAAACTATTTTAGAGAGTCCCTGGGAATGCATAGCTCAAGCTGGGGGTAAATTTATTTTATAGCTGAAGTAAAGGAGAATATTGATCTGAACTAGATCTGAGAGAATGACCTGGAGGTGAACTGTTCTAAATCACAGCAGACTCTCCAGACCTATCTGACCGTCTCCTAGAGAATCGCAGTCCATAAATACCTGAAGCAGTACTTTCGGTTTAAAATGTTCAGTAAAACTCCAGTCCATTAGACTGCGCTGCTGTGTTTTCTTTATGTCCTCTAAATCTGCTTCCACCATCATCTTCTTGGATTTCTAAAATATCATAGGAACACAATTTCAGCTTTAATTTGTTTAAGTCCAAATGGAGCCCTCTTGGGCTCCGTCAACTAACCAGCATGTACTCCATCTAATTGGGGAAATCTGCATATGTATAAATCCATATGGCAACATTTTAGGAGAGCTGCTGCCAAAAAGAGTATGACTTTGACTTTTTTTTTTTTATTGGCAACATAATCTAAATATTTTTATTGTTAGGTTATACTCTTCTGAGTCCTGTTAGCAATTACAGGCAGGTTTTCTGAACTCTCTTCAAGACAACATTAGCTCTACATGGCTGTATGGTGAGCAGGTGTTTGTGAGGTTGCCAAGCCACACTGTCTAGAGAGGAGCATGGAGCTGGGAAGTTATGTGCAAGCCGCCTAGCAAAATTAACTCCTTTCTCTCCAGTTGGAGCTGCTCTGCGGATGTCCGAATAATTCCTCTTTTCTAACCTCAGTATTCTCCTTCTAAGTATCTTCTTTTTCCTTTTTCAGTGTTTCTCACTTCAAATCATGGTTTTGCTCAGATCATCCTGTCATCTACATTTTTAGAAAAACAATTCCTTACCTTTTCACGAGAATCAGCCTTTGTGACTGCATCATCTTTGATCTCATTGTTTGTGGTCTGCTCTGCAAATCAAAGACACCAACATCCAGTTGTATTCTGGCTTTGTTCTTGCCCTGCTGGTTAATGCTGTGCCTTTTTGTTGCCCATATGATCTATGTTTCTGTGCTGAAAAGGCAATGCCTGAAAGGCATGTTTTGTGACTCCAGAAAGGTGTGTGTCCATAATTCTAAATCTGTGCCTACCTAGAAAAACTATACTAAGCTCTTTGAAAAGAACCTAGCTTCTTGTGTGATCTATCTTAACTCATACCAGATATTCTGCTTTCAGACTGCATAATTCACTTCTAACAATATATCTTTACCTTTAAAAGTTGTAAATATTTACTGATTAAATCAACTTCTTAGTACACATGATTTGTCTTCTTGTGCTGGTGACTATCACAAAGCCTTTTTAAATTTCCGTGGATCTTGTGGATGACAGACTAGGGTGGGGGCAGGCCATGCGTGCAAAGAGGCACTGGCAGATAAATGCACTTCCTATTGGAAAATGATACGCTTTCAACATTCTGCAGAGATTCCCTTCCATTCATTAATCATTTATTAATTTAAAAGTGATTTAATGAGCATCTGCTAATTTACACATGAAGCTTAACAAAAGTTAAATAAATAAATGAAGCGGTAGCTGGACTCCATGGACCAATACGAGTCATGCACACTACCGACCAATATGAGTCATGCACACTAACTTTCCTTGTGACCACAGAGTACGCTTATATGATGACTGGGATGGTGATATCATCCTTGGCTATGAAGCAAACAGCCATGTGCATGAACAAGGAAGGAACACATTCATATTGTTGATTTCTGCATCACCAGAAGAAAGAGTTCCATGATAAATAAGTTTAGCATAGATCCATGAACATCTCACTATGAATGTCTTAGAATGTGAAATTTGCTCTTGTTATTGTGAATCTCTAATCGAGAAATGGATAATGTATATAACATTTTTTTGATCACAGAAAGAGTATGTGTGTGTAGGAGGTGGATTCTGTGGGAATATACTTTGATGCTGCTGAACAACTGAACAGCCCTGACTTCTTACCCCCTTGGAATAAATGAAGATTACGTCTGACAAAGTTGTACAGGAAATGGCCCTGGCCTAACTCTTCAAGCACAACTTTTTGACTCTCCCTTGCTTATTCTACTGCAGATACACTGGCCTGCTTGCTGTGTCTTCAGGGTCTTGCATTTGCTTTCCCTCTGGCATGCTTTGGCCTTAGATGTTCACCTTTTTCAGACCCTGACTTCATTCATATTGCTCGAGTATCACCTTCTCAAGAGCTTCTGCCTCATGCTCTGCTTTTTTTTTTTTTTTTTTTTTTTTTTTACCATAGTGTGTACCTATGCCTAATGCTACTTACTTGTTTATGGTCTGTCTCTCCACCTCATATGTAAATTCCTGGAGAATAGAAACTTCATCTTATTATTATTATTATTATTATTATTACTGTACCCTAAGCACCCAGCACCTGGCAGGAACTCAGTAAATATTTCCTTTTGATTGAATGAGAGGAATCTACATCATATATCAAAGGTGGAAATGCACCTAAAGCCATATAGAGAAATTAGAAGTGTGGAAAAAAACCTACAACAAAGTCTTATTCTGTGGCAAGCTTTTTATTATAAGCTTTAATAAAGCTTTAATAAGACAACGTTTATTTTATTATAAGCTTTAATAAAGCTTTAATAAGACAACGTTTTATTATGCGGCAAAGAGTACCATATTTGGGCTTCTAGAGGGAGAAGTTGATTGTGCCTATGAAGGACAGGTCAGTGTTGTTCTTTCTTTCAGGAGCACAGCTACTTACATTTTTGCTACTAGTTCCATCTTGCCTTTGCCTGGTGAAGGTGACAGTGTGAACGTTCCATTTTGATTTAGGGGAAAACCATATAGCCAATTCAGTTCAGCATTTATATAAACACATCCACTGAAGAGAAAACTCAAGCCAACTATAACTCTAAATAGACCATGATGTCCCATGTGTCCTTGAAGCAACTGATATGAAATCTGTGGATAAAAATTATTCTATTCTGTGGTCTGCCAGATTTCCAGGAGATTTGATATTCCCTCCTATTGGATCCAGCAGAAAAAGTCTCCAGTTTGGAAAATCTGTTCTAAAAATTATGCATCAGTTATTTTGTCAAAGGAAAGAACATTCTAAAAGTAATCTGAATTGTTTATTTAATAGTAGAGTAAAATCTTTTTTTTTTCTTTTCTGATTTTGCTTTCAACCACATAATCCTTTGACAGTGTGATTCAGTAGTTTTTGACACATCTGGAAATGGATGCTTTCTCATCCCTTTGAAAAACAGCTTTCCTAATCTGTTTTACTTTAGAGATAACAAGATCCCTCTGCAAAGCAGTCACTTTATTAAAAAAACACCCAACAAGCATAAAGGGCACATCTAAACCTATAGACTCGCGGTTATCAACTCTCAGGTTTTTCATAAATATCCACTAGGCCCTGTCAAGTTCAAAAATAGTCTCAGATGGAAATCCAGTATTTGGTTAAGAAAAGCACAAATATTCAGCCCTTTATGTCCAGGAACAGGCTTTTATATGTATTTGATGCTAAAATGGTTGTGCAGGAAATACATGAATGATTTTTGCCTTGTTTAAAGGGAATTAAAGTTGGCGGCTTTGAAGTAAGTATGATTCAGAGTTAGGGAAAGAAATGTAAAATCAACAGCATCAACAACAACAAAGTCCCATAGTCATAACAGCTACAATGCGACACCAAGCCCAGATGCCCTCCCGCTTTCAAATGGAATGGCTCCTGGAAGTAGGTCAAAATGCACCACGGAGAAACACGTATGGCCCTGAGATCCACCCTCCAGATTGCATGGCCTCTAGGATACACTGTCCGCTATAGCATTTTCAACCCCTGAGAATTTAGGAAGTTACTATTAATATAATAATCTACTTTCTTCCAGAATCCAGCACACCAATTGATGTAGTTTGACCACCAGGTGGCAAAAGTTGCCTGAGGAAAACTATCCAGCTGCTTTAAAGAAAAAAAAGTGAAACAAAACAAAGAAAGCACCTTGGGCCTTACACCTCTCCTGGCTTATTCTGACTCCATATTAACCCAGAGTGACTTCGCTGTCAGTCATTTGTAGTCCCATAGGATACACTATTGCCATTAGAACTCAGGTTAACTTATTGGCTTACATTTTTTGAGAGGTAGGCTAATAGGTAATAGTACTTAGGACAAAGAAATAGGGAATCCACCCTGGTTAGAAGGAAGGAAAACCCAAAGGCAATAAAATCAGCATAAAAATCAGCATGAATGAGACTAGGAGCATGGCTAAATCATTAGTTGCATCACCAGAAATTTCTGGAACCCAGGAAGCTGCAAGACACAGTGGAGGAAGCACTGGTTTGAAGTTAGCACTCTGTTCAATCCTGACTTTCTACTTGTACGTAGTTGAACAAATTATTTAACCTTTCTAAGTCTTGGTTTCCTCATCTGTAGAACTGGGATAATAGCATCTTTGTCATAGGCTGATGTTTATGTAAGTATTAGTTAATGTACTTGAGATGTAGCAGAGCAATATTAAATAAACGTTATTTTCTTCCCTCTTCCATTCACCCCAATTGCCTCCTCTACCAATCCTATTCCATTGATTACTTCCTTTTCAACTCACCTCTAGATAAATGAAAAGGGTAAGATGACCATTAGTCAATAATAACTTAACACTTACTCTCTCATGTTATCACTTTTTAAAATTTATTTTTTCTTTTTTTATCCAATTTTGGCCCATAACCACTTATTTTTTAAATGCTTTTAAAATTATGAAATATAACACAAAAAGAAAAGTGCATGAAACACAAATGTTTAATACAAGGAATAATTATAACAGTAAAGTCTCAGCACTCCAGACATTTTATGTGTATCATTTAACAAGCACAGCCTCCTTATTAAACTTTCATATTAATTCTAATTTTTTTGTGTATTGCTTTGAGTTTTCTACATACACAGTATTTACAAATAATGATGGTTTTATTTCTTCCTTTTCAAACCTTATGCTTTTATCTAAAAGAGAAAAAGTCTTGCTTGTTGGCATACACCTCTGATGCAATATTGAATACAAGTGTTTATAGTGGACATTCTCCTGATCTTAAAGGGAATTATTTCAACTTTTCACCTTGATATATAAGGTTTGTCATAGTAATATAAAAAATAATGTTTATATGATTGAGGAATGTTTCTTCTCTTGCTAGTTTAATAAGATTTGTTTCATAAATTGCTACAGAATTATACATGCTGTTTCTGCTCTTTTGAGATGATTATATGACTTTTCTCACTAATGTGTTAATTGATAAGTTATATTGATTCTACAATATATATATTTTCCTTCTGTCCATGTTATAAATGCAACCTGTTTGTGATATATTATTATCATTTAGTATATGTTAGATCAGTTTTCTCATGTTTCATTTAGAATTTTTGTATCTATATTTGTGAATCAGTTTAATTTAATGAGGTAGTTTAACTTTCAGTTGTACCACTATCCTTGTCAGTATTCTTATAAAGTTTATGTTAACTTCATAAAATGAAGAGAGGAGATTATGCTACTTTTCTATTTCCTGGAATAATTTTTGTTAAGTTTAGAATTATTTCTTTTTTAGCGTTTGGTATCAGTTACCAATGAGATCATTCGGGCTAAGTGTGCCCTATTTGGGAAGATTTTTGATTACTGATATAATTAACTGGATATGAGACTACTCAGGCATTCTATTTCTTCCTGGGTCATTATTGGTAAGTTATTCTTTTCCAGTAATAGCCCATTTTATTTTCATATTTAGTCAAAGTTGTTTATATTATCTTGCAATCTTTTAAATTTCTGTAGAATCTGAGGGAAGTCTCTGTTTCTTTATTCCTTATATAATTCTTATTCCTGATATAGTTTTATTCCTGATAGAGTTATTCATGGGTTCTTTTTTATGATTAACTTTATATAAAAGATTTATCAATATTGCTAGTCTATTCAAAGAACCAAGTTTTGTATTTTTGTTCTTCCTATGTTTCTATGTTTTCTATTTCATTGACGTAATTTTCATGTTTTCTATTTCCCTGAATTAATATTTTTGTTGTTTTCCTTCTCTTTTACTTTGATTTATTTTGTTTGTCTTTATCTAACTTGAGGTAGCTGCTTTTAGAAAAAATTTAAAACTATAAACTTCTTTTGGAGTATCTCTTGCATCAGCTGCTGCATTCTATAGTTTTGATACTCAGTTTTTTCATTATCATTTGGTTTGAAATATTTCCCAACTTCTATTGTAATTTTTTCTTTGACCTAGGTGTTAAATTTGGTGTTCTTTAATATGTTTGACCTAGGTGTTAAATTTAGGTGTTGTTTAATATGTTAAAATAAACATATAATCATTAAGACACTACGGTATAATGGAGGCCTTAATATAGGCATATTAGGCATATAGACTAAATTATAAGCACTGAAAAAAGGACAACTAATGCCATAAACAAGAGTGTAGATTTTTTTTTTTTTTTTTTTTTTTTTTTTCTTTATAGAGGTGAGGTCTTGCTATGTTACCCAGGCTGGTCTTGAACTCCTGGCCTCAAGCAGTCCTCCTGCCTTGGCCTCCCACAGCACTTCACCAGAAGTGTAGATTAATTATGACCATAGAAAGCTAAGAGAGGCATTTCCATATGGACACATCCAATAAGACTTCATGGAGGTGCCACTGAATCCTAATCATAGTCAAAAAGAGAACTCAAGGTGGAGGATATATTGTGAGGGAAAGGTACCACAGAGATTGAAAAGAGCAGGCTGTGCAGAGTAAATAGGCCTAATTCTGTTGGGCTAGAATACAGAATGTGTGAGCAACAGCAGAAAGATGGAAAAAGGTTTTAGGAAAAGTAATTTGATACTACTGGAGAAGTAGGCCAAGGAGTTGGGTTCTGTTTTGCAGATAGTAGGGAGCCTTTGAAAGTTGTAAGTAGAGAAACAAAATAGCTAGATTTTACACAGATTAATCTGACAGTGATGTGTAAGGTAGCTCAGTATAAATTTAGCCCAACATCCTTCTATACTTTCACACCTCCTAATACATAGCACTGTTTATAATGCTAGTCTACAATGAGAGTAATGGCCTGAGCCATACATGGGAGAGGAGGGGAAATGATGTTCATTGAGCATTGATTTTGTACCAAGCTCTGTACTGGACATTTCATTCTGTTTTGCAGATGAATGTTTATAATTTTAGCACACAATCACAATAACTATGTAACACTAATGATGGAAGTTGTAATGATGTTCACTGTGCTAAATTTACTAAGGTAAGTGTGGACTAAGAGGAATTAAGATATTTTTAAAAACAGGGTTGAAATAAAGAGAACTTATGGAATAACAATACTCAGTAAGAAAGTTTAACCAAATAACTTAAATTCAAATAATGTATCTTGAACACTTTTTGATTTATGTGTACTATAATAGTGTCTTACACACACACACACACACACTTTAACTTACCCAGAGACTCACGTTGGGGTTGAGTCTTCATGATGCTCTCCTGCTCTAACAGCTGTCTATTATCAGGGACTGAGAGTCCGGGATTATTCAAGTCAGAATGCTTCATATTGTTAGCATCACACTGACTAGGATCTGAAGGTTCTTGGTTGCTCTCATTATCTTGCACAGACATTGACAAATTCTGATCCAAAAATATTGTTCTGTCTTTGATTTTAATATCTATTCAGTGTAAGGAACATCCATAAGACACAATATGAGAAAAACTGACAACAATAAAATACAAGAATGCTTTCCATTCCCTCCATGAAGTGTACCTGCTTTCTGCTTGGCCTCTTGAGTATTCATTTTCATGACATATTGCTGCCTTATCTGTTTAGCAAATCTGGCAGGGTTGTCCCATGGTATGTTAAACATTTCAGAATCTGACCCACACATCATCCCAGAAGGCTTTAGTTTCCCTTTTTCATCAACTTCAGAGAGCTTCAAGCTCTCAAAAGTAAACACCTTGAAGGCTCGTTCTACTTCATTCCAGTTCAAGACATCTGTAAGAAAGCAGAACCAGTGCTGCTGGAAATGTTCTAGCACATGGTACAGGGTTGACAGAGGGACAACCAGGGAGTTTGTCTACCAGAAAGACAAGGGAGTCACGCCACAATGGCTGGTGAGGTGATTTTAAACATTGGCTCCCCAGCCTGCAGCAAATAGCAAAGGTACCTGAGGATAAGCAAACAACACAGTAAAGATACAATTTAGCAAATTATAATGCTCCCAAACTGCTTCATAGTTTAATCAAGATTAGCTGTCCAGATTCATTTGCATAGACTTTCCAGAGTACCATATTGGTTGAATATGCTTACACAACTTATTATTTTTGAGTGAAAGCACCCTTTTCTCCTGTTGTAATTTAAAACAGAGAAATTATTTACTTTTGCCTAATACAGGCTGTTATATTGACTGAGTTTTTCTGTTCATTTGGGCTCAGGAAAGGCTTCCAAACGGCTGCAGTGTTTTCCATAATTGCACTTCAAGGTTTATCAGCTTTCAGCAGACTTTATAATTGTGTATTTACCTTTTTACAGCATTTATTCACTTGCTCACTCTTTCATTGGTTATTATTTTCTATGTATTAGGCTTTGTCATAGATGCCTGGGATTTGAAAGAATCAAGATTTGGTTCTTACACTTTAGAAGTTCCAAGGTAGAGGAAGGAGAAGTAGAATTAACAAATAAACATGGAATCCAATCAGAAAAAAATGAAATGATGTGGATCAATAATTCAGAAGTAACCTCCATTTTCTCTCCAGCAAAGATAAGAAAAGCAGCAGGTCCTTTGGGAAAAAACAGGGAGATTCAGAAGAGAGACAAGGAAGAGGTAAAATAGTTACAGAATGAAGGAGAGTTTGCTCATTTGCTCATTTCTCAAATTTTTTTGAGCCCCTATTAGGCATCATAACTATAATAAAAGCTGGGAACACAGTAGTGAACAAAATAGTGAGCCCCCTGCTCTCATGGAATATCTATTCTAGGGGTTGGGAAGAGATAAATGTAAAAGATAAAAGAGAGGACAAAAGAATAAAGCCAGCTTAGGGGACAAAAGTGATAATAGTCAAGGAGTGGCTTGTAGTTTATATAAAGCAGTCATGGAAAATCCTCTGAACAATTAAGCAAAAACGTGAAGGAAGTAGGGGAGCAAGCTGTACGGATATCTGGGGGAAAGTGACTGAGGAAGGGCAAACAGCAAGAGCAACGATCCTGAGGCAGGGGTGTGAATGACATGTTCAAGGAATCACAGCGAGGCCAGAGTAGATGGAGGAAAATGGAACATGACAGCTTGACAAGTGATGGCTCAAAAAGTAGGTGGCAGAGAGTTTAGGTTCTTATTGTTGTTTTTGGTTTTGTTTTGTTTTTTGAGACAGGTTCACCCAGGCTGGAGTGCAGGTGATTCTCCCACCTCAGCTTCCCAAGTAGTTGGGCCTGCACACCCAGCTAATTTTTGTATTTTTTGTAGAGATGGGTTTTGCCAAGTCAGCCAGGCTGGTCTCAAACTCCTGGGCTCAAGCGATCCACCCGCCTTGGCCTCCCCTCCCTGAGTGCTGAAATTACAGTCATGAGCCAGGCACCTGGCCCAGTTTAGGATTTATTCTGAGCAAAGTGGGTGACTGCTGCAGAGTTTTCAGTTACAAAGGCACATCCAACCATCATTTTAGAGGGGCTATTCAGATGGTTGCGTGGAGAAAAGACTGTTGGTAAAACATTGAAAGCCTGTAGACCAGCTGGAAAAGCTACTGGAATAATCCAAGTGAGGGGTGGTGGGGGACTGGGCTGGTATGGTAGTGAGAAGTATGGTGGGATTGATCGCAGAGTGTGAGAAAACAGAGACAGTGACCGGGTGCCGTGGCTCACTCCTGTAATCCCAGCACTTTGGGAAGCCGACGTGGGTGGATCACGAGGTCAGGAGTTTGAGACCAGCCTGACGAACATGGTGAAAGCCCATCTCTACTAAAAATACAAAAATTAGCTGGGCGTGGTGGTGTGCACCTGTAATCTCAGCTACTTAGGAGGCTGAGGCAGGAGAATCGTTTGAATCCAGGAGGCGGAGGTTGTAGTGAACTGAGATCATGCCACTGCACTCCAGCCTGGCGACAGAGTGAGACTCTGTCTCAAAAACAAAAACAAAAACAGAGATAGCAGGAATGACTCCAAGGTTTTTGACAGAAAGTAGTTGCCATTCGTTGAAATAAGGGAGATGGTGAAGGGACAATTTTAGGGATGAGGAATCAAGAGCTTGGTTTTGGACCTGTTAAGTATGATGTGGCAAAAGGGAAAAGAGGAGGAGGGGAGGTACACCAAGGGTCTAGGATGGGGCATGTAAGCAGCATATGTTTGAGGTTTCAATGGTGGCAGCAGGAACAAAAATCCTGTGCCGTACGGAGAGCTGAGCTCTCCATTCATTAAGAATGGAATCACATCTTAAGCCAGAAGGAGAAGGGGAGGGTGGCAGGACACAGAAAAAGGACAGAAGTTTCTGAGAACCCCCTACTCAAAAAGGAGGTAGTTATGTACACAACAGAAATGACAAACCAGGCCCTTGAGGCTGTACCCCGCATGTCCATGAGTCAATGGCAGGACTCAGAAGTTCCTGGCTTTTTCTATTACTAAGCCTACTTAAAAGTGAAAAAAGAAATCAAGATAAAAATACTTTTTAGTTTGGTTAGGCTTACAAGTGAAATGGTAAGGAAGAATATGCACATGCTCTTTTCTTTTCAAGGTTAAATGCTTCCTTGTCAAGTAAAGATGTCTGTGGAAGTTAATGTCCTTTCTTATAAGTAGTAGCTGCATATTCCCTCAAGCGGGAATGAGAATTTGAGAAATGACTGCCTATTTCACAAAATCCCAGTGAACTCAGATGAGATGTGATTCTAGATATTATATCTTAATGACCCCTCTTTCCACTGTCTTCAAAGAGCATAAAATGGCTCTTCTTGCTGTGAGAAGCTGTTAGCTTGAGTCAACTTCTGCTCAGCAACACGCTCTCTCTTGACAGTGGGCTCTCTATTCATCTCTGTATCCCTAGGTACAGAGCAGGTGCTTAAAATTGCAGACTGCACCATCAGACCTCTGCAGTGGCTTTCTTCCTGTCTCCTGCTCAGTAAGGTAAGGAAATTGTGTTCTACTGGGTATCCAGAGACCAGAATGTTTTCTTGTTTTTTTCCACCATCGTCATAATCCTAAAACAAATAATTTATTCCTGCTAGGATCTCAGCTTTCTTATCTGAAAATAGATTTTGACTAGATTAATTCCAAGGTTTCTTTCAGTTAGGAAATTTTATGGTTCTATGATTCATCTTTCTAGATATAAATTTAATTTGTGGTTATAAATAGTGTGTTCAGAATTTTCTCTCAAGAAAGGATCAAATATGAGCTTTCAGTAGCACAGAGATATCTACATCTGCCTCCCAGGTCACACTCTTTTTTATTTCCTTCCTGTCCTCATGTGCAGAGATGGTCCACGGTAGTGCTCACATTAGTTTTGCCCCAGTGAACATTCCTGCCAAATTCAGATTATCTAGATCCTCTTCTTTTTCTTTTCTTCTCTAATTAAAAAAAGAAAGAACAATGAAGGGACAAAATGGGAAGAGACAGAAGAAAAATTCTTCTAGAACCTGTGTTTTATTGATTGTGGGTGGCTGCAGCAACAGGATATAAGATGAAAATTCAAAGACAGGTATCTCCGAATTGGGGCAAAGTTGCATGGTCCAGGTTGCTCTTCTCTCTTTCCAGATAATGTCTCTGCAATGTTACTGTAATTTTTACATGATTTGCAATGATGATAAAAGAGTGCAGTGGTCAGGCAGAAGACAGAAGGGCAGCATTGTCCTGGAAATTATATGCGTGCATGCGCATTCGCGCACACACACCCCTTTACTTCTCTGTAAGTAGGATGGGATTACCACATCATCTCCAATGATGTCAGTGGGAGTATTTGGGACAGAGATGGGGGAAAACAAGGAAAAAAAGGAATTATTGTGGCTAAGAAAACACAGTGGGAAAAAAAAAAACCCAGTGTATTAAATTGAAGAGTGTTATGCATTATAGCTATGATGACACTGCTAATGATATTATTCAAACAAGACAGTTGTAGTCAATCAAAATACCCACCTTAGCCTCTGAAAGGTCTTTCAATAATGAAAATACTTTTTGTAAATAAGGGTGTAAATTTAAGAGGCATATATGCCCATTAATTAAACTGAGTTGAAGCTAAGACAAAACAACGGACTTACCACTCGTACAAAAGTGCATAAGCTCATGAATCATAGCTAGACGTTTAGTGTTGTTCCATGGTGGGGGTAGAGGGAATTGAAGGAATTCCCACAGTGGCAACTTGGACTGCATCTCCTGCTCAATTTGAACTGGATCAAAATTCTTTTGGTCCTGATGAAAAAGAGCAACATGACAGAAGACATTAAAGTAAGCTGTCAAGTGCCTTATGCATATGGAAAAGGCTAAACATGATACCTTCAATCTCATTATTTGGGAACAGAGGAAATCAATGGTAATTGGGAAAGACAAACTTTTGGGATTTTGCTGAAGGTCAAAAAGCTAGTTCCTATGTTGCCAGGAGTTCCTGGTGCACAAAAAGGACTGATTCTTCATTCACAGTGACAAACTGCCAAAGTCTCATATATATTCATCTCTCTCTTTTGAGATCCTTTTCTGGCTTCTACTAGTTTTTCATAGCAGCAGATATTTAAAGCAAATAATCATAAGGTTTTAATGCACATTTAGTGGTGGTAACAATTAATTGAATTGTTAATTAAACCTCAATAATCAGACAAATTTCCTAGGCTGACATCATTTTTCCCTGTATCCAGGTTCATTTTCCAGGTCCTACTTTGTACACAAGTATCTATTTTGTACATTACATTTTAATTAGTGTTGATGAAGTTATCTAATTAGCTTCTGTCAATTGAATAGTTACACACACACTTTCCCACATCAGTTTTCTTTGGCTAACCCGATTATCATTACCTTCAGTGTGTACTTCTTGTGGGCGTGTGCATCATGATAGTTCAGTAGGAGGGGGCCTTTGGGCACTGCTTTGCTTCCACTTTCTTCTTCAGATAAAAATATTTCCTGAAGATTCTATGCAAATTGAAATAATATTGATTTAAAGAGAGAATCTACGCTTTTCCAAAGCATGAAGACTCTGCTATCTCAGACTATCTGACCTTTTTCTCCCTCTCTGAGAGACAGAGTGAGGGCAAAAGGGACACAATATGAGCTGCGATTCTGTGGTCTAGCCCGTCTGCTCTGGGGGATGGCTCCCGCAGACTGGGTGGGACAAGATCTTCTTCAGTTGCCACAACCTGTTGAAATCAACAATGAGAGGAATTGGTATAAGGGTCCGCTCTTTAGTGATACTTGCTGCTCATTGTTTCATTCCCATTGCTTAGTAAGAACCAGTCCATTTCTACGACCCAAGTACCACTGCTGACACAAAATGGCAGGAAACTATCAGTGACCACCAAATAAAAGGAAAAGTGTTTGCAATCCATGCATTAAGGTAGGTACAAATTTAACATTTGTATTAAAATAGATAACATAAAAATGGTAAACAATAAACTTTTGATGAAAATATTTCATGAAGATTCTATTCAAATAGAATAATATACTTTTTCTTAATATTTACTCTTTATGTTAAAGCAGTGGGAAGAGTGCTCATACAACTTTGGATTCATTCAATATTTACTGAATGTCTACCATAAGCCACGTACTACATAACACATCTTCGCATGTGATCATTTAAGCCTCATAGCAATCTTGTGGGGGCAGATATTATTTTCCATTGTATAGAGGAGAAAACTAGGGTGATTGGCCAAAGCTCAAGGATATTGAGTGGGAGAAACTGGGGTTCAGGCCAGATCCTCATTCTTTCTTCAAAAATAGAAAAGTTATTAGATTATGAGATCAGCAAATGGAATAGTGTCTCCTTTATGTGGGGAAAGTGAGGTCTAGAAAGATTAAGCACCTTGTTCAATTTTACATGGTAAACAAGTAAAAGAGGTTGAAACATTATCAAGTTAGGCACCTAATTTACAGCTTTTCCCTTTACCCTATATCCTATAATCATCCTCTATGATTTCATATCCCTCTACAAGTTTCCTCAGCCTTGGCATTAATGACATTTTGGCCTAGATAATTACTTGTTGTAGGGGGCTGTCCTGTGCACTATAGGATGTTTAGCAATGTCCCTGGTGTCTACCCATTTTATGCAAGTAGCACCCTTCCAGATGTGACAACCAAAAATATCTCCAGACATAGCCAAATGTCCTCTGGGAACAAAATCACCTCCTGTTGAGAACTACTGCTCTAGAATAACAAAATTGCATCCTATTCTTTACCTAGAAACACCCTGCTGTCAGAAGAGTCACTCACTGTTTCCACTTTCTATCCTCTGATCATTTCTTGGACCCACTTCAATCATAAAAGATGACTCAAAACTGTTTCTTCTCTGAAATGTTCAATTCTAACATCCCATCCTGTAAAATGTCATCCCATCATTCTATATTTCAGTTTTTTCATCCCTTAGTTTTATGAATGAAGCCTTAGTTCATTCAACATGGATCTACTGAGTGGCTTCTATTTGTGAGGTACTGAGCTCATTAACTGTCTCTTTTGGTACCTGGAACATAGTAGATGGTTAATAAATGTTGCTTTAAGTTTAGTAGAATAAAACAAGAAAGGCTAAGATAAATAAAATAATGATACTGCAAGCTCTATAGGGCTTTTGTACTTTTATGCATTTATTGATATAATAAAACTATTGGTATTCTAAAAACTTCATGGAGCAATTGTAGGTAAATATTAGTGTAGCTATCTAATTGGTTAGAAAACTAAGGCAGTCAAAAACCAGAAAAATGTATATGGGAGGTAATAGAGATGATAGAGTCTGAAAAGGACTTCAAATAAACCTTTTACGTATTAACAGAAAAAAATGTGTCACATCCATGAACTAAAACAATAGGCAATTGTAAAAAAAATTAGAGAATTTATAAATTAAAAACATTACTGCCAAAACAAAACTTCAATAGCAGATTGGACTCCCTGAAGAAAGCATTAGTAGGAAGGTATGCTGGAATTCCCAAAGGCATAAAATTGAAAGAAAACTTAAAAGACAAAGAGGAAAACCCTGAAGCTCCAACATCCATTCAGTAATAATTAAGGTAAATTGATAGTAAAAATGGTACTTGAAGATAGAAGACTTTCTCAGAATCTTCTAAATTTAACAAATATTGTATTTAGTGTCTACTATGGGTTAGGTATGGTTATTGTGTGCCGAGCACACAGCAATGAACAAGACTACATTGTTACTGCTTGCGTGGAGTTTATATTCTAGTAGGAGGATGGTGAAGGTAAGAAAAAATAGCTGATCAATATATTGCAAAAAGAAAAGCTGTTGATAAGAAAACAAGGCGATGTGGTAGAGAGTGCTGTGTGTTGTGTGGGGGAGAGGGTTCTTTAGATCAGGTGGTCAGAGAAGACCTCTCTAAGGAATGACACTTCCACTGGAGACTCTCCAGAAAGAGAGAAAGCTTTCTAGGTAGAGAAGTTAGAGTAAAAGGTTAAGGTGGAATTAAGTAACATATGTGAGGAAAAACCAGAGGCCTATGTAGATGATGGTGTGTGTGTGTGTGTGTGTGTGTGTGTGTGTGTGTGTGTGGTGGCGGGCAGGAGGTGAAATGACAGGTACATCTCAGAACTCTATTTTTAGGACCTTTATGGGACAGTGTAAGGAATTTTTATTTCACACACAATGTGACTGGAAATCAGATTATAATTCTCTTACACCATAATGACAAGTTTGATAAAATCATACCTCGACATAGTCTTGTGTTATCAATTATAAAGAGAAAACCCTAACAACTGCTAGAAAGAAAAATAAAGATTATCTGCAAAGAAAAAAGTATCAGATTGACATCGGACTTCTTAGCAGCAACATTAAAAGACAACAATGCAGAAATCCCATCCAAGTACTTTTCTGTGCAGATTCACTAGGTTTTAAGTCATTTCTGCTACTTAGTATTTGAACAAAAAACGTTTTGTGCCTCAGTTTCCTTATCTGTAAGATGGGTGATATGGTTTGGCTCCGTGTCTCCACCTAAACCTCATCTCGAATTGTAATCCCCACGTGTCGAGGGAGGCAGGTGACTGGAGCATGGGGGTGGTTTCCCCCATGCTGTTCTTGTGATAATGATGGAATTCTCAGGGGACCTGATGGTTTTACAAGTGGTAGTTTTTTCTGCTGCCTTGTGAAGAAGGTGCCTGCTTTGCCTTCCACTATGACTGTAAGGTTCCTGAGGTCTCTCCAGCCATGCAGAACTGTGAGTCAATTAAACCTCCTTTGTTTACACATTACCCAGTCTGGGGTAGTATCTTTATAGCAGCGTGAAAATGGACTAATACAATGGGGGATAAAAACAGTTCCTGCTTCATAGGATTGTTCTGAGGATTACATGAGTTAACAAATTGAAAGTATTTAGAACAGTTCCTGGTGCCTATAAGTGCTACGTATGTGCTACTAGTATGAATAACAAAACTCTTTCAGATACACATAGAACATTCATGATGACCATGTTACATGAGGTCACACAGGAAGCCTCAGGAAATTTTAACTTGCTAACTTGCAGAACATGCCTACTGATCATAATGTAAAAAAAATTAGAAATCATCAGTAAATAATGAAAATCAAAATAATTCATGGGTTACACACGTAAATAAATTAAAAGATTTTAGAATTGAATACACTGAAAGCATCAGGATGCAGACAAAGAAACACTCGAAAAGAAATGTGTAGCCTTAAATAAAGCAAAAAGACTAAAAATAAATGAAGTAAGCTTTGAATTAAAACGAAATACAAAATAAATCCAAAGAAAGAAACATGGAAATGACAGAGATGAACCAGACATGGTGGTTCATGATTGTAATCCCAAGGCTTAGGTGGGAGGTTGGCTTGAGGCCACGAATTAAAGACCATATTGGGCAACATAGCAAAGCCTTGTCTCTACAAAAAAAATTATTTTAAATGTGCTGGGCATGGTGGTGCATGCCTGTTGTTCTAGATACTCAGGAGGCTGAAGTGGGAGGAACACTGAGCCCATGAGTTTGAGATTGTGAACTGTGATTGTGCTACTGCACTCCAGCCTAGGGGACAGAGAGAGACCTTGTCTTAAAATAATTAAGTAAATAAAAAATATATAAATAAATAGATGAAATTAATGAAGAGATTAATAAAATAAAAAGTAAAAAGGTGTTGATCAATGAAACAAAATACTGGTTCTTTGAAAAGACCAATACAATAGCTATGCCCTTAACAACCATGATCAAGAAAAGGTAGGCACAAATAAATAACATCAGTCATGAGGAAAGGTACACAACCCGATACAGAGGAAATTTTAGAACATATTTAAGTGAATTTAAATTTATTTAAGCACATTGTATCATATTTAAAACTCCAGTAAAATATTTATTAAGACATACTCATTAAGAAAAAAGCTAACGACAAAAATTGGCCTCAGAAATACAAAAATCTAGTTAAATCTACAAGCATGAAAGAAATTTTAAAGATAAAGACTATTAACCACCCCACCCACTTGTCCATGTCCTCTTCCTCTTCCTCTTCCATTAAAATGACACCAGACACAGAGTACTGAGGATATGTTCTACCAAAACTTCAGGTAATGTTACATAAATGGCTCCAGAGAATAGCAAAAGAAAAGAGAATTGAAGCTGAAGATCTAAGCAGACTTTAGTTTCATCTGAAATATTCTAATCTTTATAAAGGTGAATGCATTTAGGTATTATAATTTTAAAATAGTGTAAAAAAAAAAACAGAAGCCGGGAAAGATGAAATAATTTACTCAAGTATACAACCTGGGAAAATGCCTCAGAGTATCCCCACCTGTTCTAGCATGCAATGCAGTATCAGGGGCACAGAAATGAATTCCTCTGGAATCGGATTCAGCAAATCATTGTAGTATCTCATGTCTACTTCAGTTGTGATGACTGAAGTCACTGTAAAATATAGAAAAAACCATTGCCCAATTAAGATGTGTTCTCCATTATTTCCATCAACATTTCATTCATAATTTCAAACTATGACTATGCACTAATAAATGCAGGAGCTGTAGGTGAAGGGAGGCTGAAGGTAATATGGAGGGCAGTCATTATCTCTTAAAGTGCCAGCTCGTGGTGTTGATCCTTTAGCAGCCGATTTCATACATGCCTGGTGGTGGAGCTTGCGGTTCTTCATACTGTGTTTTCTTCTTTCCAGGAGCTGGTACAGCAGGTTGTGGAGCCTAGAAAAAGAATAATTAAAAAGAAACAACTGAGATACCCAGCTGAGAGATGCCCTCACCAAATGCTGGTATGATGAGATCCAACAGGATTCTGAGGTTGTATAATTATGTTCACACCACAAAATCATCTGCTAATATTAGAACCAAAGGAAAAGAGTTTTGCTTGATGAAGGAAAGAAGGTAATGGTATAGACATTATTCAGTTTTTCCCACCAGAACCCACTGAGCAATTGTGGAGAAAGTGATGGGGTGATGGGGCACTGAGCATCAAACAGGCTTTTTTTTTTTTTTTTTTTTTGCCCCTGGGTGACTCAGAGTCATCCCATTTTCCCTCTCCCAATTCTTCAGCAGTTCTCCATTGCCTACATGATATAAACCAGACTCTCAACTTAGCACCAAAGGAGATTCATAACCTGGCTCCTGCCTCTCCAGGTTTAGTTTCTGTTGTTCTTCACTTTGCACATGCAGCCTGGGATCACTGAACTACCCTGTACTCCTGGTTTGTGCCATAGTACTGCTTTTCTTTGACCTCCATATCTTTGTACATCTTTGACCCTTTCTTGAGAATATCATTCTGTCCCTTTCCCCTATCACGCTTTCTGTTAGGCACTTCATACTCATCTTTCCCCACATCGATAATCCTGGTTCAATTTTCCTGACTTCCCTCTCTTTGCTCTGCTCCTCTCCAGATCAGGTGACCAGGTTTATTTCTTCTACTGCAAGCTGAGATGACTGCTCTCAGCATTCATCATGCTATGTTGAACTCATTGTTGACCTGACTGCCAAAGTTAACCTCAATGAGGAGGACAGGGAATGAGTTTTCATTATTGTATTGTCAGCATCTTACAAAGCGCTAGCACACAGCCAGGTGCTAAATAAATATTGTAATTACTTTATCAATATCCTTTCTGTCACAGATGTTATTCATTGTACCGAGTGCTAATAAGAGGGTTCCATCCCTGCCTCTGTAAATGTCTGGTAGTTGAGGAGCTCCATAAAGCCTCCATCATGTAGCTATCTTTTATGCCAGTAGGCAGTATGACCTTAATGTATTTTATAACTTTTTCTTCATATGCTTTACAAATATGAAAATAAAGTTGTTCAGTGAGTTGTTCATCCCACTAAAGACATTGAGCCCATGCCTACCTCCAAAGTTGGCATGGCTTCTAATACAGGTTTCTCATTAACCACTTGTGGAACATTAATAAGCTGCATACTTTCCAAATAGTGCTGGTGCTGCCTTTTCCAATCCAGGATGTCATACATCAGACAGGCAATATTTTCAAAGATATCAGTGCCCAATTTCAGCTACAAGTGAGAGATTTAATGGCAATTGGTTACTACTTTTATACTGTTGGAATCAGATATATGGTTTATATCTCTCTTAACAGCTACACCCATCAACTTTATATAGGAAAGCAAACCCCTAAATCCCCAAACCACTGAATCCCAGCCATGGTGACCCCATTTATATTCCTGAACCTTTCTTGTCCTTTTTTGTTTACCACAATGTGGACTGTTTCCTTTGGAGGGTCATATGGCTGCCTAATGTTTTAAGAGCCTAATTCACGCTTCAACTAAAATAAATACAACTGAGTCATGAGTTTCAGCAGTGTGGCCTATATTCTTAGTGTCTTAATTCCTAAAACACATTAGGTAACTTTAATATCCTCAGCCACTGACAAGTTATAGATGATTTCTTACCTGGCTATGCAAGGAGCACAATGGAAACACTGACTCTGCTTTGTGGATCATCTACCCAAGTACATCTACACAAGTATTTGGGCAATCAGTATTTCTTCTTTTCCTCCAAGCTCCACTTCTTTCCTTTCACCTGTTCTATCTCTATGGCAAAACACTAAGAAATCCTGATAGACTATTGTTTCTATAATACCCACAGGTTTTATGAGCTGGCAAGCAAACTGTAGCTCAGATACCTCTATTACTTGGGCTTTTGTTTCCAGAAGTAGGAAAGCAATGTGATGACTGGGTCTGTCTGCCTGGAAGCAAAGAAGAACGAAATAGGCTCATCCTATGTCTGAGTTCAAGAAGTAAGGTGGTATGAGATGGTTCCTTGTATGCAGAAGTCCAGTGACATGCACAGCTCTGCCAATCACTATGGTGCACCTGGTTGCTTGCTGACTTCCCATTCCCACTAAGGCCGAGGCTTCTTCAGTCAAGCTTCAATCTGGTGTTGCTTGCCCAAATTCTGGCATAGAAATATGTTTTGTTTTGTTTTGTTTCTAGGAAATAGAGTAAAACTTTCGCCCAGTGATCCCTTAGCTTAATCTAGATAATTCATTTTAAAATCCAACAGCAAATCACATGCTAAGGACAACACATTATTTCAGCAACCAGGTTCTTAACTTGAAATGTTGCCGATGTCTTCCAGGGACAGTTACCATGTCTTGAAGAGCATTTATTTGATGTAAAGCTTTTGTTACCTTGGTTCAACAGAAATATAGCCTGCTTGTTTGCAGCCAAAGTTTGGAAAGGTTGCAAATGCTTTCCTCCAATAAAAGGGGAAGAGGGCTCCTTGGATGGATCCTATCCTGGATATGAAGACATTATCAGTTTACAGATATAGCTTAAAGTGTGACACTATGCATTTGATCTGCTTCTACTAGGGGTAGATTTATCATTTTTATTCTTATTAAATGATCTTGTTTAAAATGAACTTTGATCTTACCTATTAAATTCAATGACCTTTTCTTCTAGAATCCAACTTAATGACTGAACCATTTTCAAGACTTTCCCTCCCCATTATCCTCAATGCCAAGTGCTTCACTCACATGCTCTGGTTTCTCTTCATAACGAATAAATCTTTCGCCTTTTACCAAGTGCTTCACTCACAAACCGTATCTTAGAGAGGCATGCATGGGCTTTAAAAGATTACTACAGTTGGACCCAGACCACAGCCCTGGTATAAGACGATATTCAGTAAATACCTGCAAATTGACTAATAGATCAGTCTGGGAAGCTGGGCAACACAGCCCTAATTGGCTCTGTAGAGACCTGAATGTTTTCATTGTTGACAGTTACCTTCATGGCCCAACTAGAGACCCTTTATATTAATGTTCCACTTCTGAAGTCAGGAATGTTCCACCATAACTAGAATGGTAATATTTTCCACATAAAATAATTTTCTGAACTTTAGTTGCCATTTAAACTCTTCCATTCTGTAGTTTTAAAGTAAAATATAGCCACTACCTATTTCTTTAAAAGGAAGTGATTGAAATCTAATGAATAGGAAATTGTGGACACTGCAGTGGGAAGCAGAGTGCTAGAAATGGTGCTCGGTCCTTTGAAGTTGCCATTGAATACCATAGTGTTCATGTCTATGTTCTGATGACGCAATGGAATGTACACAATTTTAGACTCAATGCATTTCAGCTTTATTCAGCCTGTGCCTGGAAAGTAAAGAAGACACACAGTAGGGAGCACTAGCTAGAGACGGAGCAAAAGGTACTCGGTTTGAGACTGACTTAGAAGCATTCTCCTCTGAATGAATTATGGTTCAGGAATTATAAGGCTGGGATCTCCCATACCCTGTTGAACAAAAAATATACACAAGTTCTTTATAGGGTATGTAGCCAGGACTTGGCCCAAATGAGAGGAGTGGTGTTTCTTCAAAATTTAAATTTGTGGATGTGGGTTTTATTAACCAGAGATTTTACATGCTTGGGAGAACAGCTGGTCTGTGGAAGACAGAGTAAGAAGCTGGATTTGAGGTGGGATTTCAGGATCCCAAAGAAATAGCCTCTTCCCCCAATATATATCACAGTTTTAGTATAATCTAGAATTTCAAGAAAATAGGATGGAATGTTCATACGTTACTTGGAATGCCAGTATCTCTGGGATAGGGAAACATATCGACCCAAGGCAACATGAAATAGTAAAGGACAGGACAGTGGGTCCTTCTTTGAGCTCAGGTTTAGGAGGCAGGAGAGTGGAAGACAAAGCAGGAAAGCTGAATCTATCTAGATGAAGGGGTGGGGAGGGGCAAGGACAAAGGGAGTTTGGAGTCTCCAGTCTTTCCCAGAACCAGCTCTGCTTTTTATCACAGCTTTTCTACATTCAGCTTCATTTTCCATGCAGAGAACAAGGCTGAGATTCATCAGGATATCAGACTTAAGTGTGGTGTTTCTACATAGTGACATCTAATGCCTTGGGTTAAGAGTCTTTATAACTCAAATGGATCTCTACATTACTACTTATTCAAGTCCTGTCTATCCTTCAGGGTTCAAGTCTAGCCACCCTCCTCAGCGTTATCACTTACTTCTCTAAGTGCATATCCATCTCAAGGTAATAGAACCAGGGACTCTCAGAGACCAAAGTGTCCATGCCCCATAGCCTACCCTCGGCTGTAGAAACAGTTTCATGCTTTGATCTCACTCTTCTTTCAGACAGTTGGCTTTTGTGTGTTTTTTTTCTTGTCAGCTACCCACAGTCACTGTGCAGATACCCATCCATCCTCCACACTCCACTTTGCCCAGCCTTTTTCAGAGCACTCACTTGATATGGTCTTTCCCTAGGACTTCGCTTTCATTTCAGCTCCCTTAATGCTGAAATATATCGTCCTGCAGAGTATTCAACACTCCCAGGTCCCTGTTAGTTGGGATAAGGGGTCAACTAGAAAGAGACCTGAGAGATTTTCTGTAACAGAGGGATGCCTGAATACTTTCCACAACATCTTCCATAAGTAGTCACTTGACCTTCTGTTTTGTTAAAAAGCCATCATGCATCTGTCATTCACTACATTTCCAAACATTCCATTTTTTCTTTGTCTGAATTAGTAGGAAACTTAAGAGTTTGTTTCACATAATCGAACCCCTAGATATACGGGTCCTTGACCACTGCTTCTCTGTTTCACAGTTTTAGTCTTGCCTCTCTGCAAGCTCCTCAATAGCAGGGGCCAGGAAACCCCACTCTTGGGAAATGCCTGATAACTACAGGGCCAAGATCAAGTCGTCTTATTAGGATAGACCTTCTAGGCCAAATACATTAAAAGTAAGATTTTGGGGCCAGGCACGGTGGCTCACACCTGTAATCCTAGCACTTTGGGACGCCGAGGCAGGAGGATCACCTGAGGTCAGGAGTTTAAGACTTCTTGGCCAACATGGTGAAACCCCGTCTCTACTAAAAATACAAACATTAGCTGGGCATGGTGGCATATGCCTGTAGTCCCAGCTACATGGGAGGCTGAGGCAGGAGAATCACTTGAACCCAGGAAGGAGAGGTTGCAGTGATATCACACCACTGCACTCCAGCCTGGGTGACAGCGCAACGCAAGACTTGTCTCAAAAAAAAAAAAGAAAAAAAAAAAAAAAAAAAAAAAAAACTTGGGGTAATAAAAGCAAGGGTTTTAAGAAAAGCAATGTATCGAAGCTGAAACACAAAAAACGTAATTCAACAAACTATAAAATTTACTATTTAAAATTAATATATATGAAGATTCTAATTACTGCCTAGAACATTGTTGTTATAAAACAAAGCCACGTGTCACCAAATAAAAGAATCACCATCTTTTTGATCCTCATCTACTACATCTTATTATTTGTTGTTAATTCACACACTAAAAGCTAATGAATCAGACTATAACCATCATTGAGCATTCAATATTATCATTATCCTGATGATAAAAGAGCCTAGCTCAATGCCTTGTAATCAGCACTCAGTAACTATCTATGTCATGAATAAATGGAGCAAATAGAACCATTGTGTCACATGTTAAAACCATGCATTCTCAGTAATGTGTGCACTAACCATTATCTCGCCATCTGACCAGTCAGAAGGAAAATCAGCTGCTTTGACCATGTATTCAAGTCTAGCAACATCAAAGAGATTTGTTTCAGGTTTCTCATTATTCAGGACTGGTTCCAAGTACTTCCAGAAAGTTTTAAGCTCTTTTATGGCATTTTCTTTCTTCAATTTTTCTGCTTCTAGATCTAATAATAGCAACATGTTTATATTACAAAATGAGAGTGTTAAATGTTTTCCCACTTTAAGTGGACATGGTGAGTCACATGCATTGCAAGATATCTGTACAGTACCAGAAAATGTAAATAAAGGAATGTAATTTTGATAAATTTTTGAAGTTGGAGTATACAATTATTAAATCAGAGAACTTTACTTCTGAGATTCATATTAAATATGAGCTTATCTCATGCCTTCATTTTATAGTTGGGGCCCAGAAAGATTATGACTAGGTCACACATTTTGGGAGCTAAATATGTTCAAGATTTCCATCACTCTTAGATGACAATCTACATAGGATCAGTTTTTCTGCCAAATCACTATTTTAATCAACTTAGTGTCTGCTACATAACTGATTACAAATGCAATTTATCTGGTTCTCCTTCTTATATTGATAAAAACAGACTGGATCAATGTTGTATGTTTCAGTTACCTTTTGGTCACATTAAATAGCAAGAGGCTTCTCTGGGTATTTGTACTTTTACTGTAAAATAATGACAGATTTCCATAAAATTATGCTTAAAAATTTGCCTGAAATATTTATGCTTATTACATCTATATTTAAATAGTAGTTTCTACTACTAAGATCTCATTATTCTATTATAAAGTCTATTTTTTATTATTTCATTTTTATATATTTAATATTTTTACAGAGAGACTGTGTTTGGAGCTTATGGAGCATTTTCTCACTTCAATAACAAGCCATTTAATGTTATAACTATCCTCTGAGATAATCAGGAATAGCCTAGGTTTGAACCTCAACTTTTTAACTGAATAGGTGCCTCTAGACTGAGAGTCCATTTTTGTAAAATGGAAACAATAAAACATACTTCCTAGGCTTGTTGTGAAAACCACATGAATCAATGTACTTAATGCCCTTAGCATTGAGCCTAGTCCCAAGACAAGAGCCCAATACGTGAGCGCTATTAGTATTATCAAGGGTAGCTATTTCTAACTTTGAGCAGCAATTTAAAAATGCAGTGTTACAAAAATTGGGATGCGGCTGTGTAAGATACAAAGCACTGTGCAAATGATATTATTAATAAATAACAATAAAAGCAACAGCATATGGCAGAAAAAACTTGGGCATCTGGTAACACAATCTTACACCCCTTCCACAGAAGTCCCCAGCAAAAAGGGGCTTTCTGCTCCCCTTCCACAGAAGTCATCTAGGATAATCTTCTTAGATGAAGACCTCAAGGCTCAAAATGGCTAAATGGCAGCATGATTGGAACTTCATCCCACAACTTGCTAGTCTAAGGCTAGGAACATATAGCATCCCCATGACTTCTCACAATAAGCCAATAGCAGAACAGGGCAAGAAGCCTGTGACCTCCCCTGGGCTACTTGGTGACGTGACTTCTGCAAGAACAGATTATTAACAGTGATTCATCCAGCCCATCCTTTAGGTAAAACTTATAGATCAAATGCTACAGAGAAAGGTAGTTGGATAACCAAGTCTTCTGACCTACAGCCTGTCTTCTGTGGCTACACAGGGATATAACACAGGGTATGATATAAACACAGGGTATGATTTTAATTTGCAAAATTTACAACACTTGGCTGGTGCAAGCAGAGTAAATAGCAAATCAAAGTCTTGAAAAGATTTAATAATGTACGAATTGTATGACTATGTTTTGGACAGAAAATTATACTTGTATTTTAAGGACAGTGGGTAATACTGAAGGACTCAGTAAGTTGTGTAGCAGACTGCATACCTTCTGGCTGAAGAAGAACTTCCTGCTGCTGGTTAACTGCTGCCAGGTGTGACTGCAGAGGTTCATAATTCTCTGAAGATATTTTAATCACGCTCGTTATAGGAATGCCAAGCTCAGCCATAATTGCTAATAGTTGAGGATTGTTGAAGCCCACGACTATAATGTAATGTTGGGCACCATCATCTGGCTCATCGTCTGTTCAAAATACCATAAAGCAGAGCAGCCATCATTGTAAAAGAGAGCAGGTTGCACTCAGCCAGTTCAATGGCTATATACATTATGCATGCATTTATAATCCCTCTGGCTTGCCAAAAATGATCCAGTTGGCTGGAATGCAGTCATGTTGACTGTTTTTCATTATTGCTCTTCCAGTAAGAAGGCTGTGACTATTTTACAAAATATTGAGTCACTTTTGCAAATGAGACATAGGCGTAATAGAAGGACAAATCTATATGGGGCTTGTGGTCATGGAAAATGTGTGCTTGGGTTTTTGTTAAAGAGTTTGGCCTGTAACTTTTCTGGGTTCTAATCTCTTTTGAGCAACATCTGGCTTTACTCCTGAATTACAAATAGCTACAGCTTTGTGGTATTTTATAACTAGAGGTGTTTACAGGAGAGGGAAATATTGAATATAGACATGCTCCCTTAAAAAGTGTTGTATGCACTTAGGTCAATGGGTGTGAATCCGAGGATGGATTATGTAGTAACTATGTATTTATTGCATTAAAAATTTAAAATACATAGTGTGCACTTTCCTAACATTATTCTCCTTTATTTGGCCCTGGTTATACTGTTTTATGAATATTAAAACATAAGTTTATTACAGAATGTGACATTCTGGAGGGTGAGAATAATTGTTACACGTTAATACTGATAGCACATGGTACACAAAAGCACTACATTCACAAAAGCCCATTAAGATCAATACATAAACAGTGCAACAGAGGCACAATTTTTCATTTTTAAGTAATGACTTTTCTTCTAGCACTAAACTAATCAATGTTAATGTTGCCCATGAACTTCATAGTATCACTTCTTCCAAGTCTATTAGATTTAGAGCAGAGATGCATGAGGGGAGTCAACTGGTAAAGGATGGGAAAGCCCTCTGCTATCTCATTTAAATATGCAGATAATAACAAGTAGATCATTTGTGTTCAAGGGAAGGCAGGAATGAATTACTTACAACTGCCTAGGATGAATCATTTTTATATTAATAAACTAAAATGTAAGAAAAATTCTAGTGTCTCTATCTAGGTAGGGCAAAATGATTGTAGGGGAGTTAGGGTCAGGAAACTACGTGCTCTATGTGAGTCACCAAATTAACTGGTCTGATTTTATTACCACCGTGTTTCACTCATGACCATAATCACTTTTTATTTTGCTTTATAATTATGTCTGACTTTCCTATATGTGCACAACAAGATAGTAAGCTCCTTGGTGGCAGTCAACTGGCTATCTCAGCATTTATTTGCACTGTGTAAATGTGGCCTAGCAAGACACATGCTTAATAAATATTTGTTTAAGAGAGGCAGGTGTAGTGGCTCTTGCCTGTAATCCCAGCACTTTGGGAGGCTGAGGAGGGAGAGTCACTTGAGGCCAGGTGTTCAAGACCACTCTGGGCAACATAAAGAGATCCTGTCTGTACAAAATAAATTAATAAGTAAAAAAGTTGAGCATGGTCGTGTGCCTGTAGGCCCAACTACTGGGGAGGCTGAGATGGAAGGATGGCTTGAGCCTGGGAGTTTGAAGCTGTAGTAAGCCATGATTGTGCCACTGCACTCTAGCCTGGGTGACAGAGGAAGACCCTGTCTCAAGAAAAATTTGCTTACAGACACAAATGAATTGCCAATAGAAGTCTTTTTCTCTCAGGGTGTCATGGGAGTAAGTGATTTATATTTCTAACTAGTGGAAAGGCTGGGAAAGACTAAGCACGGTTATTGGGATGACTGCTCCAATTGCATCACAGGTCATGAGGCAGGAAAATTCTAGTGTCTCTATCTAGGGCAAAATGATTATGAGGGAATTGGGGTCAGGAAGCTATGCACTCTATGTGAGTCACCAAATTAACTGGTCTGATTTTATTACCACTGTGTTTCACTCATGGGAGTGAAACACGTGAAAGGCACCGCCAGCAACAGCGCCTTACTGACCTATGTAACGATTGGTGTCGTCGTCTTCTCCTCTCCGCTTTAACTGGGTGGTCTTTTTCACTGGTGCATTGGCCTCAGGCTGATCTTTTCCCTTTCCTTTGGCAGGCTTGGCACTTGGAGTCTTTTTCTCCTTGGGAGATTTTGCTTTCCCTTTATCCTTTTCTAACTTAAGTTTGTCTTCTATTACCTGGAATGAGAGAACACTTTTTTCTCCAAATCAAACAGTGAGCAAGCAATGGCTTTTCTACTGCCAGGTGAATTAATTCTTCATCTCATTCAATCACTTGTATACTCTTTATTTTTTATGTATTCATTCTATAAGTCAGCTTAGTGGAGATTCCAGCTTAAGTTGTGACAAGGCACATTTATGTATGAGGACTGGAGGGGTGGGTGTCAGAAAGCTGGTTACACAGACTTCTGGAAGAGAATCAGTCCTACAGGATAGCCAAGTGTGGCCTAAGAAGTCACCCCAGTGGTTTGAAGGTAGGGCAGGAAGATAATTCTTAGTACAAAATGGGGTCAGGAGTTTAGGTTTATCTTTTAGTCTAGCCCTGGAGAGCCTCTGTCTGAGTTTCAGAGAGAGTTGGGGTTGGTTATTAAAACAAAACAAAACAAGAATTAAAATAAAAGGAAAAGAGATATTTTGCTAAAATCTCCTTGATAAAGCATTTCATAGTACAAGTAATGTATTGACCAATTTTAAAAAAAGATTAAAAGATTCTTTGGGAAACTTAGCATTAACTAAGTATTTTTATTATAATCCTACCAAAGAATGTGCAGACATAACCAATGCTTGCTATTTGATGTCTTCAAAGATGGGGTCAGAATAAAACATCAGTTGGCAACACGAATTCCTTCCATGATGCTCTGGGGCATGCTTAGATTGGCATGTGCCATGTAAAGATTAATTCCGCCCCAACACCCCGCTTTTCTTTCTTTCCAAACAGTTGGCAAAAATGTTGTGTAGTACTTCATAATGTAATTACACTTTCAGTTCATACGTTTATTAATACGAATTAGTTGTACTCATTGAAATGTTGTGGCAGTGCTGGATCATAAGGTGGTCCTGCAGAAGACCTGGAATATGTTTATATTGATATTATTATCTCTACTTAACAAAATTAAAACAAAACTAATTACATTATTGCAATGTCTTGGACTCTGATATCTACCTGAGGCCACAAAATCCAAATTTGAAAAACTCTATGACATTAGATATGGGGAGAGATGATATGCTGCTTTGACACCCAGCTAACAGAATGTAACACAGAAGGGGAGAGGAGCACTTCCCCTACTCCATGTGGCTTCTGGATGTTAAGGGCTCCAGAGGGCCCAGTTTAGCTTTGGCATCCAGTGGTGCCCATGGGTTCTAGCACCCATGGCTCTAGTGGTGATGAAACTGCCACAATCTGTACTTGCTCCTAAGCAGAAGGGGACATCATCAGCAGGGGCTTCAAGTGTCACTCACAGCCTGGGGTGGAAGCAGGTACAGACTGTGAAATGGTCTTAACCATTTCTAGAAAGTGAAGAGAAATCCATCGTGGCTAGAACATATATAAGTGGTAAAATTAACTCCCTAGAAGAGCTAGGGTCAAAGAAGAAAAGATATCCGTGGAGTGGAAGTGGAGGTCCGGGGAAACCGCTCTATGCCAGACCAGAAAAGGGGATTGGAAGGAAAGGAGAGCATTACCAAAGTCAAGCTTGCCAGACTTTACACACATCTCCCTTAGTTGATTCCCAATGACACAAATGTGGTAATCTTAACAATAGAATTTCATTAAGAACAGAAGTTCTGAAAATGTATGGGATGTTGGTATTCATCTACCCATTCATTCATTCAGTGAATATTTTTATGAGCTTCAATTTCTGTCCCAGGCTTCCTCAGCAGCAGAGGGAAACATCAGTGGAGGCTGCAGGTATCATTCACAACACTGGGTAGAGGCAGCAATGAGACCACAGGTAAGGTACAGAGGAGTGAAAGGGTCCTAGCATTTCTCTCTGCACCAGGTATAAATCGGTGCCTAAAATGGGGCTGGGCTCTGCCCCTTGAGCTCACAGCCCACGGGGAAAGATAGAGAAAAAGAAATACAAACAAACAGATAAAAAGGTAACTACAAATTTTAATGACTGCTATGAAGAATAAAACCCACTGTAGTTATAGAAATACAATTGAGAACACTTTCATAAGTAGGTGATGAATGACTCTGTGGAAGTGACATTTGAGTAAAGACCTCAAAGACAAGAGTCATACACATAAGAAGGAGGGAAAATGTAGTGTGTGTGTGTGTGCATGCATGCGTGTGTGTGTGTGTGTGTGAGAGAGAGAGAGAGAAGGCCCTAAGGCATAAGAAGTCAGTCATGTTCAAAGAACTGAAAGGAGATGAGCCCAGCAGGGAAATTAGCAGTGGAGGTGCAGAGTAGCCCAAGATGAGGTGTGTGAGGCAGGGCGTGGGCCAGGCCATCCAGGGCTTTCAAGGTAGAGATAACAAGTTTATGTCTTAACTAAAATGCAATGGCAAGATTTTAAAGGGTTTTAAGTAGATGAGCTCTATGATTTTGTAAGATTGGAAACCAGAAGACTCAGGAAACTCTCACAATAGTCCAGATAAAACCCAATAGTGACTCAGATTAAAGTGTTGGCAGAGTGAAGAAAAATAGATAGAGATGTATTTTGGGTATCAAAGCTTCATGGGTTGAAAGATTAGATATGAAGTCTGAATAAGGAGGTACATTAAGATAATGCTGTGGATTTTAGTTTGAGAAACTGGGTGGTTGATGGTGTCATTTACAGAGATACAGAAGACTGGGGTGATAAATGGTTTTTACTTAAGGTGGACAGAATATTAATAGTGCTATGTCAACTTTGAGATGCCTCTTGAGAGGTCAAGAAGGTAATTCAATACACACATTCTCTCCCCAGAAGAGAAATTTGGCTACAGTTACAATTTCAGGTGTGCATAACATACAGATAGTAGTTAACTGCATGGGAAGAGATGAATCACCATGGGTGAGGGTTCTTGAGAAATATGAGAACTGAGTCTGAGGTCATGGTAGGGACTCCAATGCTTACCAATGGATATAGGGAGAGATGCCAGCAAAAAGAGATAGAGAAGTGGCTAAAAAGGTAGGAAAAAATATATGGTGTGAAGCTAGAGAACTAAGAAACCAAAAAGGGCAAAAAGACAAGAATTGGCAGTTGTAGGTAACATTAAGAGCAATTATGGTGGAGTGTGGAGGTGGAAAATAGGAGGGCAGTATCAATAGAGAAACCACTTTTATGGACAACTGTTTCTGGAAGTTTGGTTGTGAAGCAGAACCAGAGCTCTGAGTTGTTCAGTGGGTGAGTGGATGCAAGGGGGGTATAATAAGGTCAAGGTATGTCTATATGTAAAGTCAAGAGATGTTATGCTTGCAGGCTGATGGAATGATCCAGTAGAGAAGGAAACAGTGAAGATATAGGGTTGAGGAGATTAAAGTTCTCCAGGAGTCAACATGGGATAGGAACAAAAGAATGTGTCAATGACTGGACCTTGATAGAAAGAGAGGGAATTTCTTAGTTTCATAACTAAGAACAACAAGAAGAGGATGGGTGCAAGAAACAGAGACATCTTGATGGTGTTGAGAAAATGTTTCAATTTTTTCAAGTGAAGTATGAGGCAAAGTCATCAACTGAGAAAAGGCAGGAAAGAGGTAGGAGGTTTGAATAGGGAAGATGACATAAGAGTTATCTTATGTCAGAAAGTTGGGGAGCAAGCTTACTGAGGTAATATGGTAGGACTCTGCTAGTGGTGAGAACTTATTGAAAATGTTGAGATTGTTAATTTTAAATGAAATTAGTCTAATTGTGTGAATTTCTCCATTTATATTTAGCTGCTCAGGAATAGAAATGAAAATGATGGATCACTGAGTTCACCCTGGGAGGGGTTTTGCAAAATGATTGTGATAGAAGGAGAGAAGAGCCAGAGGAATCAAGAGTGAGCAGAGAAACGATAATATTGATTGGATCATGGAACCTAAGCCAAACAAATAGCAGGAGAAGACAATGAATATAAAGTGTTGGGATCTATGGACTGGGATTTATAATGTGGTTGAAGAAATTATGTAGGAGAATATTGGATTATGAGTAAGAGACAGGGACAGGAAATTTCCAAGGTTAGAGAACAGGAGATCTCAAGACTTTGGAGGTGATGAGGGCTTCAGCGATGACAAGGTTCAAGGGAGGCAATGGCTTAGGCGGAGAGGAGGAAATGATCATTAGAGAACTAAGAGGCCAGTAAGAAGAGCATTCCTCAGTAATAGAAAACATCAAAAAAAAAAGAAGAAGAGGAAGAAGAGGAAAAAGGAAGAAGAAGAAGAAAGAAGAAGAAAGAAGAAGAAGAAGGAGGAGGAGGAGGAGGAGGAGAAGGGAGAAAGAAGAAAGAAGAAGAATCAGAGAGGCAAAGAATGCCAGTGTTCATTCAAAATTGTCCAGGGCAGAGATTTCCTGATAGACGGATAGGAAGGTCTGGGTAACCTGGGAGTTACAGCCATGTGGTCAGGGGGCTGCATCAGGCCATTAGGACTGTAAACCATTAAACTAACTCCCCTAGTTAAGACTTGAGGTACTACACAACTTTCTGACAGTTTGTCTTCCTATGTACAATTTGTCTACAGGGAGAAAACTTTCAGTTAACGCTGAGGGGTCTGTCCCATAAAAGTGACAGTAATATTTACAGTAGTAAATTAGCAAGTGGCTATTCTAATCATGGCTGTCATTGTCACTATTGCTATCATCCTTATCATTATCACTAATACTACATTTCTATTTGTTACATTCTTACTATAGTCCAAATATTCTATCTTGTCAAGTACTCACGATAACTATAATAGGTAGAGCATCATTTTCATTTTACAGAGGAGAAAACTGAGTCTTAGTGAGGGCAATTAGCTGTTCAAGCTCAAAGCCAGTCTGTGGCAAAGCCAGGCCAGTCTGGGTCTATCACCCATGCTCTTTTTTAATGGGTTTGTAAGGCACAAGTCAGTGCCCCTGAGTGCAGTTGGCCTGGAAGCACTGGTACAACTCACGCAGGGCTCTCTAACAGCCAAGCTTCGGGTTATGGCAAATTGACTAATTTGCAACACCCTGTGCAGCTTGTTGGTAGACAGCTGGTCTTGCCACAGAGAAGTTCCAACATGGCCATCAAAACACACCACAAACTTTTACAACTGCAATTTTAAATAAAATCTCAGAGTGATCTTTTGATCTAAAAAGATGAAACCATTTTAGGTTAAACTATTTTAAAGTTTACCTGGAAGAATAAACATCTATTCATTTATGTGTTCATTCATTCATTTCATCATTTCACAGTTACCCCACCCCATCATAGGTTACACAGTAAGAGGCCCTTTGGCCCTCCAGGTTCTCCTAGGCAGGGTGTGAGAGCCTGTGCAGCCACATAAGTCTCATCCCTTTGAAGCCACTTTAGCAAAGACTGGAGTTCTAGAAGCTCATGAACTCTCTGGCCCTTTCTTCTATTTGGTTCTTGGGATTCTGCAGAAAGGAGGGCTGACTACAACCAAATATTCAAAGGAAGTGGTAAATTCCAGTAGCAGAGTATGGTTTCCAGATATCATCATCTTTAATTTGATCTCACAAGGCAACCTGTAAGATGGGTAATTTTATTCCCATTGTATAAATTAATACAGAGTTTGTCCTAAGACACACAACTGTGGTAGAGAGTGCTGGTCTGACTTCAAACCCTAAACTCATTTTATTTCCATGATACTCTTGTCTCAGTCTTTGATGCTCTCCTAATTTCTCCAAACCTGTCTGCTTCCCTCTACTCTCTCTTCCCAGGGGCTGAAGCACACTTGCTCCATGCCCTTTCCTTTCTCCAGAGCACTCCACCCACCTCAGCCACTCCTCCTGCTCACTTCCCTTTCTCTCCCTGCTCACTTCTCCTTTCTCCCCTTTCTTTTTACCTTTGCATTCCTCTAGCGAGGCCAAACTTGGGAGACTAGAGAACAGTATATGTTAAACTAATTTCCATTAACATTAAAATTATCAATATTTACTTCCCTCACCTTTGCAAAAGTATTAAAAATGTTTAAAGTTTTTATAGATGAGTCTCACTCTGTTGCCCAGACTGGACTCAAACTCCTGGGCTCAAGAAATCCTTCTACCTCAGCCTCCTGAGTAGCTGGGAGTGCAGCTGCATGCCACCATGCCCAGCTAAAAGTATTTTTAAAGAGGACCCTCATAAATCCAGATTTACTTCTGTAAATAACTTTTTCTTATAAAGAATATTACTAAAAATTTGGAAAAAATACAAAGAGCTTAAAAAGCCACCAGAATTCTACCACTTGGGGAAGATGAGTGAAGAAGATGTGCAATGCATCCTTTCAAATTCATTTTCTGCATCATTTTTACATAACTGTTATTGTTCTCTCTGTATAACTTGGTGTCCTGCATTTTTCCATTTAACAGTGATATATCTTCAATTAGTAGAGTATGTATTACTATGTAAAGAATTTCCTGGTTAAAGAAAAGATTCTCTGGTGCAGAGAAAATATATGCAGACAATAAAAGCAAATGGAAGTACCCAGGTCTTCCAGGGTTCTGGATCCAGGTCGAAATGTCCTTGGTGGATTTTTGAACATGTTCTTTACCCTACCCAGTGCCTTCTGCTCTACCCCCATGGCTGACCATAACGGTGGTCTACCTGTTCCTCTCCTGGATTCAATCTATCCCTCACTCCTCCCACCCTCCATACTGAAGTTGAACCAGGACAGTCTCTTTGTCCCTCTAATTCTGGACAATGACTGGTTGGCCCCTAGAATTCTACCTTGGTTTCACAGTGAAACATCCTTTTATATCAAGCCCCAATCATAGCAAAATCATTTTCTATCTTTCATTTCCTTTTTCTCATATTCTAAGTAAACCCTTCTCACCTATGGGTTTATGTATTGAAATCTGGGAGTGGGAATGGAGTTAACCAGATCAGGCACATACAGCAAAGCTGACCCCCTCAGTTATAAACTCAAGTTAGTTCATACAAACTCTTTCTCTGACCTTTCTTGCTTCTGGATAACATGGCATGCATGTTCCCATACTATGGTCATTCACTCATAACTTTAAAAATTCAGAGGGAACTCTTGTCAATGCAGGGCAAAAATTTAGAAGGGGCATATTCAAAAAGTCCTTCTCTCCACCATGTTTGGGGAACACATGTTCCCCAGCATATGAAGGAAGAGTCAAGTTTGCCACAGATTACTTTTTTTTTTTTTTTTTTTTTTTTAAATGCAGTATGTACAGAAAGCATCTAGATGACTCCTACTGTGAGAAGGCTTTGGATAGGCACAGAGATTTCTTAACCAGTTAAGTTACATAGCAGATACGAGATTCTTGTCTCAGCAATAACCAAAAAAAGTGTTGGCATTTCACATATTCAATTGAATATCAAGTGACACCTACCTAGAACCCTTAATCTTAAGTTATTCTCACTTTCTAAAGGGAGAAATAAAAAAATAGGGCAATCTAGTTACTGGATGTTTGAACATATTTTAAATCATATTTTATTTCTAAATGACTTCTCAATGTCAAAATTCAATTATAACTAATAAGTATTCATTCTCCTAATTCCTTACAATGAAAGGAAGGTAAATGGTAAATGTCAGTGGAACTGATGATAAATAGCTATACTTCATCTTATTCTTTTTTTTTTTTTTTTTTTGAGACAGAGTCTCGTTCTGTTGCCAGGCAGTGGCACGATGTCAGCTCACTGCAACCTCCACCTCCCGGGTTCAAGCGATTCTTCTGCCTAATGCAGGCTGGGCACACTAGCTCACACCTGCAATTCCAGAACTTTGGGAGGCTGAGGTGGGTGGATCACCTGAGGTCAGGAGTTTGAGACCAGCTTGGCCAACATGGTGAAATCCCATCTTTACTAAAAAATAAATAAATAAATAAATAAAAAATAAATTAGCCAGGTGTGGTAGTGCATGCCTGTAATCCCAACTACTTGGGAGTCTGAGGTAGGAGGATCACTTGAACCCGGGAGGCAGAGGTTGCAGTAAGCCGAGATCATGCCACTGTACTTCAGCCTGGGCAAGAGAGTGAAAGTCTGTCTCAAAAAATAAAAAATGATAATGCATATACATATTTGTGTATAACCATGTTTCTATAAAATTTATAATAAGATCCTCAGAACAGTATTGTTGAAGATATAGATAAGAAAACATGCTCACAGAGTTTGTAAATAATTCACTCTATTATGTGGTTTATGAAAAACTGGGTTTTCTGAGTGTTCCTCTAGTTCTCTTTCAATATATCACTCTATCTCATAAACAATCTATTCTAGGGGACAAGAGACAGGCTTAAAAAAAGTATAAGATCACATAAATTTGAGAGACAGTAAGTTAAACAATATTAAATAGAGTGGTTTTCACAAAACTCCTTCATCTTTAATTAGCTATTATGTTCTTAAATATCTTCAAGAATTGTATCTAATACACAGTGATTTCCATGCTCATTTGATCAGGAGCCATTTTTTTCTTTTTTAAATGGAGAACTAGGTCTAAAAGGCCATAGGACTCACTTTGAATATACAAGGTTATGGGAACATTTTTAAACATTAATCCAATTCAATAAATCTATGCTAAGAAAATTATCCAAAATATGGAGAATTCTATACTGCAAAGTATATGGTTTATTATGAAAAGATATTGAAATAACTTAAATGCTCAATGATAGAGAAATGGTTAAGAAAATTATGGTAGTCTATAAAATATCACAAAACCAATAATAATGATAGAGTGGACACTGTGATAATGAGTAGAAATTATAATCTATCTTAACTGAAAAGGGGTGGATTTTACAATTATTACAGCTATGTAAAGAAGCAAATGCACAGAAAGAAACAGAAAGAAAAATGCCAAAATCTTAACATCAATTATAATCGGGTTACACATTGTGAATGTTTTGCTTTTCTTCCTCTGTATTTTCCATGTAGTCTATGAAAGACTTTAGTACTAGATCAACCAATGCTATCCTACCTTACCATGCAGAAGGACATTAGGAACAATCTCTGGATGTCCAGTTTTAAGAGATCCCCCCAGAGACTGAGCCATTTCTGGGTGGGGGGCAGGACTGGAAGTTAAGTCAGGATTCCCTTTGGAATCAGTGGTTGGTTAGCTAAGGGCATTCCTCCTTGATGAGTTTTGTTCCTTCCCTTGACCACTGTCCCCCTATTTAACCTGAGGATGTTGAATGCAGTGTAATTAGTGGAACCAGATGGTTGTGAGTAGATCACTGAGCACAGCCATTGGTCGTACAGGGAAATGTCTCTGGGCAGACACTCCACTGATTTGGGAGCCAAGAGTGCCATTTCATAATTACTGAGACACACTTAGGAAGGATATGTACTGGGGTTTAGAGCATGGTCTTTGGAGTCTGACAGTTCTGGATTTGAATTCCAGCTCTTCTACTGAGAGTAGCTGTTCGGCCTTGGGAAAATTCCTTAACTTTTCACACCCTCAGTTTCCCCATCTGCAACTTGGGAATAATACTCTGTACCTCATAAAGTCATTTAAAAGATTAAATGATATAATGTGTGCAGAGGGCTTGGTACTGTGCCAAATAGTCAATAATGACAGGCAACTATAATTATTAGCTGCTGTAATCATAGCTCTTCCATATTTTAAAGTACTACTGTATGTTAAAGATGTATGTTTCTTTGCATTTTCCTGAAGTCTGTAAAAGTTTTCATTAATTAAAAGCAAGCCAATTAGGAAAGGACTCCTCTATTTTATGGATAAACCAGCTGGGGAGTCATTTATTATTTCTCCTGAATTGTTAGCTTTTGAAGTTCCTTAGATTCAACATCCATTTTAGTGGGATCCTCATTTCGATAATCCACCCTCAAAGAATTCCATCCAGTTAGTGAGGCAAGTTATTCCTTTCCTGAAACCACATGGGTCCTTCTAAACTGAGTCCCTGCTCTTTCTCTGTTTGAGTTCTTAAAATAGTTTCTGAAGATTTTAACCACAACTGAATCAAAACTAACCAGCCTGTAATTTCCTGGTATGTCCCTATGGCTTTTCTTTTAAAACAACACACACACACTCTCACACACACACACACACACACACAAATGGCATTACATTGGCAGGTTTCCAGTGTTTCAGAGTTTGGACTGGAGGAAGCTGGAAGGTGTCTGTGAAAACTACTCTAATTTCTCTTTGTCTCTCTTTTGGAGGAGGCTCTGGGTTGCTTGGGGCTTCATCATGATGTATTATCAAACGTAGACACTTTTAATTTTGAATTCTTTTAAGAATAGTTTACCAGTGTTACAAAAAGTTTCCCTAGTTCTTTACCACCTATCTTCCTTCTCTTCAACGTTGGTACATCAGGAAATAAGGCAATTTGTACCATGCATATGAGCTAGCAAAAGAAAGAACTATTCTTTTACAAAAAAGATACGCTTTCTAAAAACATCTAAGGAAATATGGATGACTTATTTGAATTCATAAATTAAAAGCACAGTTGGAATATATTTGGATCTTCTCCCAAAACCTGTGCAAACATTCTGAACTCAACACAAAGGAACCTAAGACTAGATTTTATTTGGCCAATTATTTAAATAGTTAATGACTTTTTGTATTGTAGCTTTTTTTCATTTCTTTTTATTATCGAGTGTTTTCTTTTAGTTGAATTCTCAATATAATGAAAATATTTGGGTTCAAAATTGTCTTGATTTTAAATGTGCTCATAATTAATATATAATACAAAAGTTGAAGTTAAAAGTTGAAGTTAATATCTACTCACAAAATGTGAGTAGATATATAATATTCAGATAATGACTAAATCAAAATGGATCAGAATGAAAACCAAACAATTTATTTTATAATTATAAGGAACATGATGAGAATATGTGTGTTCAGTACACTGCTTTTGTAAATGTTTCAGTAAGTGTTTGTTGAATTAATAAATTAACAACATAAAGAAATAAAAATGCAAAAGCAAATGTTGAGATAAGGATGTAAGAAAAATATATTTCTAAACAAAACACTTTTATTTAAGTTTTAAGATATAATAAAATCAAACTAATTTAGAATTATTGTGTGAGAAAGTCATATTCAGAAGTTCTAAAATGCTAAAATATGTTTATGGAAATACAGTACATTTTCTTCATGATATTTATATTTGAAGTTCATCAACAAGGTATTTCCAAATAAATAAATGTTTTCAGATAGATTTAAGTTATTTGCAATTAGAGGCTGGCATTTGTATACCAGAAATTTACATGCTGAAGGTTTTAAAACTGTTCATTTTAGAAGTATCTTTCCTCGTATTTCTTATAATATGAATTACCCAGCAAGCTTTCTTGCAAAGCAGAAAGCAAAAGCAATGTTAACCATAGCTCAGACTAAAGTGTTATTAAAAGCAGTGAAGTTGAAAAGAATGACATTTCTTCACTGTATTTGGCAATTAAAACGATATTTATCTTTTTTTCAAAAGTTTTGATTAAAACAGGATCAAATATATAGTGAAACATTAAAACATTAGAACAGGTACCTAGTTATATTACTTATTTTTGCCCTCACTTTCACCTAAGATTTTCTATAATTTCTATTACAGATATTTTTCAAGCACTGATTCTTAAAAATACAACTTCAACAATTAAACATAGAATATACAAAACACTCTTTGGGTTGTACAGATGTAAGCAATTAATTAACATTTGAAAGACAACATCTACATAGATATGTTGATATTAAAAAGTTGGGGAGTCAGTCACTAACCTTGTAGAAATTTCGGAATCTCACTGTGGATTCAGGAAAGATGAAAAGATTAGGTAAAGTCCTCTTTTCTTTTTTTCATATTCTAATCCACAGCATGGTGTCAGCTTTGCATACTTTCTGCTTGTTTTGTTTATTGCCAAACTCCTTGGCTGACAAGCATTAGCCTTGATGGTTTCAACTGACCTCTTAGGCAGTGTTGTTGAAATGAACATCAATGATATCATCCCACAAACAACTGCCTTCATCTCCCCTTTACCAGGAGTATTTTCCTGATTGTATTCCATTCCAATGTGTTTTCATCAATTTATTTAGCACTTACTCATACGGTTGTGACTCAGAGATTTGGGGTTGGTGCTTTGGGAACCCAAAATAATGGAGACATCATATTAGATTATGTAATCATTGGCTCTTAATTGCTCAAAAGTTCTCTTAGTGTATTAAATACTTAAAAGAAAATAAAAACTCTAAGGTTCATGCCCCAGTTACCCAGAACTCTCAAATTTTCAACAGATAAAGATTATTTCCATATCTTTAGAACCTCTTAATTGTATTATTAGAGCTCACATTTCAAAGAAATGCTGAGTAAAATAATGGTGCAAAAATATTTTTATATTGTTGCAAGCTTTAAAAACGTTTTCCAAACTACTAGGATATTTTATTTGTTTTTACTTAAAATTTGTTAACTGAAACCTACAGTCTACTCCTATAATAAACAATTAATGATGCAATAAGTGGTAAACAAGTAAATTGCTGCTCTTTAGCACACTATTTCTAAGTGTGCTTAGGGCAATGTGGGAAAGGGCAAAGCAAACAGAAAGTGCAGAAATTTTTGCAAGAATTACAGTCTGCTTTTTATAATTCAGATTCCCATATGGCATTGGAATTTAAACAGGCAAGAGATGTTTCTATACTAGTTTCAAATTTTCCAATTTTTCTTCTGCCAAGTCTTAATTACCCTGAGTACTTCTTAAGGTACAACTCCCCCAACACGATGGAAAGAGTTTCACTAGATGGAAAACTATACTATCAATCGTAGTAATATGAGTAGAATTTTTCTGGGCACAATATGTACCACCCTAATAAGATGCTATATGGGAATTATCTCTAAAAAACATAAAGCCCTATATTGAAATAGAAGGTGGCATTATTATTTTTTTCTACAATTATCTTGCTGAGAGGCCAATTCAAATAGGAAACCTAGGTTTTGGGGGTCCTGAAAAGGTGAAGAAGGCACTACTGGAACATTTTCACTTTTCTCTTTTTTCTTCTGTGAATTGATTTTGCCTTTTCCACTTAAGGCATAAAGAAATNATAATATGAATTACCCAGCAAGCTTTCTTGCAAAGCAGAAAGCAAAAGCAATGTTAACCATAGCTCAGACTAAAGTGTTATTAAAAGCAGTGAAGTTGAAAAGAATGACATTTCTTCACTGTATTTGGCAATTAAAACGATATTTATCTTTTTTTCAAAAGTTTTGATTAAAACAGGATCAAATATATAGTGAAACATTAAAACATTAGAACAGGTACCTAGTTATATTACTTATTTTGCCCTCACTTTCACCTAAGATTTTCTATAATTTCTATTACAGATATTTTCAAGCACTGATTCTTAAAATACAACTTCAACAATTAAACATAGAATATACAAAACACTCTTTGGGTTGTACAGATGTAAGCAATTAATTAACATTTGAAAGACAACATCTACATAGATATGTTGATATTAAAAGTTGGGGAGTCAGTCACTAACCTTGTAGAAATTTCGGAATCTCACTGTGGATTCAGGAAAGATGAAAAGATTAGGTAAAGTCCTCTTTTCTTTTTTTCATATTCTAATCCACAGCATGGTGTCAGCTTTGCATACTTTCTGCTTGTTTTGTTTATTGCCAAACTCCTTGGCTGACAAGCATTAGCCTTGATGGTTTCAACTGACCTCTTAGGCAGTGTTGTTGAAATGAACATCAATGATATCATCCCACAAACAACTGCCTTCATCTCCCCTTTACCAGGAGTATTTTCCTGATTGTATTCCATTCCAATGTGTTTTCATCAATTTATTTAGCACTTACTCATACGGTTGTGACTCAGAGATTTGGGGTTGGTGCTTTGGGAACCCAAAATAATGGAGACATCATATTAGATTATGTAATCATTGGCTCTTAATTGCTCAAAAGTTCTCTTAGTGTATTAAATACTTAAAAGAAAATAAAACTCTAAGGTTCATGCCCCAGTTACCCAGAACTCTCAAATTTTCAACAGATAAAGATTATTTCCATATCTTTAGAACCTCTTAATTGTATTATTAGAGCTCACATTTCAAAGAAATGCTGAGTAAAATAATGGTGCAAAATATTTTATATTGTTGCAAGCTTTAAAACGTTTTCCAAACTACTAGGATATTTTATTTGTTTTACTTAAAATTTGTTAACTGAAACCTACAGTCTACTCCTATAATAAACAATTAATGATGCAATAAGTGGTAAACAAGTAAATTGCTGCTCTTTAGCACACTATTTCTAAGTGTGCTTAGGGCAATGTGGGAAAGGGCAAAGCAAACAGAAAGTGCAGAAATTTTGCAAGAATTACAGTCTGCTTTTATAATTCAGATTCCCATATGGCATTGGAATTTAAACAGGCAAGAGATGTTTCTATACTAGTTTCAAATTTTCCAATTTTCTTCTGCCAAGTCTTAATTACCCTGAGTACTTCTTAAGGTACAACTCCCCAACACGATGGAAAGAGTTTCACTAGATGGAAAACTATACTATCAATCGTAGTAATATGAGTAGAATTTTCTGGGCACAATATGTACCACCCTAATAAGATGCTATATGGGAATTATCTCTAAAAAACATAAAGCCCTATATTGAAATAGAAGGTGGCATTATTATTTTTTTCTACAATTATCTTGCTGAGAGGCCAATTCAAATAGGAAACCTAGGTTTTGGGGTCCTGAAAAGGTGAAGAAGGCACTACTGGAACATTTTCACTTTTCTCTTTTTTCTTCTGTGAATTGATTTTGCCTTTTCCACTTAAGGCATAAAGAAATGACTTTATATGCAAATCCATTTCATATATACACATGCAGACACAAACATTACATATGTACATACTGAAGCATTGGGCTTTCCAAACATAATTCAGCATGATTTGGAAAATAAGAAAAACATCTTATTTTGGGCAATGTTGATAGCAAATGGATGTGAACCTGGTAGCGGTTTGCTAACAGCATTTTGAAATATTTTTCATATGCAAATATGAGTCTTTGGAAAACACACAGATTGATTTCTATAAGCAAATTAAATGAAAAATCCAGGTATGAAGAAATTATCAGATGTGTAATATAGGAGTAGAAGTGATGGATTGTTGCTGAAATATTCAGATTATTATGAAGGTACAGATATGCCTATTATTTTAAAAGGCACGTCTATAGAGTATCATATAAACTATCTTAAATAGTCAGACCTGAACTGTGAGGGTTCCCCCCAACTGTCCTTTTCATATTAGTTTCCCTGACTCCCTGTCTCTTCCCTGGGTCCCTTCTTGGGTACAACTTTATTATATAAATATACTGCCATAGAAACATTCTTGGGCACATGCTTTGAATATTGTAACCTTCATATTTTAGGGAACTGATTTTTTTTTTTTTTTTTTTTTTTTTTTTTCTGAGATGGAGTCTCGCTCTGTCGCCAGGTTGGAAGTGACAGTGGCCGGGATCTGCAGCTCACTGCAAGCTCCGACTTGCCCGGGTTCACCGGCCATTCCTCCTGCCTCAGGCCTCCGAGTAGCTGGACTACAGGCCGCCCGCACACCTCGCGCCGACCTAAAGTTTTTTGTATTTTTTTAGGAGAGACGGGGTTTCACTGTGTTAGCCAGGATGGTCTCGATCTCCTGACCTCGTGATCGCGCCCGCCTGCGGGCCTCCCAAAGTGCTGGGATTACAGGCTTGAGGCACCGCGCCCGGCCCGGACTGATTTTTAATGGGTTTTATCATAACCCCTCCAGATCTTTGGACAGCCTTTTCCCTAAGAAGTTGAGGTGACAGCCAAATTTGCCAGGTAACACTTAATGGTAGGCTCAAGAAGAGAGGAAGTGCCCCTGGAGAAACCTGGCTCCATTTCATTCACCATTTGCCCTCTTTAGAAAACCCACCAGATCGTACAGTACCTTCTTTTCATTTTCCCGTCGCTGTTGGTCCTTAAATTTAATCTGGAGAAGTTGAAATTTCAAGAGTTTCCCTATCAGTGGTAAGGTTAATTTCTCTCCGCTATCCATAATTGCTTTTGCTGCCGTTAACACCTATAGAGAAACACAATTATTAGAAAAAGTGATGTTTTATAACCTTTGGCACAGTCTGTCAGTGATGAAAAGATGAAAGGAAATTTTATATTTTATATTATTTGCCATACTGGAAAGATACCTCATTGCTGGCTGAAAAAAAAAAAAGGGAAAAAATGCCTCAATGCTACAGAGAGTGGCATTTACCCTCTACTTTAAATAAATTGAATTGTCTGAATATCCACTTCTTTTTCCAATAAGGCAGAGTGCTTCCAATGATGGTGTTAAACTCAGACTCCAGGAAAAGGGTAGAGAAAAGACAGGCTGGCCTCCATTTTAGGATGACTGATAGGGTGATTCATGCTACAGAAAGTCTATTGTTGTTTGGCGTAGCCAGTAGTCCAACCTGTCAAACTTTGACTTATTAGGACGTTATAAATTAAATAGGGTTTTATAATAGTGGAAATGACTATGTTAGCAGTCTTTTATTTCTTTGTAACTAAATTCAAATGAAAGATAAAAGCTGCTTGACACAAAGGCGCCATATGAATGTTGCTCCCCCCTGCAACTTAATGTTGATCATGTTGGTATGCAGCCTAATTGGGGTGAAATAAGGTTATTGAGTTTTCTTTGGGTGACGACAGCCACTAGGAACATACAGCTGTATTGTCCAGATGTGTGGCACTGACAGCCTGTTTTATGACTGTGTTTTTTACAGCTTGTTTCCCCTAAATTTCACACAACGCTCTAACATCTGGGCCCTTTTCCTTGGAGCCCTATAACCACTTTATTTACTGCAAAAAAAATAAAATCACGTAAAATATACCATAAAAAGTTGTTATGTGTTTCTCTTTATTCATGTTGTCTCCCTAATAAAGTTCACCTCTGCCTGAAGCACTGTCACAGAAGTAATCTAGTTGAAGTATTTTTTGACTTTTGTTTTTAAGCAAGCATCATATTTATTTATAACCTTGGAATGAATTAGGTGTTACTAAAATGTTCTGACATGTTGCTTTTCTCCCCCCTCGGAGTAATCACTCCTGGGGCACATATGGTGTCAATTTCAGGCCCTTGGTCTCAGACAATGACTGCGCATGCTGCATCTCGCGGAGCTGTATCTTGTCTGAGCTCTTGGTCAGGGCTTTCCTGACCAGTCCAGTTCCTTTTGACTTGTTACTTCGCCAAGGGAAATAGCCGGAAGAAAGGGAGGTACCTATTTTCCTCTAACTGCAGAAGGCTCTATGGATTACCATGTGCCAAAATGTAACTGGACCTCTTAGAGACCACATTGGGGTTTCCCGCATTGCATCACAGAAGGGGAAAGCCAGAGAAAGATTCCTTTAAAGCCGCCTTTTCTAAAAACCAAAGGAACTAACCAAGTATCAGAAATCTTTGCATTTGTCTAAGCGAAGACTCTAGGAAATACGGTGCTTTGCTTTTTATGGCAGCTCTGCTCCTGCTAACATGATTTAAGGAAAGGGACATGATGGCTGTGATTTCTGGGAGCAGAAAGATGTAGCAGTACACCTGCAGAACCTCACCATTTAATGATGACCAGATCCCACGTGGAAGGGGATCCTAAGGGGATGGCAGGTCAGGCGTTTACTGTAAAGTGGAAGCTGTCTGACTGGGTCCAACCCCAAGAGTAGATGTCAATATTTGGTTTGCATTTTTCAATGCCAGCTAAATACTGTGCTGACAATCAGGCTCTGTGACATCTGATTCAAAACATTCAAATGTGGGTTTTTAAAGGTCATGGCAGTCTAGCGTTTCCCTCTAATACAAAGATAATGACAGCGCTGAAGGGAAGTCAACACTGAAAAGGGTTACCCCAGAGAGGTTGTGGAGTCTCTTTTCCTGATGACTTGCGAAAACAGGATATTCACCTATGTCTGGGGGGTTTGGGTGAAGCCTGCCTGGCGTCATGGCGATGGACGGGATGTCTCTGGAGGTGATTTCTTTAGGAGTCTGTGAACGTTACCTCACTGTGTTAAAATGTATTCAAAGCACAACGAAACATCCTGAGAGAAAAGTATTTTGCAGGCCATGATAGTTATTACCGGGTTGTCTAAAACTATCTGTGGAGTGCTGGTTTCAAACAAAAATCCGGCACAGCATCAAAGTAATGGTGAGGTCCTGCCCTGACATGGGGAGACAGGTGATGAGGGGCTTCACTAGTTTGCCAGGCACCCATGTTCTCATGACATATGGACACACACAGAGAGAGAGAGCAGTGGTGGACAGGCAGCCTTGAGGAGTGCCCTGGGCGGTGTCCTCCTCCCGAACTGCCCTCAGGCTGCCCACATGGAGGCAGACTCGATGTGCCACATCCTGCAGAAAGGCACAGCCTGCCCCTGGTACCACTAGGAATGGCAGAGGCCAGGCGTACTTGGCCTCCCCCAGGGTTGCTCTGAAAAGGCTTGACTCTCTAAATGCCACTTTCTTTCTGTGCATCCCCCAAAGGGAATGATATTGTGAATTACTGGAATAATTAATGAAAATGAAAGTCTATGCTGAACTCAAAATCTGAGACAACATTTTCATGGTATGTGGGTCCTTCTTAAAAGAGGTGGAAAAAGAAAAATGTTTACAAATTAATTTCGTTTCAAAATTCTTTCTTCTCATGCCCCATAATTCACAATGCTACCCATTCAGTAGCCAGTAGTTTGGTCTCAGATGAAAAACACATCTTTCAGGAATCTTTGTTTGAAGGACAAGCTTTTGAGGGAAGAAAAATTAAAGAGACAGAATTTAAGAGGAAATGTACCTTTCCACATAACATCTCCAAAGGCTTCTCCTCCCTGGCCTTAGTTGTATTAATTAAAATAATCATCAAATCTTCAACATTCTAGCACTGCAAAGATTATTTGCCCATCATCTATGTCAAAATATGTGTGTGTACCTGTGCACATGTGTGTGCACTAGCTGGTAAGCTAGCCAGGGCTACAGTTATTGGGGAGATGAGAGACATAAGAGAACGTGGGAGCAGTCAGTGGCAGCGCTTGATGAGTAATTAGGCAAAAATCTAAGCTTCCAGAACTAGTCAGAAAAACAGTCCTAAATGGGTTAAAACCTTAGTGCTCTTTAAGCCAAAATGTCAAGTAAATGTGCTTGGCATGAATCAGGAACTCAGAAAAGCATGAGTCTTACGGGCAAATGAGACTTATTAAAACGGAGAATACTGTTGCCAGGCAAAGCCTGTGTCTCCTGGACCTCTTCAGGTCAGCTCTCCAGGCAGAGAGGCCTGCCAGGACCGGACAGAGGCTCTACACTGAATGACCAAAGGTCACTCAGTTCCAGGAATGATTGGTGAAGGAAGAAATTAAGCTTCAAAGAGTGCAGCTGAGGCAGAAGCCATGTTTATGTTTTATTGCGTGAAGATATTTAAGGGGTGTAGATGCCTTTTCTCTGTTAGGGAGCTTTTAATTCCGTACACACTAAGAAGTAAAAATATTTCCTTTATCACTGACCTGGCTTAAAGACTTACATCATATTTACTATCTAATGATTTGATCCTACAAAAATATACCCAATGAGCCAAATTATTTCCTTGCCTGAGGATCAGGTCCACCTACAGACTAGTGTCCTCTCTCCTTCTAAGCATTCCTCCCATCTCTAGAACCTCCCTACATTAGTAAGCACAAGCCCAATGCTTAGAACTGCCCTAGGCGCTTTCATGGAAACCAAATGTATGCATGCATGTATGTGTGTGTGCATACATATACACACAGGCACATTTACACATATATGCATATATGTGCATACATAAGATAGATAAATAGAGAGAGACAGAAAGAGAGAATGGACTCCCATGAAACCTGCTATATGATTTCCCTTTTATGTTTACAAGAAGTTACATGAAGCAGTTTGAATCATTGCTTAACCTGCTGCATATTCGAGGTTGCATAAAGATTTGGATCTGGATTTCTCTTGCATGGAACAGGTTATGGGAGTGAGGTGGCAGAGGAAAGGGCAAGCTGTGGCTGTGTGAAGCAGAGGGAAGAGTGGTAGTAGAAGACAGATGGTCTGGGAGAGCACTTTCCCTCCAGGAGCTCCAAATATCCACCAGTTTCCCTAAAAGAATCCTTTGGCTTCAGGGACTTTCTTGGAGGCCCATGGTGTTTATTGCAGTAACTGTAAAAATTCACAAAATATGACTTCATATTTAACCTATTTTGGGGAGGTGAATGACTTAGGATTGCTTTGGATATATAAAGGCCTCAGCAAACAGAAGCAGAATCCATAAGCTAGAGCTTGACTCAGTTCAGACTAGCATAGGGCTGGGCAAACAGGTTTTCAGCACACATTCTTTTGGGTAACTCATTTCTCTAATATATGATTGATTAAATAAAGTAAGAGTTTAATAGTTCTTATCACAGTAAAAAGTATATACACATATATGTATATTCAAAGACAAACGGGATTATGTTATTCACATTAAGTGCTTTGTGGTTTGTGTTTTTACATAAAAACACATCCAGGACAGCTTTCTGTGCTGCTATGTTTTGCTTATGTATATGGTTTTTAATAAATAGCATAGTCTTCTATTGTGTGGGTGTTTGCTCATTTATTTAACTAGTTCCCCATTGACAGACATTTAAACAATTTCAGCTTTCCTTTTTTTCTATGAAGTGCATGTGTGTTTTTGTTAGTGGCATTTTTGTTCCCACCAAAACTGTATGAAAGGGTCCATTCCCCCACTTCCCATATAAACAATGAGTATTCTCCGACTCTTATTTGTTGATATTAGTGCTAATAGTTTTTCTGTGATGATGAAAATATTCTTTATCTGTAATGTACAGTATGGTAGACACTATACCACATGTGACTATTGAGTACTGTAATATTGCTAATGAGATTAAAAAAACAAATTTTAAATTTTGTTTTTAATTGATTAAAATTAAAATTAAAGTGTAAATAGTCACAAGTGGCTAGTGGCTATTGTTTTGGTCAGAGAAGGTCTATATGATAGGGAAAAGTGAAATATGGTATTTCATTTAAAATAATATTCATTTAATCATCCCATGACTCTGTCCCTCTTATCTGATTCCCAAACTGAAAGGAATGATACATTTTCAGCACCATCCTTGGCAAATTTTATTAATGCAGGAGATGCTTACATACACGTATTGAATAACAATGGCGTATTCAGATTTACACAGTGCTAAAAGTGAAGAGTAAGGAAAATCTATGGCTTCCAAGCTAACATATTGATTGCGGCCACACAAGAAACTTGTCTTTGTTTGGATTTAGATAAACAGGGCTGGTATGGGGCAAGAATAGGAAGAATACAGAATTTGCTTCTCATTCCTTTCTGTTACCTTTTTAAATCTCTCTGTTACACCCCCCCCCCACTTCTAGCTACCAGATATGCCTTTCTGCTTTCTAAATCCTTCTTGCCATGAAAATAGAAAACATTTAACTTGGTAGCTCACTTTGAATAAAGTTTATTTATACCAGTGGTTTAGCTATATTTTGAGATTTTTATTTATTATAGAATGAAAAGGACTAGTGACTGATGAAGTAATTTCGAGCAATAAGGAACAGGTGTGGCAGTTTAGAACCTAGGGGTAAGAGGTAATCTAGAAATTTGAAATGCCTAAGTCTGGCTCCGGGTAAACATAGTTTTGGCGTTTGTGGTTCTTGTAGGCCAATGGTGAGAGCAGCACCCCTGGGCTTCCCTGCCTGGAGTTGTTGTTATACTCCAGGACTAGGTTATTCAGGGGAAAGGCTCTGAAGGGAAAATGGAACTTCCCCTCCAGCCAGGGTCAGAGGAGGATAAGCGTCAGAGAGGGTGGGTGGATGGCTGGGGCCGAACAAAGGGGAGGCAGCAACTCTGTATTGTGGGAGAGGAGTAAAGGCAAAATAAACCTGCTCTGGCAAGTAAGATCTGGGACCTATCTGTGTGTGCCTGTGTACGATGTGTGTGGGCATGTGGTGTGTGACTTTTGTGATATATCAGCGGGTCCCATCCCCTGGTTAGGACCAGTTCCTAAACTGTCCATGGCCTGTTAGGAACTGGGCCACATGGCAGGTGGTGAGTGGCGGGTGAGGGAGCATTATCGCCTGAGCTCTGCCTCCTGTCACATCAGTGGTGACATTAGATTCTCATAGGAGTGTGGACCCTGTTGTGAACTGTGTGTGAGGGATCTAGTTGTGTGCTCCTTATGAGAATCTAATGCCTAATGGTCTGAAGTGGAATAGTTTCATCATGAAATCTTCCTGCTCCCCACTCTGTGAAAAAATTGCCTTCCACAAAACTAGCCCCTGGTGCCAAAAAGTTTGGGGACCGCTGGTATACATGAGTGCATGCCCATGTGTGCACAAAATATGTGTGTTTGCACAGCTGCCTTTGGGGTTTATTCAGATTAAAATGCACTCAATATATTAAAAACACTGTCAAAACTGATTTGCACCTAATGAAGAATTGATAAAACAGAAAAGATTATGAATGTTTTGATTGGCATTTTAAAAAGAATACTGATGACTATTTACCATTTCTATTCAATTATCCTGCAGAATACAAGGGGCTATGTTTATTATTAAATATGCCATATTAAATACATACAATTTATTCATCATAGTAAGCTATGTTGCCATATATTCTATCTTTAAAGTTTACTGCTTAGGTAGTATGATTGTTTGCTTATGCATTCTGCTTTTATCTTACATCTTGTTATGTTTGCTTATATCATTAAGCAATCATTAGAAAGTCAGAGGAACTATTGCCCCAATGTGTGTCTTTGAGTGTGTGTGTGTGTGTGTGTTTACAGGTTTAGAGTGAAAGGCTGTTTAGATGGGCCCGATTCTGCATATTTGATGAAAATGATGGAAGAGCAGATGATTTGCAAATGATTGAAAAGGGCCACTTGTATTGAGATGTTCTCACATAAGATTCCAATGGGGAATTTTAGCTCCTTTGGTACAAGATATGATGAATCAGTTGCGGAAGCCATAACTATGTATGTGAAACTGAATGCAAAAGTGCAGGCTCCATTTGCATTCCAGTCTTCCCACATATCACCACAGAGCCTCAGGCAAGTTACTTAACCCTTCTAAACCTCATCCTTTTAAAATCTACAATGGTGGCACTATCGACATTTTGAGCCAGGTAATTACCATAGGAGGCTTTTCTGTGCATTGTAGGATGTTTAGCGAATCCCTGTATTCCACCGAGCTTTGACAACCAAAGGGATCTGCAGACATTGCCAAATGTTCCCTTGGGGGCAAAATTGTCCCAATTGAGAACAGAAAGAACTACAGAAAGAGAATACGAGTAGTGTTGACTTCATAATTCTGTACCCAGAATTAAATGAGATAACCCATGTAAAAACTTTGCATGGTGAATGACATATGCATGATAAATGTTCACTAAAGTCAGTACTTAATGGTTATTCATATATCCAGGACAGAGTTGGGATTTTTGAAGATCCCACAGCCCAAGTTGTGAGAGCAGAGAACGGAATGGAATGAGGAGCAAACGGGCAGTGAGACAGTGACCTGAATTTATCATCAGCTGGCCATAACCTGGCTACCCCTTTTATTTACCCCTCTGTCCAATGTGAAAAGGACAAATTGAGATCTGTTTAGAGAGAAGCAGAGATAAAAAGAGAAGGTGTAAAAATGTATTTTGTTATGGTGCAGTGTATAATGAGGAGGATGTAGAGGAAAAAATATGCTATTAATTTCTTCTCAAATGTGAGATGGAGGAATTCCATAAATAGTGTTCTGTAATTTTATAGCCACCTTTCCTGTTCCCTCTGCTCCCTTCCCTCCTTCATTCTTTCTGCATTTATTTAGGGCCAGCTATATTGTAGTTATTGCATTACTTGATCCTGTATGTGTCTAGTCTATCCAATTCACATTCTTTAAGTAATGAGTAATTTCCAATGAGGCATAATTGAAAAAACAGCTGAAAGGATAAGGGTAGCCGTGAGAGGGGGCTATAGAGAGAAACAGAAAAAAAGAAAAGAAAAAGAGCAGGAATGACTGAAACATATTTTCTCACTTTGAGAAGAGGAAAAGAAAATAAGCAATATTAAACTGTCTATACATAAATTTAAAGGTTACTGAAGATATAGGTTCCATATAGATCATACTGTCTGTCTAACACAAATGGAACGTTGTGAAAGTGCTCAGACCACAGCTTGGTGAGAAATTCATAATGATGATAAATATCTGTAGCAGGTGACTCCTAGATCATTTTCAGCTGTCCATAATTAAACTGGTATCCATCTCTCGACAATGTCAGGGCTGTAAAATAATTCCAGTCATTGGACCCCTTACATCTGTGCTGAAATGAAATAATATTTGGCAGTAACAAGGAGTCACTGAAACTAAATAAACAACCCCTTTCAAGACTACATAAAAGTTGGTAACATAATAACATTTGACAGGGATTAAGACCTCTTTGGGGCTGTAAGGAAGTTTCAGAAGCAGCAATAACAAATACATGGAAGGTAGAACAGATCTATGCTTTAACAGACATGTATAATTTAAAATGTAATGCATTCCCAAGGGAGATGTACATTTTGAACAACCAATATGTGCATGTCAAAAAGCACAGGACTATTTTAGAAATGTTTGTTGGGATTACTCTTCAAAGAAGGGAAAAGCAAAGCTTCCTTTTACTAAGGAGAGTTTTGTTTTGTATACTTGCAAAATAAAGGCACATGAAGCTGAATGTGATAACTACGGAGGAATGACATACAAAGTTAAGGGCTTTTCTTTAGGTGTGTATTAGCAACACAGGATTCTACCATCATGGCAATGTTTTGTTCTGGTTTTCAGATTAAGATCTTTTCCTTAGTCCAAGATGTTCCCGCCCCTCTGAAGTCATTCTTGGTTCTTCCAGTTGTAGTGACCTTCTCCTCTGAACAACCCTACCACATTTTTCTATATTTCCTAAGGGATTTAGCTGTCTTTTGTGTTGAAATTATTTGTGCACAGGGTTTGTCTCCTCTACTAGCTTGGAAGGTTAAATCCTTTCAGATTCATCTTTTTAAATCCCCTCACAGAATCTGATGCATATATAGACAAACAGTATATTCACTCCTTAAATAAACATAAGAATGGCATCTCTAGAGCTTTTTGTTGTTTGGCTTGAAGGTAAATGCTTTTGATTGTTTATAGTTGCAATTACAAAGCTTTAGGAGTACATTTCAAGTAGTAGTAGGTTCTCAGACCATGTAACACACAAATGGTTATGTAGCATACACCCTGTACTAGACAGGGACTGTTCCAGGCACTTCACATATTCCAATTCATTTAATCTTCACCTACACTTTTGAGGTGAGTATTCCTATCACCCATTTTATTAGACACTGAAATTGAGGCCTGGTGATCACACAGCCAGTAATTAGTAGAGATAGGATTTGAACCCAGGCTATCTGGTTCCAGAATCCTGTTTCTAATCAACATACTGTGTGGCCTCACAGCAGGCCTTTTCACCCCTTAGCTGGAGCTACTGGACTCCCATCTTGGGTCACAGTCCCTCTTCTCCTGGGCATGGATGTGTCCTAGTCCCTCTCCAGTCTCCATGGCCAATCCCCATCTTAGCTGCAAGAGCCTGAGAGCATTTTAGCCCAGGTTTTTATGTTTAAATACTCTTGCTACCCTTACTAGTTTTGCTCCTACCTGATGCTTCAACTCTAAATAGCATAGCTGTTTCTTTTTTTCCTGAGACCTAGTGGGGACCTGTGACTCAGGACCCTCAGTCCTGATAGCTCCAGCTATTGCTCGTCTCCTGGCCTGAGCACATATCAATCTTTTAAAAAATTTGTATTATTTTTTATTTTATTCATATATATATTTGACATATAATAATGGTAAATATTTATGGGATACAAAGTGATATTTTGACACATGTGTAGAGTGTGTAATGATCAAATCAGGGTAATTAGCATATCCATCATCTCAAACACTTATTTCTTTGTGTTAGGAACAATTCAAAATCTTCTCTTTTAGCTATTTGAACTACATGCAAGTTATTAAACTACATTCACCCTACAGTGCTATAGAACGCTAGAATTTATTCCTCCTATCTAGTGGTAATTTTGTATACATGAACCAAGCTCTTCCTTTCCTCCCCTTTTTCCTCCCCTTCCCTGACTGTAATAATTGCGATTCTACTGTTTACATCTATGAGCTCACTCTTAGCTCTACATATGAGTGAGAACATGTTGTATTTGTCGGTCTGTGTCTGATTTATTTCACTTAACATAAGATTGTTCAGGCTCATCCATGTTTTTGTAAATGACAGGATTTCATTCTTTATTATAGCAGAATACTATTCCATTTTGTATATACAACACATTTTCTTTATCCATTCATCTGTTGACAGAAACATAGATTGATTTCATAACTTGGCTACTGTGAATAGTGCTGCAGTAAACATGAGGGTGCAGATATCTCTTTGATATACTGGTTTCTGTTCCTTTGGATAAATACCTAATAGGGCAATGGTGGATCATATAGTAGTTCTATTTTTACGTTTTTTTGAGAAATCTCCATACTGTTTTTCATAATGGCTGTACTAATAATCTTTCCCACCAACAGTGTATGAGTTCCTTTTTTCTTAGCATCCTCATCAGCATCTGTTATTTTTTGATAACAGCCATTCTAACTGGGGTGAAATCATATCTCATTATGGTTTTAATTTGTATTTCCCTGATTAGTGATGTTGGAACATTTTCATCTAGCTGATGGCCATTTACATGTTCTCTTTAGAGAAATGTCTACTCAGATCCTTTATCCATTTTTTAATTAGATTTTCTTGCTGTTAAGTTTTTGAGTTCCTTGCATATTCTGAATATTAGTCCTTTGTCAGATGAATAATTTGCAAATATTGTCTCCCATTCTATAGGTTGTCTCTTCACTCTGTTGTTTCCTTTGTTGTGCAGAAGCTTCTTAGTTTGATATAATCCCATTGATCTATTTCTACTTTATTTTTGCCTGTGCTTTTGAAGTCTTATGCATAAAAATCTTTGCTTGTATCAATGTCCTAAAGTATTTCTCCAATGTTTTCTTCTACTAGTTTTATAGTTTTAGATCTTATTAAGTCTTTAATCCATTTTGAGTTGGGTTTTGTGTATGGTGAGAGATAGAGGTCTAGTTTCATTCTTCTGCATGTGGATATCCAGTTTCCCAGCACCATTTATTTGAAGAGGTTTTCCTTCCCCTATTGTATGTTCTTGGCACTTTTGTCAAAAATCAGTTGACTAACTATGTGGATTTATTTCTGGGTTCTCTATTCTGTTCCATTGGTCTGTGTACCTCTTTTAATACAAGTACCATGCTATTTTGATGACAGTAGCTTTGGAATACAATTTGAAGTCAGGTAGTATGAAGCCTCCACTTTGTTCTTTTTGCTTAGTATTGCTTTAGAGCAATTTGGGGTCTTCTGTGATTCCATATTAATTTTAGGATTTTTTTTTTTCTATTTCTGTGTACCAGGCTTTTCTTGCATTGCTGTAAAGAAATACCTGAGGCTAGCTTATTTGTAAAGAGAAGAGGTTTAATTGACTTACAGTTCTGCAGGCTGTACAGGAAGTAGGGTGTTGGCATCTGCTCAGCTTCTAGGGAGGCCTCAGGAAACTCACAGTCAGGTGTGGGAGTAGACACTTCACATGGTGAAAGCAGGAGCAAGATGGGATTGGGGGAAGGTGCCACACACTTTTAAACCACCCGATCTCATGTGAACTCAGAACAAGAGCTCACTTATCTCTAAGGGGATAGTCCAAGCCATTCATGAGGAATCCCACCCTATGATCCATACACCTCCCACCAGGCCCTGCCTCCAACAGTGGGTGTTACATTTCAACATGAGATTTGGGCAGGGATAAATATCTAAACTATCTAATTCTGAAGAATATCATTGGTATTTTGGTACAGATTGCATTGAATCTGTAGACTGCTTTGGGTAGTATGGTCATTTTGACAAGATTAATTCTTCCAATCCATGAACAAAGGGTATCTTTTCTTTTGTGTGTGTGTTCTCTACAGTTCCTTTCACAGTGTTTTGTAGTATCCATTGTAATGACAGTTCATCTTCTTGGTTAAATTGGCCGGGCGCGGTGACTTATGCCTATAATCCTAGCACTTTGGGAGGCCAAGGTGGGCGGATCACGAAGTCAAGAGATTGCGACCATCCTGGCCAACATGGTGAAACCCTGTCTCTACTAAAAATACAAAAGGTAGCTGGGCATGGTAGCCTGTGTCTGTAGTCCCAGCTACTTGAGAGGCTGAGGCAGAATTGCTTGAACCCGGGAGGCAGAGGTTGCAGTGAGCCGAGACCGCACCACTGCACTTCAGCCTGGCGACACAGCAAGATTCCGTCTCCAAAAAAAAAGGTTCCTTGGCATTTTACTTTATTTTTGTGCAGCTGTTGCAAACGAGATTGCTTTTTTGATTTTTCAGCTAGTTTACTGGTGTATAGAAAAGCTGATTTTGTATGTTGATTTTATATCCACCTTTACCAAATTTATTATTTCTAAAAGTTTTTTGTGAAGTCTTTAGGTTTTTCTATATATAAAATCATGTCGACTGCAAAGAGGGACAATTTGGCTTCCTGTTTTCCAATTTTGATACCCTTTATTTCTTTCTTTCACTTGATTGCTCTGGCTAGGACTTCCAGTACTATGTTGAATAGAAGTGGTGAGAGTGGGCATCCTTGTCTTGTTCCAGTTCTTAGAGGAAAGGCTTTCAGTATTTCCCTGCTTGGTAGAAATGACTCAGGCTGGCAGCCACCTCCATTTTCCACTTTCCTTCTCTTTAAATCTTAAATCATTTTCCTAAAATCCTGCTTTCGGTCTCAGACTAGTGATTGAGACCCTGCTAGTTACTGACTGACTCATGCTGCCTGCTTAGCTCTCTGAATATGGCTGGTCCCCGAACTTCCTGCACCCCAACACCAGAGCACTAGATGTGTTAATTTAACCTTTGGTTTGGATACCATGTTGCACTTCTCAGACTAGAGGTTGCTGATGGCTCACCCATCATGTCCCCTTACTTCATAGGAGAATCTGACTTTTTTCAGGCATTGCCCTCATTCAGCTCATGTGACTCAGGAGAAACTCAGCTCCAGGAGAGGGCCCCTTCACACCAAAAATAATCCTAACCCCTCCTTGTCCGTGATTGGTTCAGGAGGTGCACGTGATTTTGTTCAGGCCAGCAGAATGAGGCATGGTTTTCTGGGGCTGCTTCATCTGGTTTCCTTGGTCATGACAAAGCTCTGGGAAGAGTCTTAAGGGATGAGATTGCTGCAGCCACTTTACCTCCTTCGTGAAGCTGAGGCTCCTACACAGATGAAGGAAGGGCTAAGAGCACTGCAGGGAAGTGGGCTGGAGTCCCTGAACTACGCTGACCCTGAGGCCTGCCTAGACTTACACGTCTGCATGCCAGTACATTTCCTAATTGTTTAAGCCAACTTTAATTTTTGTTGCTGTTAACTTAGAAGATGAACAAATTGATACTGATATGGAGAGATTTATGTCTTCTAATTAATAGAATTTTAAAAATTAGCCAGACAGTACTAAGATGTATTTCCCAGACTAGCAGCATCAGTATCACCTGACAATTTGTTAGAACTGTAACTCTTGGGCTCCAACACAGACCTGCTGAATCTGAAACTCTGGGGATAGGGCCAGCAGTATTTTCTTTTAACAAGACCTCAGGTGATTCTGATATACTCTAGATTTGCGAACCATTGTTTTGTACCTGGTTTCTTATGTGTCCTTTCAGAATAATGTATTCAGCCCACATGTTGTCAGTTTCACCCTTGAGTCCCTTGCTAACTCTCAGTTATGCATTTATATTGCCTTAATTTCTTTCTCCTCCTCCTCCTTCCTCCTCCCTCTCCTCCTCCCTCTGCTCCTCCCCCTTCTCTTCCTTCTTCTTTCTCCTCCTCCTTCCACTTCCCCTTCCTTCCTTTCTTTTTCTTTTTCTTTCTCTTTCTTTTCTTCTTCCTCCTATTCCTCCTCCTCCTCCTCTTCTTCTTCCATTTAGACTTACTAAGCTGCCCATTTCAGAGGACAGCCTGGAGTCCTGGAGTGGGATTTCTGCTAATGTACTGCTAGACAAAGAATGCATTCAGTGTGTCAGCACTGTCTTCGTTTACCCTAAGTTCTTGGTTTCTCCACAATTATCAAAAAGTTGTAGTGTTTCTCCAGCTTGATTTGGATGATGTTCTAGGTTGTTGTTAACTTCTAAGTTTTAATCTGAATGAACTCTGCTTATAAAAGGGCTTATTCCTTGAATTTCCTCATCCTCCCCCTTAATCTCTTTGACTCATTAGCTAGCTACAGGAGCCATACAGGATATGTCTCCTAGCTGACTACTGGGAAAACCCTTAATGAGCAGATGGATGCTGCACAGTTTCCTGTAGAACAGTTTTCCTCCATGTGTCCTGTGTGCCACCTACCCCAGAACCCCTGGGAACCTAGTTAAAGATATGGGTTACCTGAGATCTACCCCACAACTATCAAATCAAACTCTGGAAGTAAGGGTCTAGCAGTATGAGACATTTTAATAAGCTTTCTAGGGATTCCTAAGTACTTTTAATAATTATGCAAAGGTCATTTACATACTGACACTGGGGTGACCAACTGTGGGGTTTTCCAGGGAATGAAATTTCACTGCTAAAATTTGGATAGTCCCTGGCACCCAGGACAGCTGGCCACCCTGAGACAGCAAGTTCAAGGGGAGCCATCTCGAGACTGTGGTAAAAAGGCATTAGTTAACTCCATCCCCAACCCCACTTTCCCCAGTCCTTCCAGTTCATCCACTGATGGCCTTCCCAGAGCCTCATGTTCACCCCAGTTTCTCAGCCAATCTTATCATAAGCAACAAAGACATTAATTCCCTCACCAGTAGGCCATATCCAGCATGGTTATTCATCTATGATTCAGGATCCAGTAACCTAATGATAAATATTCTAGTATAATGTGGATTATTGAGTGCAAACTCTATGATAGACACCGTGCTACAAACATTATTTCATGGTACTTTCAGAGACCAAGGTACTTTCCCAAGAACACAGGGGTTAAATAGTGGTACTCATCTTTAAATACAGCACCATGTTTTTAGAATATGCTCTTCCAACCAATGTGATGTCTGCTGCTCTTTTGTGTACCTGTTTCTAACTTCTGGAACTGACTAGTCTTTCCTCTAGTGGACTCCTATCATAGACTGAAACCATACTGAGCTGTGAGCCAGATCACATTTTAGACACTTCCTTAGGATATCGATTCCTTAGGATTAGACTCTGAAACTAGCACTCATACTGCCTCATGGAGGTTCCTTTCAAAATTCTTTTTGTGGTTTCAGATCAGTTCCTACATGGTCTGGCCACATCTCTTGTTGTTTTCATTTTCTATCACCCCATTTCAGCTCCACTCCCTTCTTGATGTTCACCAAATGTGCCTCAGAGCCTTTGCTTTTGCAATTTCCCCTGCTCAGGAGGCTCTTCCCCAGATGGCCACAGAGCTCCATCCCCTCCTTCAGATTTTTATTCAAGTGTCACCATCCACTTTTGCCCCCACCCCCCAGTTACTCAGATTAGTAACTCTTCTACTTCTCACCCTTTCCCCCCTTTTCTCTGTAGTTCTTTTTACCATCTAACATAATATATGCTTTATTTATCTCTTCCATTGTTTCCTCTCCCCAGTTAAAAAGTAAGTCCTGCCAGGATATTGGTTTTATCTACCATTTTCGTTGATCTAAATTCAAAGCCTGGAGTGTAGTAGACGATTAGATAATTTTTGAATGAAATCAGATGGCCATTGTGTACCACGTTTTATGCTGTTTAACTGCAAATTTCACCACTACCTAGAGCTTTTCCTATTGTGAATCTCCCATGCTTGGATTTTCTGGTTGGCTTGGATCAAATCTGAGGTAACTGGAGTCCCCTGAAGGGTGCACTGTTGATGTTGTTCATCCTTACTCAGAGGTTTGTTCTATAGCTGGACTGTTCCTGTGGTGCAATCCTGGTGATGTCCTCTTTTCATTAACTGTTGAGATAGAGCCATTCTTGGTTATGGATTAACTTGGCCCACACTTTAAAGATTCACCTTGCCATTCATTCATCAAACTTTTACAGAGCACCCATTACATTCCTAACGCTGGATATTCAAAGACAAAAGAAGCAACCCTGCCCATGGTGAGCTGTTGGTGGAATTGGGAAGATCATCTACAAGGCACATGGAGCATGCAGGACAGTAACCCCTGCTGTGCCCAGCAGTGGAGGTAAGCGAGGGTGCTGTGGTGGCCCCAGAGGGTGCCTTCACCACACTGGGAGAGTCAGCAAAGGCTCCCTGCAGGTGTCACTCCTGAGTTGAGGCGTGAAGGATCAGTGGGGGTGGCTATGACTGAGGTCAGGTGGTATGAGACTGGGGAAGAGTGGCGAGAGGAGGGCAGTGACCCAGGAAGGAGGACTGAGGCCAGAGAAAGTAGCATATTCAGGAAACTGGAAAGTGGTTGCAGGTGCCAGGTTGCGCTGGGGGATGATGTTGATACTGGAGGGAGGTAACCAAGGGTGACACAATCAGATATATAATCTCTTTATGAATTTAGGCATTTTATTTATCTTCAATGATTACCCATATAAGCAAAACCCCAGGCTTTATTAGATATTTTGGTAACCCATGGCAAACTTCAAAATCTTTGTGTATTTCAGAGCTTCCACGATGTACCTTCCCCCTCTAGCTTTGTGTAATGGTAAACTACACCTAGTATCGGAAGCATGAATGTTTAGCAGAAGTATTCTGATTTAGCAGAAGTGTTCTAACTTAGACAGAGGCTGTAAGACAAAGACATTAGGTACCTCTGGGCATGCAGGCAGTGCCATCCCTTCCTTGCAAAGCAGGGGAATAGGCAAAGCATGAATATTTTCTTCCTTCTTTTTCTTTTCTTTTCTTTTAGATGGAATCTTGCTTTGTTGCCAGGCTGGAGTGCAGTGGCACGATCTCAGCTCACTGCAACCTCTGCCTCCCGGGTTCAAGTGATTCTCCTGCCTCTGCCTCCTGAGTAGCTGGGACTACAGGTGCATGCCACCATACCCAGCTATTTTTTGTATTTTTAGTAGAGATAGGGTTTCACTGTGTTGACCAGGATGGTCTCGATCTTGACCTCGTGATCCGCCCACCTCAGCCTCCCAAAGTGCTGTGATTACAGGTGTGAGCCACCATGCCTAGCCAGCATGAACATTTTCTAACTCTTCGCAGACCACTGTGAGTTGGGCAGAGCTCAACAGAATGGAGAATGTGAATATCCTGAAGGCATCAACATCCTCCAGCATCTAGAACAGTGGCCAAGAAAAGTGCTCAAAAATGAAGGAAAGATTGAATGAATGCATGATGGGCAACAGAGATTGATAAGCAGTGCCATAGTCCAGTTCTGGGTGGGTCGCGAGGGAACCCAGAGTTCAGATGGAGAGAGAGTTCGTCATTGAAGAGGGCAATCCCCCTTCTGGCCTTGTGAGCAGCAAGTGGACATAAGTGTGGCTGCTTTTCTCCAAGGGCAGGCTCAGAAGTACCTAGCTGCTTTTTTAGAAGGTATGTTCTGAGTTCTCCTGAAGATACTCCCAATCCCCATCATGGTGGCTAAGATCTGGAATTGGCATTTTAAACAAACTCTTTAGGTGATTTTTGAGGCATACCACTAGTACAAGGAGGTAAGAAGAGGTTGGAAATTAGAGGGTCTCACGCCAAAGAGGTTCCTGCATCAACCCCCTCAGACTTCCTCATCTGGGATCACTCTCCCTGTTCCCATTGCCACAGCCCTTGTTCATATTTCCCTTGAGGCACCTCCTGCAGCTGAGCCTTTGTTAGAAGTTTTGCCTGCAAGTCGTTCTTCTAAAGGATGCTGTGAGCCTGTGCAGGGCCCGGACGATGGCTTATCCTTTTTGTTTTATTCACAGCACCTAAAATCTGTTATGAAATTACTTAAAGCAAATATTCCCTACCCTGAATTTTGACAATACAGAGTCCCTCCCATTATCTCAAGGAGTCTGAAAACAAAATTGCGTAATCATTTCACTTCAAAGAATACCATACTCACAAAACACAGCCAATCAAAATACAATTAAATGCTCAACCTTACAATTTTTGCTTACCAAGTTGACTAGAATAAAAATAAAATGTTGAAGAGGGCATGGTTAAATTGGAACTATCAGAAGGACTGTAAATTCATACAATATTGTCTTGAATGCACTTTGGCAAGATATGTCAAGAGCTTTAAAAAGAATTATATGCTTTGACCCAGTAATTCTACTTTATGAAATATTCATAAGGAAACAATCAGGGTCATTGCTATCAGTAAACAGTCTAAATTTAGTAAATAAATTAGTGAATAGAAATATGCTTTTATTCTATATACACTGGATAAGGATTTAGAAAAATGCTAACGTCACAGCACGTGGAAATGATATGATATAGAGCATATGTAATTCCTATTATATAACAAGAAGTATACATCTCTGAGTGGTGGAATATTTCCCTTACTTAAGTACCTACCTAATATATGAGCTATGCTTTCTTTATATTTTCCAAATTTTCTGCAGTTAACATGCATTACTATAATAATAAAACAGCTAATAAAATATATCTGCAATTTAAATGCATCCAGCAATGAACTGCTTTTAACAGTGCCACCCCTCCAACTTCCCACGGAATTATTCCTGTACTGTGGTTCTAGTATCTTTGCCTACCATATTAGTCCCCTGCTCAGAATTCCTCAGTGGCTCCCCATACCTAAACGATAAACGATACACTTCTTAGCAAGGCATACTAGGGCCCTTTATGACTTGACCTTGAGCCACCTGTCCAGACTAACTCCTGGCTACTCCTTCCAATTTCCCTCCTTATACACATCAGAGATACCATCTAGAGTTCCTTGGTCATACCTTGCTGTCTGTCTGCCTGACTTTGCATGGCCTGATTCCTTTGCTTAGAATTCCTCTCCTCCTTCATGACTTCCTCATTCAGCTTTCAAGACATTTTCCTAAAATCTGACTCTCGAAACGTTAGAAAGATTTAAGCATTGCTCAGTGTACTCACTGCACTTTTTAAATTGTGAGACAACTGTTCATTTCCCTATCTGTTTTTCACAAGACTGGAAGCTGTTTGAAGGCTGGAATTAACTTTGTGATTGGCACATGGAAGGCAACCAATAAAATATGTGCTGAATAAAAGAATTAACTCACAAATTACACAGATGTTTGCAAATGCTGTGTGGGTTGTGCTTTGTATTACAAAAGGGACCCCTGTGATCAGCAGGTGGTGGCGGACATCCAGCCAGCCCTCCTCTCACCAAACCAGGCTTGCTGAAAGGCCAGGAAAGCAAGCAGTGCTAGTTCACTAGTTCAGAAAGTGTCTGGTGTCATGGGAAGTGCTATGAACTTAATGTGCCAGAACCAAAGGAGGTATGAGCTGGAGATACTACAAAACTGTGGTTCATCAGCTCAAGGAATGTGTGTGTGTGTGTGTGTGTGTGTGTGTGTGTGTGTGTGTGTGTGCAATTATGGAGCAAAGCAGATCTGTTTTGATAAAGAAATGCTAGACTTCGCAGTCACTTCATAATGCCTGATCAGGTCCTACCCCCACTCTCAAAATTACCCCTAGGTTCTAAGTGTTTCTGGAGAATATCTTAAGTTAATTTCTGACCATTCATATTTTTATTTTCCCTGACTTGGTTTACTGTTGTAATTGACAAGTTTGTGAAAAGTGGTCAGTATTCTAAATGTGAGATATTTTCTGCATGGTGAATTATATGAGTAAACTAGTAAAACCTCACTCAAATTTCTGAGGCCAAATGTGTGTGAGCAGAGTCTTTGGCACAGTGCAATTGGAAATTTTAAGACAATGGGAAACACTTTCTTAATACTACTGCTACTAGAGAAAGCTTCCAGGCCTTGCTCTTTAGTTTAGACAGATAGCTTTAAGCAGACCAAAGTTAATTGTCAGTTCCTTGACTACAGGGATTGTGTCCTGAAGAGCTTGAAGGAAGAGAAGCAACCTTTGGATTTGGAGTCAGAATGACTGGGTTCCATTGCGAGGCACTGTCCTTATTAACTGCGGGCACTGGGCAGGTCACTTAACCTCTTTGAGGCTCTTTCCTCATTTTCTACATAAGCTTTAGTAAGACTTAAATCTGCCGAACAAGTTTGTTGGTGGGATCAAAATTTGACATACTGTGAAAGTATTCTGGACTATAAAAAACATCTTCCAAATGTGTGTTATTTATCATTCTTAAATTCTTTTTAGGGGTTCCAGGAAAAAGCATTGCCTGTTTGAGAAAATGTCATGTTCCAGAAAAGATGGATTCAAAAAAGACTGATGGACCATCTGAATGAATATGGAAGAAGTTTAATTTTAACAAATGCACTCATGGTATGCAGAAATTGCTTCCAGTGACTTGCATCATTACTCTAAGCCTTAGACCTTGCTAACCCCTTCCTCACTCTCCCCACACGCATGTACATCCCCTCAGGATCCAGCTTTTATCTCTGTTAAATAAATGCATACTGAAAGGATAACAGATACAATGGGTTAACATTCTAAAAATGCAGTTTCATTTCATTTAAACCATGGTTTTATGGACACTGTGCCTGAATTCAACAGGCGGGAGTGGGGGCTATTTTTGGACAGGCAGAACTTCCAGCACCTCTTAAATCACATCACACGGCAACTGCCTGCTCCACCTACACATAGGGCGGGCCTGCGTGCATAAAACAGGATGCTGGCCCAGGGCGAAACCGAGAAACTCTTTTCCCCATCTGATGACTAATACTTGTCTCTGCTTTCAGAAGAGGAAAGCACCACATACAAACCTCACCAATGCATTTTCTTTTGCTTGTTTTAAAGAAGGGCGTAAAATTGTGTGTGTGTGTGTGTGTGTGTGTGTGTCTGTGTGTGTATGTGTGTGTGTTTAATGATGGAGAAATCCTGAAATGAACATCCATAGGAAAGCCCTGACAATGTTCTGTGGATGCTTTTGCATGGGGAATTGAAACAAGTTGGCAGGAAGAAGAATTCTTTCTGCATAACTCAAAGCAGACATTTTACTGGGGGGAAAAAGCAAATCAGAAATTTGCTGTCAGTCCGCAAAATCTCATTAGTTACAAAAAGTAATATATTAGGCCTTTGCATTAAATCCAGATAGAGCCTGTATCTTTTTTTTCTCTCAGTGATATTCCTAAAATGGATCTTTGAGCATGCAACAGGAGTAGCTCTTCACAAAAGATGCAGGTCTTGGTAGTGGTGGCCTGTGACTATGTGACATGTTATTAGACTCTATTCTGGCTTCTCTGCAACTCCAAGGATAAATGAAAGAATAATAATTCAGAATAATTCAGTGATTCATTTGATAGTGAGGATAATCGTAACTAAGGATTGCCTGATAAATGGGTAAGCCCAGATAGAATCTGTCTTTCCACATGAATTCCTGATAAAGGCTCATGAGGACAATGATAAGCTTGTTAGTGTGAGAGTGTTTCATGGGTACCAGGTACTACGCAGGGCATCCTGCTGGCCTAGCTCACCATTAGAGTTCTATAGATTTCAAATGGTATAAGCACTGTGATCCAAATATTTATGAAGTTAAAATATAAACTTTTAAAGGAAGGTATTTACTGAACAATTTCAGTTTTTCTGGGTAAGAGTTTACGTAGGATTTGTTTCCTATGTTTCAAACTACTAAATCTGTAATTATTTTTAAAGTATTTATTGAAGCAATATAGAAATCATATTTTAATTAACTTGCAGGGTGATTTTTTTGGCCAATCATGTTTGTGAAATAGAAGAGTAAATTATTTTAATGTATAAATATATCGAAATTCATTCATTCAAATTTAATATTGAGTGCCTATAACATGCACAGTAGCTTTTCAATACATAAATGAATTTCTATCCAACAGTCAATCCTCCCAGCCTATATTCATGTTTACTTTGGTATTTCTTCTTCCTTTTCTTGCAGCCAAAGATTGAGGAAAAATAATTTCAGAAATAGAGGTCACATTAAAAACATGCAGAAGCATGAAAATTGTTACCATATTTCAATTGCAACTATACTTTCGCCCCCTGTAAGGAAACAAGGCCTTCTGTATTTTTGTTGCATCTTTGACTATTTGAGTAAGTGTTCTGTCCCTCCCTCCTCCTTCTTTCCAATATACTCTGTCTGGGGACCATTACTCTTTTGGCTGGAAGTTGTGAACAATAAGCGAGGTCAGCCACAGAGCTCAATGAAGAACAGACTCAATTATAACCAGGGCTTAAATATACAGCTTTTATATCTGGCTTCTTATTTTGTGACATTAAAATATGTGAAAACAAATACGTTGTTTGCAAAATTACTGACTATGCGCTCTTGAGGGCAGAGACCATGTCTAACTCAATCTTGTGCCCATTACCCAGCAGAAAATAGAAACCCAGCAATGTCTGCTGGGTGAGGAAAGAGCTGAGATGAGTGTCCACTGTATCATTTAGCCCAGGATTAAGTGACAGGCTGAGAGAGGAAATGTAATAGAGAATAGGTTTCAAGATTTCTAAGGCAGTGTTTTTTCAAAAATATTGACCTATATTTATAGTAAAAAAAATTATTTACATCAGAAACCACACACATACACACATACTAGTTGAAACCAACCAAATTTCTTTGTGAACCACTGGGATGCCACCCACATATACAAACCATTGTAGAAAATATGGAACCAATAAAGGGAAAATGGAAAGGACCAAAATTGCTGGTACCCAGGAAAGCACCAGCAATTACTACTGAATTACTACTGTTAAAATGGCTCATTATTTACTTCTTATAGCCTTTAATGGTATTTTGTTATTAGTTCTTAGTAAGTTAATTCTTTCAGACAAGAAACCTTCTACAATACTTACTATGTATCAGCACTGAGTTAGGCACATAAAGATACAAAAAATGAAAAATACACTAGAAGTATCTTTCTTCTTGATATCTCTTCTTAGATACCTCTCAGACATATAAGATTTAAGCTATCTCAAATTATACTTTCAGACTTCCCCAAATTTACACTTCTTTCATTTTCTCTATAATATATTTTAATATTTGTAAGCCATATATTTGATAGGGGTTAATATCCAAAATATATAAAAGGCCTAGACAACTCAATAACAAGAAAACAAAAAAGTTAATTAAAAAATGGACAAGAAAAAAAATTTTTAAAAATGGGCAAGAGACCCGGGGTGGATAGACATTTCTCAAAAGAAGACATGCAAATAGACAACAGATATATGCACAATGCTCAACGTTGCTAATTATTAGGGAAAAGCAAATTAAAACCATAATGTGATATCATCTCACACCTGTCAGATAAATTTTTCAAAAAGATGAAAGATAACAAGTGTCAGTTAGGATGTGGAGAAAAGGGAACCCTTGTACATTATTGACAAGAATATAAGTTACGACAGTCATTATGGAAAACACTATGGAGGGTCCTCAAAAAACTAAAAAAATAGAATTACCATATGATCCAGCAATCTCACTTCTGGGTATTTACCCAAAAGATTTGAAATCAACTTGTTAAAGAGATGTCTGCACCTCCATGTTCATTGTAGTACTATTCACAATAGCCAAAGTATGGAATCAATCTAAGTGTTCATCAACAGATGGATAAAGAAATATGGTATATACATTCAATGGAATACTATTCGGCCTTAAAAAAGAAGGAAACTCTCATTTGTGATGGAATCAGAAAACATTATACTAAGTGAAATGAGTTGGGCATGTAAAGACAAATATTGCATGCACTCACTTATATGTGTAATCTAAAACAATCAAACTCATAGAAGCAGAAAGCAGAATGGTGGTTACAGAGACTGGGGGGTGGGAGGAATGGAAAGATGATGGTTGCTATTTTTTGAATGTCTCCTCCAAAACTCATGCTGAAACATGATCCCCAGTGTGGCAATATGATAGGTGAGACCTTTAAGAGGTGACCGGATAGGGCTTTGCATTCATGGATTAATGGATTAACAGATTAATTAGTCATCACAGGAGGGGAACTTGTAGCTTTATAAAAAGAGGAGGAGGGACCTGAGCTGGCATACTTGTCCCCTTGTCATGTGATTCCCTGTGCTACCTCAGGACTCTGCGTGGAGCCACACTAGGAAGAAGACTCCCACCAGATGGTCCCCTTGACCTGAGACTTCTCAGTCTCCTTAACTATAAAAAATAAATTCCTTTTTTTGGTAAATTATCCAATTTCAGGTATTCTAAGCAACAGAAAACAGACTAAGAAGGTAGTCAAAAGGTAGAAAATCTCAGTTTAAAAGGAAAAATACATTTTTTCTTTTTTTAAATTTGCACAGTATAGTGACTATAGTTAATAATAGAGAACTGTACATTTCAGAATTGTAAAGAGTAAATTTCAAATGTTCTCACCACAAAAAATGTTAAATGTTTGAGGTACTGGATATGTTAACTAGCTTGATTTAATTATTCCACATTGTATTCATAAACTATAACACCACTTTTTACCCCATACATGTATTCAATTATAAATGTCAATTTACAAAAAAAAAGAATGAAACTATAAAACATAAAAAAGGAAAAAAAAAGATATTTTTATTCAGTTTCTCAAGCCGGAACTATGAGATTCACTCCCGATAGCTTCTTCTTCATCCCTCACATCTCACAAGGGCACCGATCTGCCAAATTCTTCCTTCTAAATATTTCTTGAATCTATGTGCTCTCCCCATTGCCACCTGGATGCCCCCAGTGGCCACCTAACTGGTCTCATTTCCATGTTTGCCTGCCTTCATCCTCATTTATTCTTCACTTGGCAGCCAGGCAGCCAGACAGTATTTTTTAAAAGAACTTAAAATTGTGTCACTCTCCTCTTTAAAGCCTTAATGACTATTTCCTATGAAGCAAAACTGCAAACTCCTTCTTAACAAGGACTCCCCAGCCAGCAGATGTGGCCTCTTCAGGCTTCTCCTCTCTCCCACTCTCAGTGCTACAGGCACCCGGGCCTTCTTCATTACTGCCTTAGGGTTTTTGCACCCTCTGCCTGAATATTTTCCCTTGCTCTTTTCAGTTGGATCTTCTTTTTCTTTCATTCATCTCCAAACACTCAGCCTACAGTATTTTCCTCAGTAATTCTCTCTGATTTAAAGCAATTAACCTAACTCAAAATTGTGCACATATTTGTTTGCTTGTTTGAGTTTTACTTAATGCCTGTCTCCCCCATTCAAATGTAAATTATATGAGGCCAGGCAGTTATAACTATTTTGTTCACCAAGGTCAATCCAATCACTGATTTTGTACATAATAGACCTCTGAATACTTATGGAATGCATGAAAATGAAACATTTCCTCAACTTTAGTCATTGAATATCATTTGATGATTTAGCCAAAGCTATGTACCACCTGTACTGTAAACCTCATCATTTTCTCTAAGCTGACTGTAAATCAAGTTTAAAAAAAATAATGTAGCTCTGTCCCAAGTACAGTGTTGGGGGAGTTACAAGTTAGTAGTCTAATTTTCTTTTTCAATGCACATTAAAATAAATGTATATGTAATAAAACAAATTTTTATTCATTATATACAATTTTCTTGTGGTAAATAAATGAGCAAGAACCTTTTAATGAATGAGACCTGCCTTCCGCTAGGTGTAGAGCAAGCCTTGGACTATTAGAACTGACACTGATTCCATTGGTGACTGTGAACAAATCATTTAAGCTTTTGGGCTTCCATTTCTTCATTTGCACTATGGAGATTAATTTTAGCTCTTCTGCGCAGTTCACATGAAGATTTAATAAGCAGAGTGAAAATCATCTTTTTACATAAATATGATATTTTATTTTAAAATCATTTATTTTAGAAATGATTACTACTGCTGTTTGTTTCTTAGGGTGTTCAGTCATATTGACCCCTGACATGACATAACAAAGAAGAAAAATGTATATTAGCCTCCATCACGGTCATGAGGACTAGTATAATGGGACAGTGCAAATATCCTTTGACCACTGATTTACCTTCTTTTCTTCCCTTACTTAATTAAATTTACACTTAACTTTCAGTAATCATATTCCACTTAGAGAAAAACCTCCTCATATTGTGCATACCCATGTTCATAGCAGAGCTAAGAGGTGGAAGCAACTCACGTGTCCACTAATGGATAAATGGAGAAGATAAATGTGGTATGTCCATACAATGGAATATTATTCAGCTTTATTAAAGAAGGAAGTTCTGACACATGGTACGACATGAATGAACCTTGAAGACATTATGCTAAACCAGGCACGACAAGACAAATACTGTATGATTCCATTTATATGAAGTATCCAGAGTTGTCAAATTCATAGAAACAGAAAATAGAACAGTGGTCATCAGGGGCTGGGGTGCAAGAGAAATCGGGCGTTGTCATTTAATGGATATAGAGCTTCAGTTTTGCAAGATGAAAAAGTCGTGAACATTAGTTGCACCACAAAGTGAATATATTTAACACTACTGAATCATACACTTAGACATGGTTAAAATGGCAATTTTATGTTACATATTTTTACCATAATAAAAAATTTTAAAGCCTGCTCATAAATGTGTTTCTAGTATTTCCATGTTCTGATGTTGAATATTGCTGAGAACAGAAATTTTAAAAATAATAGTAATAATAATAGCTAAATTTTATGCACACTTCAGTCTGTGCCAGGTAATAAGTATTTTATATTTACTATCCCATGTAATCAGTACTACAGCCTTATAAGATAAATACTATCATTTACGAGAATTTTACAGAGAGAAAATAGAGGTAGAGCAGCGTTATGTAACTCGTGCAAGATTACACAGCTAGCAAGCAGTGGAACCAGGACATGATCCCAGGCAGTCTGGTTTGGTTCCGTACATTTTTTAAATTTTTATTTATTTATTTATTTATTTTTATTTTTTATTTTATGTTTTTCATTATACTTTAAGTTCTAGGGTACATGTGCATAACGTGCAGGTTTGTTATATATGTATACTGGTGCCATGTTGGTGTGCTGCACCCATCAACTCGTCAGCACCCATCAACTCATCATTTACATCAGGTATAACTCCCAATGCAATCCCTCCCCCCTCCCCTCTCCCCATGATAGGCCCCGGTGTGTGATGTTCCCCTTCCCGAGTCCACCACTAGATATGTCGCTCAGCAAACTAGCGGTAGGTTCTCTGGAGAGGAATTGAGCTTTCACTAATTAGTTTTAATTAGTGAGATTTTAGAAAAGTCTCTCCACACTTTGATCTCTGTTGAATATGTATTAACTTCCCTCTTATTTTCCATGTTTCCTTCTTTCATCCTCCAAAGAAAAGACATGGTCACTTAACCATATACATCTTTTCCTTTCTTTTTTCTTTTTTTTTTTTGAGATGGAGTCTTGCTCTGTTGCCCAGGCTGGAGTGCTGTGGAGCAATCTCGGCTCACTGCAAGCTCTGGTTCCCGGGTTCACACCATTCTCCTGCCTCAGCCTCCCAAGAAGCTGGGACTACAGGTGCCCGCCACGACGCCCGGCTAATTTTTTTGTATTTTTTAGTAGAGACGGGGTTTCACCATGTTAGCCAGGATGGTCTCGATCTCCTGACCTCATGATCCACCAGCCTCGGCCTCCCAAAGTGCTGGGATAACAGGCGTGAGCCACCGTACCTGGCCTAACCATATATGTCTTAACCATAAGAATTAAAAAACCCTGTTGACCCAAATATGTGGGCAAAAGCCACTCATCGAAGTGGCTTAAAGACTCCAACTGAAATTATTTGGTCTCTTCATCATCTGCAAATATACCTTCATCGTTTTTGCCTGAGTAGAAGGAAAAGTAATAAACATATCATAGAACTACTGAGAGATTTAAGGCTTAATTCTAATTAACTAGCAGTAGCTTATACTGAAGACATGTTAAACCACAACAGTCAGTTCCAGAATTTAAACTTTTATTCTCAGCTTTTATGTGATGCAAGTAGAAAAAACAGGCTTCTGGGTCAACAAGTTACCTAACCAGTCTGATTCCAATTTCATCATTCATATCTGAAAGGTTAAGATGGTTAGGTTAGCCAGGTGTAGTGGTTTACACCTGTAATCCCAGTACTTAGGCTGCCAGGGGCGGGAGGATAGCTTGAGCCCCAGGAGTTCGAGACTTATCTGGGCAACATAGCAAGACCCTGTTCCCCACAAAAAGAAAAAAGTAAGCCAAAAAAGAGAGAAGATTAGGTTAGTTGATATATATGAACTACCCAGCACACAAGACTTGGAATACATGTGTTCAATAAGTGGTAACTTTTATTATCACCATATGTAATTACTGAGTTTTCATAGTTTTAAATACAGAAATAGAATGATACAGTCTTCCTGATTCCTTTCCCAGCACCCCTCCAATCCTGGTGTCTGTATACGGTGTTAAGAGGCTTCAGAAACCACCCCAGCCCAGACCTGGAGGAGAAGCTGTGATGACTTCTCCTCATGAGCTGAACTTCACTTTATTCTTGTGGCTGGCCCTCCACTGAGGTCTGTGTCCTGGAATTCCTGATGAGATTCCTGCCTTGTCCACTGCCTGCAGGTCCTAGCCAGCAACCCAATCCTTGTGTGGCATGGGCTTCCTGCTGCTGGATCCCAGGCTCTACTGTATCACCACCACACCTCCCCAGTGTCTACCTCCTCTCTCCTGGACTGCTAACTATTTGCCACATGGGCTTGGCCAGCTGCCTGTCTCCCAGGGTGGAAGAGAGCTGGGGCATGATTTGGATTGTTTTTGAATGCCTTTACTTGAGTTCTGCTTTTCTTGAAAATAGAACTCCAGGTTTCTGATCTGGGAGGCAAACATATTCACACCCTGGGAGCCCATTCCTAAAGCAATGGAGCCCTGACCTTCTGCCCCTCAGTGACTAGCTTGAACTTGACTTTCTCTGCTGGGCTGCTCTGGAGCCCTCCAGAAATGTCGGGGCCCACGGCTGTTAACACATCTGACTGCTCTTTTCCCCATCTTGACAAAAGTCATTCATTTGCAACTCTTCATAGCCCTTTGTAACTGTTTCTAGCATTACTATTTCTCCTCTTCTTTCCTTCTTCGGGTAAGAAATGCCTCCAAAACCCAGATTTTGGCACAACAACTCCTAGATTGTTTTTATAGTCCCAACGTAGCACTTCTTTGGTACAGCTTGATATTCCTAAATTTTGTTCCAAGTCTCATTATTTTACATTTATAAATATCAGGTTGTATTAATTGGTTCCAGCTTTAAAAAATGTTCCATCAGGGGTTATTTCTGCTATTTTGATAGTAGTTTCTAAACGTGAAGTACCGAGGCCCTGATGTGGGCCACGTTCTGCAGGCATCCCTGAAGGACTGATGTGGAACGGAAAGATCCACAGATTCTGAGCCTTGCTATATTCTTTGAAGACTGTACTGGCCATAATAGCTTCAAAGAATTTCAACAAGTTCCTAAGACATGACCTTGCCTTTCCGAAAATCACGTTGGCCAGGCTTGCCTTAATCAAGCTGTGCTTTTCTAAGCATCCTTTTACTTGATCTCCTGCAGCAGTTTTTAATACTTTCCCTACAAGTGAAGTTAAACTAACTGGCCTGTAATTTCCTGGTGTGTCCCTAAGCTCTATGAAATAACGGCATTAGGTTGGCTAGTTTCCAGTTCTTCCAGAATTTTTTTGTTTTGTTTTAAAACGCAGGATTGAAAAGGCCAGAGAATGCTTCCTGTCTCCCTTTTCCTTCGTTTCTTCCATGACATACTGCTCTCTCTGTTCCCAGTAGAGCTGCCATTTTAATAACTTCAAACCTCTTAAATGTTTTCACATATTATTTGTACTTATCTCTGAAGCATGAGTTTTCCATTTTTCATTTTGACAAGGGCCACCCCCAATATAACAGCTTACAATTCTATTGAATTGACTATTACTTCAAGGCACTGTTTAAAAAATGACTTTCATATCAGGAATCTGAAAAAGAGTGGCAAACTAGATTGTAATTAAGCCTGTGTTCTCACTTGTGAATTACTAATAAATACATGTTGGAAAAGACCTGAGAAAAATGTCTATACATCCAGGAAACAGAAGTCAAAAAATGGAACTACTATATCTGGGCATACTTATCTGATGCACTAGCATAGTGTCTTAAAAGTATGGTGAAATGCATTAGATCTGAAGATCTAATTTGCATCCTACATTTTATTAAACTGCATTTGGTCCATTATTTTCAAATCTAATATCAGAAAAATCTTTCCACATTTGATGGTCTCCCAGTTACAACAGAAAGGCCCATAGAAATATTTCAAGATATATTTGTTAAAAGTTATTTTAAACATTATTTTCTTAAAATATGAGAATTTTTTTAATGATAGGAGTAAAAAAGAAAATAATTATTTGCATTCATAAAATTGCACCATATCACATAATGTTTAGGATAGTTCAAGTTCTTTATTGTATAGAAACTTGGAAAATTGTTTTGAAATAAGCAAGTCATCAACTAGAGCATAAGAACTTTTATTCTTTATAGACAATTTTGTTTCAGTAAGCTTTTCATTTTTTTATTTTGTGATGACCTAATGCGTCTTTTATAAATAAGTCACAGGCACATAAATCACGGCCCATTTGTGTGGATGAAAGCTCATTTCCTGGTAGGCAGGCATGGTGATCACCATCATGAAATGAAAAGAAACATGAAGTGGAATTTAAAAACTTTTAGGATGGTTGGTTCTGATTTCAGATAAATTGGATAAGTAAACCCCTATCAACTAGTAGCTTTTTCTTTCTGATTTATCAAAGTGATAATGTCAAACCTAAAATTTACACATTTATCCCGTAAAGTTCACTTACTGTGTATCAGATTTAGTCACAAGTGGGAGAACCTTTTGCATTTATGGTACACACAGAACTCTCTCATTGAGAACATTTCAGTTGGTTTTGAATGACTACTGATATTTTCTTTTTTTTTTTTTTTTTTTTTTTTGAGACGGAGTCTCGCGCTGTCGCCCAGGCTGGAGTGCAGTGGCCGGATCTCAGCTTACTGCAAGCTCCGCCTCTCGGGTTTACACCATTCTCCTGCCTCAGCCTCCCAAGTAGCTGGGACTACAGGCGCCCGCCAACTCGCCCGGCTAGTTTTTTGTATTTTTTAGTAGAGACGGGGTTTCGCCGTGTTAGCTAGGTTGGTCTCGATCTCCTGACCTCGCGATCCACCCGTCTTGGCCTCCCAAAGTGCTGGGATTACAGGCTTGAGCCACCGCGCCCGGCCGATATTTTCCTTTTTAATTTTGGTCAGGACTGATTATACCTGTAAATAAACAGGTCAGATTTTCTATGTGGGCCATAAAGCATACGTACACAGAAAATTATCTGTGCATAGCTAGCAAGTTTACTTAAGTTCAGGCATGAATCTGAAGCATGTACTTTCTCCAGTGTTTGAAATTTTTCCTCATAGATTTCCATCTTTAGGATTTTAAAGTTGCAATTAAAATAAGTATGGAATTCATCTTTTCTATTTAGCATATATTATACCATATAACTACAAATTTAGTACACATTAATTCAGTCTTCTCCCATTCCTATGGCTTTGCTTGAGCTATTTCCTTTTCTTAGAATGCCCTCTTCCACATTTGAAAGTCAAGATCTACCCATCCAAGGGTAGACAGCTTTGAGACCAGTGAAAGATTACTTGGTTGGTGATAAAGTAGAAAAACTTGGTGCTATAGGTTTACCTTTGGTTAAATCCAAATTCTTCATTTTGCTACTAAGCAGACTTCCTACCTTCTCTATGCCTTCATTTCCCCATGCGTACAATGGGGATTTTATATTTCCTTTTAGAATTGTGATGTGGGCTAATTGAGGTAATATATGTAAAAGATCAAAATTATCAGGTCCTTTCCTTTCAAACGCCAATGTTTCCACAAAAATGTCTCTGGGTCTCACTCCTCCCTGCCAACTACCCCAACTACTGATAATCTCATCTTCCTTTGAATTCTTATACACTTTACCTGTCCCTCAAGAACTTCACTATTTTCTGCATTGTGTTATTCACTCATTCAGCAACTATTTATTGAATGCCTACCATGTGCCAGGCTTATATCCACATACATTTTGTTCTTTTTTTCCTCTAGCTTATTCTTAAGCTTCTTGAGGTTAGGTCTTTGTAATATTAATATTCCTTCCTCTCGCTTCATTGTCTGATAGTGCCTGGCACTAGTGCTTGAACAAGTATGTATTTGTTAATATTTGGTAAAACCGGCTACTATATAATGCATGCAATAAGTGTATAATTTCAAATGTGTCCACATCCTCAAATAGGATTCACATGTGGGAAATGGTGCTCATATGCCAGTACATGGGGTCATCCTCATCCTCTTTATTAAATAATAATAATGATGACAATGATAATAAAGCAATAGCCAACATTCCTGAGAATATACACAAAAAAGAATATTCTGTTCTCATTCCTACATGAGTTCTTGAAGTAGTTCCTACTAGAGCAAAACATGGTTTCCAAAAAGAGAATGTGAATGAACAAATGAGCAGCAGCTAAGTCTCTATGTAATTACATTAGCACAAATATAAGGAGTTTTTCAAATAACTATGGTTTATAAATAAGGACTTTCATATATACAATGCCATGGCTAGATGAAATTCTAAGGTTTCAGGGGAAATTACACAATCTCATAATGAGGCTGTGTGTACACAACACCAAGCCATCCAAATGAAAACTTGAGCAAATCACTTAGGAATGTGGTCTTTGCTAGCCCAGACATTTCGAGTCATTATTGGAAATATGTAATGTGGCTCTGACACTATTTTACTACTCGTGGATGAAGTACACTATAGAGAAGTCTCACTTTAATTTGCTGCTTCTAATCAACCACAGGCTAGGAAACCAGAAAGCCAAATTGGTTAAAACTGTGTTTAAAATAAGAATAGGCTCTGATTTAAGGCTGAGAGTACCCTACAAACAGAAGTAAATATAGGTGTTTAAGTGCATGGCTATATTTTTAGTTCCTTATCTCCAAAATGGAGGTTTCTAAAAAGTTACCATGTAACCTAAGGAATCTGTCAGATTACCTCTTCTCCCACAGTGCAGTTTCCTTTGAGAAATGGGATGTAGTGACTTTCGCTCCTCAGGAGTTTACCTCTCTCAAGTGTCCTAGTGTCTCCAGAGTTGGTTCCTTCCAGTGGGTTCTTGGTCTTGCTGACTTCAAAGAATGAAGTTGCAGACCTCCGCATGAGTGTTACACCTCTTAAAGTTGGTGCAGACCCAAACAGTGAGCATCAGCAAGTTTTATTATGAAGAGCAAAACAACACAGCCTCCGCAGCACGTAAGAGTACACCTGCGGACTGAGAGCTGCTGCCTCAGGTCGCCGGCTAGCTTTTATTCCCTTATTCGGCCCCACCCACATCCTGCTGATTGGTCCATTTTGCAGAGCACTGATTGGTCTATTTTACAGAGTGCTGATTGGTCCATTTTTACAGAATGCTGATTGGTACATTTACAATCCTCTAGCTACACACAGAGCACTGATTGATGCCTTTACAATCCTCTAGCTGGACAGAAAAGTTCTCCAAGACCCCACTCCACCCAGAAGCCCAGCCAGCTTCACCTCTCACTAGTTGCTACAGACCATGCAAGATTCTATACAAAAATAGATTCATGAGCACACTGTCCACATGTCTCAAAGGTCCAGAAGTCCCAAGAGACTTTCTGGGCCTATTCCATGGCCACCACTCACAACTCCATGCAGCTCTGCAGGCGTTGCCAGTGACTTTTCAATTCACTTGGGATGAAGTACCAGGTAGCAGAGTGCTTGAGCAGGTCCTAAGTGTGAAGGGACTGAGCTGGGAAATATGCCCCTCTTCTCCAGATGTGCAACCTGTCCTTGGCTGATGCTGACAACGAGCCTGAATTTGTTTTATGGTCTTTATAATTTTTGCTTCAGTGACTGGCATTAATGAATGAATGGTGCACCTCAGGTTCAGTCTCCATGGCACTCCACCCACCTTCTCTTTTCTTCTGGAACCATTCAGAAGAGGGCATGTGAGCGAGTGTAGGAGGCTTATTGCCCAAATACTCCACTGGAAGAATGTGATAGAGCCAGATGTGAAATGGACCTCCCCTGAGTGAAGAATATGCAACCAAGAATCGCAGCACATATTGGAGAGGAATGGCTTTCTAACTTAACTCTGGGTTTGTAATCTTGTGCTATCCCACATCCAAGTCAGAATGCCTGTCCAGCCTAGACATCAAAACTGGCCTGCTATCATTTCTGATTTTTACTGAGTATCTGTGAAGAAGAAAGAATCTTTTGGGGGGTTAATTGATCCCAGGCCTGAGAATTGGATATGGATTTCTATAGCCACTCGGAAGAAAAATTCCAATATTTTAAATCCACGTATCACATAATGTTTCAAGTGGAGCACACACATTTGGAACATTATAAAAAAGAGACAAAGTATATTATTTGACTGCAACAGCACAGACAACTTTGCTGTGATGGTGAGCGCAGTGTAGCAAGAGTTAATGCTATAAAATTCACAGCACTGTCTATTGTGAATAAATGCAATGAAACTTGTTCAGATAGTACTCAAGCAATACTAAATAGACCATATGTAATCACCCAAGACCTGAGACACATAAAAACTTTATTAGTCATCACTGAAATAAAGTGCAAATAAGTTCATCTTAGAAAGATCCAAAACTCTTTATGTTTTAGGTCAGCTGCGCCATAAAACAGTGCCTGACAAATTTTAAGTGATAGTCTAATTAATCACTGGATTTTTATAGTTTCTTGAAAGTTGTAAGTTAGATATTAACAAGGCAGGGTGAGAGGAAATCCCCTCATACGGAGAATGAGTCCTACGTCCTTTGCACAAGCCCACTGGGTCAGCCAAGCCAGACTTTATACTAAGCAGCTGTTGGAAATGGAACGGACCATTAATCCGAAGAGTATCATTATTTTCATATCGATTAAAGTGGGATGTAAACCGTGCACCAAGTTCACAAACTGATGGAAAATCATTCCAGCTGTGCCTCTGTCTGATACAAGAAACACTTTCTGGTGCATTTTTACATTGTGTTTTTCGAGAAACTAACGCTTTGTAATATACTGATCATATGACTCTCCTTAATGCTATCACATACTCAGCGATAATCGTGACCCAACATTTTGGGTGTATTGATGTTTCTGATTTATATTTTTCAATTATGTCAATTAGATGCAATGATGGTATCAACAATCTAGGAAATTGTATTTGTAAAGGGAAATTTTGAAATTTCAAAATTTTAAAAGGAGGCAGACTTTTTTTGTATTCACTGTCAGGAACAAATATCTCCAATGAGGAGCAGGCATTTATTTTCAAGGAATGAAATTTAAAATGGCTATCACATTACTTCAATACTTTTTTCTAAAACACAAAATCTCTTCTATAAACACTTTCACTTACCTCATAATATAAAGGAACATTACCACCTACAGGTTTTTTTGCCTTTTTAGATGAAGCAGATCCAACAAGTGTATTTATTTCATTAATCTGTAAGAAAATTAAATTTACTTATGATGAAAAAAAGCCTTATTTGAAGAATATTTAGATATATGTAACTTTCAAATATCTAGGTGATCTGAAGGGTTGGGGAAACCAGCAAGAAAGAGGTACCCATGAATTAGGTAAAATATTTATAGTCACTTTGTAAGCTGTCAGTAATTGTATGGGTATGTGCCATCTGACAGATCTTTTCTATATTATTGCTCTCCTCTGACCTCTGACAGTTATGATTCTCTGTAGCCTTCATTTTACAATTAGTCATGTACCTCCCTGGAATCTTACATAGTCCAGTCTTTTATAATTATTTAACTTGAATTAAATATTTTGCCTGGTATGACCTCAGAAATCTTTGACAAATAAATTAATATTGAATTAACAAAATTAATACACAAAAATAAATTCTTCCAGATTGAACAACTCAAATTTATTCTGGCTAAATAGTTACTTAAAATAATCCATCAAAATTTACAAAGCAGTCCAAGAATAAGATAGTTTATTTTATAATTCTATTCTCTTATTTTAAGTAAAAAAGTCTTCAGGGGGTTTTGAGGTAGGAAGGGACAGGTACCTGCTGGAAAATGTCTTGCCATGATACCATACTGAAGAGTTTACGCTGAGGGACCTGGACAGCCAGGGTAAGGGCTTGGATGAGAAGATCATCTTCAATCTGGTTCCCAACCACAAAAGCAATGGAGGCCTTCCAATCGTTCTATTAAAAATCAGACGGAATTAGATTTTAAAGATTCCTGAATAGGTCATTTCGTGTCAAATATTTCCACTGAGAAACAGAATAACTTTCCTGTAAATCTTACTTGAAAGACAGAGGTGACCTTGTAATGTATGTGGTTTCCTGATTGAAGTAGACGCAAGGCGGCAGTATTGTGCCAAATTTCATGCAACTTGACCAAGACACAATTTTCTTGAGAAACTAGTCCTTTTATTTTGAGGAAGACGATTTTTAAAAACGACACTTTCACTAGACTGTTGTCCAAGAATAATCCAGTGTTGGAAAGCAATCGTTCATTCCTATGTCACAAATATACATTAAGATGTAGTCTCAAAAAACAAGAACCTTTATTTTGTTCCCTAGTATATCCCAAGACTCTAAATAGTGGTAGGAATATAGAAGCAGCTGAAAAAAACTGTTAAATGTTGGGTCATATTGGATGAGCTGCCAAATGAGAACTGAACCACATCTTTTTCTCTTAATGTAACACAAGAATCTCATTGCTAATTCACAAGTGAGTCCTTTCCACTCCCAAGAAATGAGCAAAAATATTACACTTGGACAGGAAATTTCGCATCAAATAATTAAAAAAAAAATAAGTTACTAAATAATTACATTCAGTACCTTTTTCTCTTTGTTGATTGTCATTATAATTTCTGTTGGGAGATTAAGAGTGGCGCTCACTGGATTACCTCATGTTACCCACTGTGAGGTGCTGAGGAAGGAGCTACTCACGCAAATCAGTGTTCCTGCTTTCGAACACTAACAATTTTAGGGGGAGATGAAACCAACAAACACAATAAAGACATCAGAAAAGAGAGGGAACAGTAAGGGAGGGCACTCTAGTCATGTGACCTGTCTGGGCCTTAGTTTCCCCATTCATAAAATAAAGGGATTGGACAGGGCAATACCTAAGCATCTCTCTAGCTCCTCTCTAGAGGTCTGATTCAAATATAGTAAAACCATCTCCTGGTGGATACCAAAACAATGTCTAAGATCTGAAAAAGTCACACAAAGTTAATAAAATGCATCATTTTATGTGGTTCCTCTGGTTTCTGCCCAGTTTATAATCAGGTTGATGACAAAACTATGGTACAGGTGGGAGAAAATACTTTAGTGTAAATTCTTTCTTACCATCAAAAAGCAATTGTCCTTAAATCCTTCTTTTAGTTCCATGGAAGTATACTAACTACCTAACAAGACTCATCCAATTCTTAAGGCTATCACCAAAGCAAAAAACACATATAAAAGCATAAAAATGTATATTTTACTTGCAAAGTGTGTGTGTGCATGCATGCATGCAGGTAGGTGTGACTTTGTGTGGTTTCCTCTCTTACAATGAGTTGAAAACATTCTTTGTGTCTCTAAATTCACCAGGGGAAGACTGACCATTTATTTTTTAAACATTCTGACTTTTAAAAGTAGATATGATATATATAATGCATTCTTTAGAAAAAAAATCCTTGATCTCAAAATGACCTTTCCTGAATTAGAAGCCTTTTTTTCTCTTGTCTGCTTTCTCAGTCAAAGCTGCAACAGTAGTCATCATTAAAGTGGAAAAATCTCTTTCATTTCACAATAAAGTACACACAGTTACGGGATAGGCAATACCTTGAAGTTCCTGGTGGCTACACCTTCCAAGACTGAAGATTTTGATAACCACCTTTACCCCCTTATCCCGCTCTCCATTGCAAGTTTCCTTGCCAATATTTGCAAGTGAATGGTGACAAGAAAAGACTGTCTTTCTGCTCTTTGGGGGACAATTGAGAAAGAGTGTATTGTAGTCCATTATCCATCTATCCATTAGGATTTTGTGTCAAGGCAGGCCAGAAAAAAGAGAAGAGGGGCAAGAGGGAACTACCAATTATTGTGAATCTGCCATATGTCAGGCATATGTTATCTCATAGAATCCCTAAGTTACCCTACAAAATAGGTTCACCATAATCCTTAAATTGCACCTAATAGACTATTTGACCATAATAAAACTATCAGGCAAAGATTTATCTCAAATGTATACATGTGTATAGAGCCTTCAAAAATAGATTAGGTATGCTGGGTGTGGTGGCTCATGCCTGTAATCCTAGCACTGTGGGAGGCCGAGGTGGGCAGATCATGAGGTCAGGAGATCGAGACCATTCTGGCTAACATAGTGGAACCCCATCTCTACTAAAAAGTACAAAAAGTTAGTCCAGCATGGTGGCAGGTGCCTGTAGTCCCAGCTACTTGGGATGCTGAGGCAGGAGAATGGCATAAATGTGGGAGGCAGAGCTTGCAGTGAGCTGAGATTCTGTAACATGCACTCACGCCTGGTGACAGAGCGAGACTCTGTCTCAAAAAAAAAAAAAAAAAAAGATTACGGGATTAAATCTTTAAAACATGATATGATTACTTTTTTAAAAATTATAATTTTACAAAAGATCAAAGAGGTTAAAGGAAATTTCCCAAGGTTCTTTCTCTCAAGCGCAATGCTCTTGTTCCTTCCTTTGCTCCAGGAGACATCTTGACATAAAATTGTTCCTCCAAGTCATGGCACTGTACCAAAACTTGTGGCTCCCTGAAGTCACTCTGAGACAGTGTGCCCAGGTGAGAGCAGGTTCAGATTTGTTTAGAGCTCTCTAGGAGAGCTGGGGGTCCAGGCCATGTCTCCCCATTTCAAGGGGTCTTAAGAGTCCAGCTCTGTCCCAGTTTCCCATCTATGCTCTCTTGCCCACCAAATGCATGCTTTAAAATTGGATCTATGTGGCAAAACAGGACTCATAACTTTGTCAGAGTTATGGTTTAGTGTCTAATCACATGGCCAGAGCCTGAGTAAGCATAACAGGGACCAGTCAGACAGTAATAACACAAATTGAGAATGCCTACAGAGAAGGATGCACTCATTGTGAGCTGCAGCAGGGGGCAGTGAGATGCTAGCAAATGTGCATTATTCAACAAATGAAGAACAAGTCATTTCCTCATGTCTAATTGGACAGAATAATTAAATAAGCAATTCTCTGCAAATGCAATTTCTGAGTATTTCTCTTAGTATTTCAGGGTAACCAGAGATTCCAAACTTCCACCAACTGGCGGCATTTTTAGAAATAAAAAACTAGAAAAAAAATCAGACACAGATTAGATTTGGCAAAATACAATCAAAAACAACCTTCCACCTGTATCCTATCCCAATATGCAGTTAAATGAAGTCCTTAAATTTAAGTTCACAGGACAGAAAAAGAAATTTAGTATGGAGAAAACAGTTGACCATTGTGGGCCAATGAAAGTATAATGTGTGCAACCCAGTTCACTACAGACTACTAATTACACTCAAACTTCTTAAACTATCTTAAGAAGTTTAAGTTTAAGATAGTTTAAGAAGTTTGGGTGTAATTAGTAGCATGAGCTGAGATAAAGAAAAGATTAATAATTTCAGAAAAGCTACACTGGATATATCCAATGGTGAAGGAAGAGGGTCTGGGTCTGTCACACCGAAAGCACCTCAGAAAATCAAGTCAGTTGTCTGTGACCTGAAGGCACATATTGTACGTGATCATTGCTGAGTCTCGCCCCTTGTAGTGATTGATAAAGCAATTCAAAGGATGGAATGAAGTCATGTATGGACACAATCCATTTCCCTTTATTTACTTTACCAGTCTCACCTAATTTGAGGCCTAGCAGGAGGGCTTCTTAACCCAGACACTTACATAGTAGTCTCCTAAGGCAAGAAAGTATTCATGAAAATGCAGAGAAACTGGCTGTCTTACATAAGCCCACTGTCCCAGAGACACACGGTAAATTTACAACTGTTTTTCTTTTATATATTGCAAATTCTCCAAATTTTACTTAGGCATTTCATATTCTTAAACAGTTGCAAAAGCCTTTTCAAAAGCAAGTGAAAAGTAGCTTTTGGACAATCGGATTGTAATTGCTTCCCTCTATTAGCGCAAGTAATCAGCTGATTTAGGGAAAGACAAGGGCAGGACTTGCAAGCCCTCTTCTGCTGCCTCTGCTAGTACGATAGGGTGCGACTCGAGATGACAGTCTCACAGTCCTCTACCCAGAACTAAACAAGGCCTGTTGAGCTCTATGAACCAGTAGTGGTCAGTGCCCTTATTAGGAGAAGACGTACAAATGCCCCAGGTAAAATCAATGCAACATTCAAAAAGTCAGGTTTTATTAAGAGCTAGTTAACATTGTACAGATATGCAAATCTGTACTTTATGTCAATACTCTGCTGAGACGATAACCTTTTTGTTAAGTAGATTTACTGTCAAATGGACAGGGATTTGTGAATGTCTTTCTCATACCAGGTTTTTCCTTCAAAAAGAGTCTTCGATCTCCATCAGCAAGGAGTGTTGGTATGGGCTTTTGGCCAGCAGAAGAAATATTTTTATTACATAGAACTGGCTGCTACAATCATATTTGTGTGACTCTAACTGTAAAATAGGTTGAAAATATATGTTAAAAATGGGCATACGTTGTTACATAATAAGAATACTATTAATGGCCATGCTATGCACTAATCTCTTTACTGTCTTTACTAAACAAGTACTTATTATGATAGACTCTAAATATATATCTCTCACAATTTATTATAAGTGCTGTAGTTTCACTTAATTAGATTATACTGTTACAGTAATCCTTATTTAGGAATTGGAACATGTATGTGGCTGTCACGTTTTCTATGCTTTTGCACTTTGTGGTGCCTGGTAGTGAATGGGAAATGCAGCAGGGCTCTATACATAAATATCTGTTGACTGATATTTTAAAGCAACAGGGATTACATTTGGATCCTGAGAGGGTTTTGACCCCCAAATCATAAACTGCTAGAAGGTAGCATGTCTGGAAACTGCAGGGTATTCAGCCCATAGCCCTGGAGTCCTTTAGGAAGAGAACACACTATATCTGATCGAACATGGTCCATACCGGGGGTCAGTAACAATGGTTTGGGAATTGGGCCTTGAGGCCATTCCTCTGCTTAGACACATTTCCCAGGAGTGACTTAGACATGCAACTAGATGCTAGGGGAAGGAGGATGCTCCTGCAGATAGGAGAAAAAAGCCAAAGACTCACATCCAAACCTGCATTGCCTATAAAACCATTCCTCCCCTCTCTCTCCTTCCTACTTTCTCATCTCCTATCAGAAGGCATCCTGATGGCCTGCTCCCTCTTGCCTTCCCAACCTACTACCTATAGGCTACAAGTTCTGTGGTTTCTTTCTTTCTTTCTTTCTTTTTTCAGGGTGCCTTAGAAATTCTTATGAGTTTAATTTATGGTGGAAGAATATCAGAGTGGGGTGGTGAGAGAAGGGAGGTGACTGAAGTAGCACACAGTGTGTGCTGTCATGGTCCATAATCTGGGAGAGGACTGTAAACTGACATCTGCCTCCTGCAGCAACTACTGCTTGATTCACCCTAATCTTTTGACCTCTGTCTAGGAATGTGCTGAAGCCGATTGCTCATGGCTTTTCCCAACTCTCTTTGGTGAGATTGCCTTAATAATTTGAAATATGCTACAGTAGGAGTATTCAAACTAAGGCGATGGAAAACACTGCAAATCAGAGATGTCCACTTGGAGAACAGGTTACTAAACATTTACCAGCATATCACAGCTTCCATCCCAGGAACAGCTGCATGTCTAAGACTGACTTAGTTATGATTTTCATTGGGAAGACCAAAGCTGTCTCTGAGAAAATATTAAGGAGGGCAAAGCAGATGTACTCCCGCTATTGCACACAAATCCCACCCCCATCCCAGAGACACACTCTGCAGCAATGTGCTACATGGATCTATAATTAAGAGTCTGCTGATGTTGCTGCAGGTGTAACCTAGCTTTAAGTACTATCCTTCAAAATAGGCTCTATGAAAAGCAGGTGACAAGACAAATATAGAGACCACTGAGAGGAGCAGGGGCACACCACTCCAGGGCTCTCCTTTCCTCTTGATCATTTCCCTACTTCCCCACTCAGGTGTCTGCACACTGGGGCCAATGACCTGTGAGATCCCTAAGCACCCCCTGCCAACAAGTGACTAGATTCCTTCACGCTGTGGTGGCCCCTTGAAGAAGCATGGATCTTTGTGGCACAGTAATTACAAGCCTGGGCTCAATTCACTGAGCCCAGGTTAGAATCTCAATTAACCAGCTGTGTGCCCCTGGGCAAGTTACTTAACTTCTCTGTGCCTCATGCATAAATGAAGATAATGACAGTACCTGTCTATTGGGATTGTTGTGAAGATTGAATGAGAAAATCTATAAAAGTCCTTCTCAGCATAGCACCTAGCAATAATCCTAGCCATCCTTAAGGATATTATTTTAGGGGGCTTCTGCTCTTGTTAGTCATTAGAAAAAACATGGTTAGTCCATGCAAGCTGCTTCTGTGGAGAACTTATGGGAGACCCAAGGAAAACAAATTAATCAGAATATCAACGATTGCATCACAAAAAGGCAAATATAAGTTTGAACAAGAGTTTGTACAATACTTTTCTCTTTGATAATAATAAACATGTTAACTGACTTGTTTCTAAAGTATTTTGGGTCCTTGGAAGAGAGGGCCAGAATCATGAACATATTACGTTTAAAATTCTAAAGGTATGTATAACAATTTTTCAGAGCCATGAAAGAGAACGTGAGTGTGGCATGAGAAATCTTCAAGTCATTTTGTGCCCTGTGCAAGTCTGCCAGAGACATGAACCCATCACCAACCATAGAAACAAACCAAATATCAATTAGAGTCACATGAGAAGACAGTGAGCTTTAGAATTTGTACACTGGCTGACTATGAAGATGATGACCTCTGAGATGGTCATACAGAGGACTAGGGGAAGAGAGCAGCCTCAGGCTACTTTTCATTAGAGATGTGGATCTGCTTACTTGGCTTAAAAAATATGAAAATGAATCAGTTGTTTGCTGGTTGAACTGCAAATATTAATCTGATCAATTTTGGGCATCCAGGCCTAAAACATGGATGTCATGCAGGGCTAGTTCTTAAAATAAAAACAAAAGAAATAATTGAAGTTTATTTTTGATAGGGAGCCTTAGTGCACTCTTCTCCCCAGATAAGACAGGTTTCCTGGCCTGCCACTATATTCTGGCTTCACAGGGCTCATTACAGACCTTACTAGAATCTACTACCTCCTAGGTATTACCTGCTATTCAGCTCAGAGTCTTAAGAGTTGATTTATATATATAAATCTTAAGAGTATATATATATACACACACACACATATATATACACACACACACAAACACACACCCAGAGGCTTTAGTGCTAGGACCATTTTAAAGTATTTCTTCTAATATCTGCATTTTCAAAAAGGAATCTCAGTGACTCCTAGACTAACTCAAAGGGATGCCCTGCTAATGGTGGTATTTTAGGCTGTGGACTGGTCAAGTGGAAAAGGCTCCCCTAGAATTATACCACAACAGACCCCTAGACAACTTCCTGCTTCACACATGTGCCTGGCACATAGAAGCATTCAATAAATGTTTCTTGAACTTAGCAGCCAAAACCACACACTAAAGAGAATTTTTACACATGCTTAGCATGGGAGGGCTGACTGAGTATGTGGCATTTTATCAGCCACACTCAGCACTTTGGAAGGAGTCATGCCTCTGAATCACCAGAATTTGTATTAGAGAAAGAGCTCATTCCTTTGATGTTTAGACAACACTGTACATGGCTTATATTCACTGATGAAAACACAGTAGTCTAGAAACAGCTTTACTACGCATGTATACACAGTCTGGCTGGTTTTCCTTGTCTTCATAAATATTAAATGTGATCGCTAATTAAAAATATTGAAGTTCTGATGTAGATATGCAGAGAGGTTTGGGTAGTGTCAAATTCTGCCTCTGTGATTTCTTAGCCAGATGACCTTGCGCTTATCTTTGTGACTCAGTTTTCTCATTTAAAATGATGAATCTATTAATACAACTTTCAAAAGACTATTGCAGGACTCAAGAACGAATATACCTAGGGTCATTTTGTAAATTTGTGGAACACCATGTAGATGTAAAATATTAATATATGCAAGGGAAATATTCTAATTTTCTGTATAAAGTTCTGCAAAAATGGGTTAAAAGAGGTAACTGCTGCAATAATTTTCAATTTTGAATTTAGATATGTCCTGGGGATCTTCTTTGTATCGTGTAGCCTCTGGTTTAGGCTGTTTGATTGTTTTTCTTTCGTTTTTCACAGAGTCCTTGGCCCATCCCACCAATCTAGCACATGAGCTTAATTCAGTTTTGCTCCATGCATCAGAGAGTTTTAAGACAGCTATTAAAACACCACATGGAAAAGCTTTGCAGGGAATTCTACTCCACAGAGAAACCACAGAGCCACTACACACCTTAGCTATCTCCCCACCCCCAACAGTGGGCTAAAATTACGGCTCCATTATGTTAGTACAATCCAACCAGTTTTATGGCTTGGAGCAAAATCTGAGGTTCAAAATGAACTTCAGAACATAAAAAGTAAGGCAAACCTCAAAAGGAAACGAGCTTCTTTGGGTTTTCAAACAAATATTACATATCAGAGACATTCTTCTAAAAGAGGAGACCAAGAAAAGCCAAGAGGAGTCCTGCTAATTGCTCCAGAAATGTAAAACTGGAATCAGAGACTCACCCCCCTAAAAGGAGATCTCTTTTCATCATCATATATTAAAAGCTACAACCTTTCATCAACTACTTCCTCAAGCATGAGACCTTCTTTGACCTTGCTTCAGTTCCTTCAATGTTGCATCACTATCTTCCACGTTAAAAAATAAGATATATTTTCAAGACTGAATGTTAGCTCATTACTTACTCTACTATAGCCCTTTTTCCATCTTCCTTCCTGTACTGTAAATGTCATTTATACATTAAGCTTTGTGTGTGTTTCATGAATTTGTTGTGCCTTGGCACTACGGCTACCCAGAAGAAACAAAATAACTGACCAATACTCATTCTCATGAGCCATCCATGCTGTTGCTTGGTTAATTCAATCTCATGGACAACTTATTTTCTTACAGTGAATGCGAGCATCTTCATTTATCCCTTGTTTACTACAAAGCCATGGATATAATTTAATTTCTACATCCATCTTGAGTGGAGCATATCTAGGTCTACTTCTACAAACACAAGATTGTCCTGGTTACTAACTCTATCTTATTCTTCCCCAAATTCAATAAAGTGTCCAAGCAACAGGATTATTTTGGCAGCCAAATTACATATCTCATAATATTCCTAATATCTGAAAGCAGGACAGGTCTGATCATGTGTTCTGATTTTTAGGTCTACAAATATAGTCTTCAAATGATAGAGTGAGAAAGAAGGGTTAAAGAAAGAGGATACAGGGAGCAGTGCCAGATCTTCTAGGGAGCTGAGTTTGTATTATGCTAGCAGGGAATGATGGGAGTCTCTCCAATAACTCCCCGGGGGTATGTCAGAAAAACTATGAGACTGTAATTTGAGCAAGAAGAGTGTCAGGGAATCTGTGCCCTACCTCAATTCAACAAAAATGAGTAGTAGTTCAGCTCAACGAGCATTTATTACATTAGTATGACTAAATGTATATGATGTAACAAACTAAGGGATATACAAAATGACTAAGAGTGTGAAAATGAGCAAACAATGCTTCTATCATGAAGTAAATTTCTAGAGACTATTTCTTGTAAAGGTTATTTAACATTGGTGGCCCTGACTAGCTTTTATTGAGGGACTTAGGGTCCAGAGCTGATGCTGTGCAGCAATCCTGACTTCTCCAGCTGCTCAGGATACAGCAATTGTGGTAGGAAAGTAAAAGGCAGTGGAGACCTGCCACAGAGTAAGGAAAATGAGGTCAGACCCCAAACAGACAAGTGGAGGGCAAAAGTATTAATCAAGATCAATCAATCCTAGTGGGAGGGCAGATAAAATTGTGGAGGGTGGAGGTGTCTGAAGTAGTTCCTGAGATCTTTCTTCTGAGAATGCTTGTAACTTTCTTTAGAGTTCCATGCAATTATAATTTTTTAAGGGAAGTGTTTCTTAGGAGGCAAACAAGAAGGACAGGTGAAGGAGAACTGGGAGGGAAGATGGCCCTGAAGTCAGGGTAGGAATGGTACATGTAGTCAAAGGCAATTAGAAGGTCACCACTGACCTTAGCAAGAGCAGTTCTACTTGAGTGAAACTGCTTCCCACTCATTCCCTCACTTGTGTAATCCTACACACCCTCATAATTCACATATCTCCTTCATAATATAAAGCCCCTTTAAGGACCACGTGACAAAGTATCCCCAGTCAATGATTAGAATAAATTTCAAGCCCTAGATCTGGTTATGGTTCTTAATTTTCTCCAATTACACAGGTACATGGAGTCTATTTATTGGATATGTTAGGGCAGTAATTCATTATAATTATTCCTCTCATATTGATTCCCTAATAGAGTCCTTACAATAGCTCTTTCAATGGTGTAATAAAAAGAGCACTGGATTTAGTATCAGAAAACCTGATTGTTAGTCCTGATTCCAACCACATGGCCTTGGAAAAACATTTAAGTACTCACAACCTGGACCTTAGCAAAATAATAATAATACTTAGAGCGGAAAGTCATTCATTCATTCAGCTAATATTTACCGAGGAGTTACAAAAATTGAAATGGGCATGGCTTTGGGAATAGGCATAAGGCATAATCACTTCCCTTAAACAGCATCAGCCTGGGGAGAGAAATACACAAAAAAGGTGAAAAGAGATTACATGTAAAGTATCTCACAGCAATAAAGCACTGTACAAAGTGTCCATTTCTATTATCATATTATTCACCCAAATATATCTACTAATAATTAATATTTACTACATGGGTACCTACATTGCATGTGCTGCCCTAGAAATGAAGGGTGCAAAGTTGAATAAAATGAAGCCCAAATTGTTTCATATTGTATTAACCAATTCTGCAATTTGTTTTTTTTTTCCTTCAACATTATGTTTTGATGTCTATCCATGTTGAGATATACAGATTTAGTTTATTTCTTTTAATTGCTCTTATCTTATTTACGTTTGTATCCTTTATTTCTACACCATCACATGCAACATAAGTACACACATAGTAAAAATTAACTATTAGTGAAATAATACAGTAAACAATACTATATGTTATTCATGAATATAGATAATAGATACACAGGCTAAGAAGATATGTGTTCCATTCATATTGGTGTTTGCTTCTGAGAAGAAAGAGAAAGAAATGGAACATAGAATGGGGGTGAGGACAAGTGTTCTTCAGCTTTATTTTTACAGTGTTTATTTCAAAAAAGAAAAAAATTTTTTGTGAGGGTACAAATGTGCTTGTCACATTATCTTTTAATGTTTTTCTGCATTTAAAAAAGTACTGAAAAAAAGCATCTGCTCTCAAAACACCAACAGTTTAGTAGCGGAAACAGATATAGAAACACTTATGATACAAGGTGATATGCATTGACCTAGAACCCACATCTCCCTGTGTCTTAGGAAAAGCCTCATGAGCAGAGGTCACTTGAAGAATTAGTAGAAGGAATTCTTTGTCCATGGCCTGCTTTTCCACTGTCTGTCTACACAGTGACCTCATTCCCACTGCCTGAGAAGAGCAAGGTTTTCTTGCCGAGGTTTCCTCTCCTTTTTACATTTTCCATCTGGAAACATCCTTCACTGGCCCCAAGAACTTACTCCTTTTTCTTGGGCTGAAGAAAACATTCTGATTCCTTTTTGTTTGTTTGTTTTTTACTAGAGCAAAAGACCTCTTCTCTAACTGTGTTCCTTCAATTTTCCCATCTCTCCCTCACTGTTTTCAATCCACTCATCTTTCCTCTCTATCCCTACTTCACACATACATAGCCATCTTCATCTAAGCCCAGACTCTCCAGTAACCATTTTCCCTTAGGACCTTTTTACTTCATAGTCAAACTCCCCCAAACATGTGACCTACACCGAAAGCTCCCACATCCTGAAAGGCCATAACATCCTTCATCTCCACAGTCCCACTTACACCTCTTCCCTCACCACCAGCACCACCAGCACCACACCATACACCCTATTGAAACTGCATTCTGGAAGATCACTGATGATGTCCTCATTACCAGGTATGGTTGCCTTCCCTATTCTCCCAAGGTGTTTGTAGGTGGGAGACGTGAACTGCCATTTTGTGACCTTCTCTCTTATCTGACTCTCATGACACCACCCTATTCTCATTCTGTCATTACTCCTTTGGCTTTTCCTTCTCTGACCATCAGGCTGTTTCTCTTCTTCTGTCTCATAAACAAGGACCTTTTAGGTATCCCACAGAATTCTGTTCTCTTGGCACACACTACCTATGGATATTTTAATTACTCCCATGCTATTGCCTCTGCTCTGACAATTCCCAAGTCTACATCTCCAACCTTGCAGTTTGAGCTATATAGTCCATATTTTTGACTTCTGATGAATATTTCTACTTTAATGTTCTGCCATAATCTCAGAGTCAGCATGTCTAAAACTGAACTCTTCATGTCTCTCCAAACCCTAACAACATAACAAAACAATCAAACGAAAAGCCTCCCTATCACAAACAATAAAAACTAATTTCATTCTACTAAATTCGTCAGTCTGAAGTTGGCCATTTCTCCCAGTCATCATAACTTAAAATCCTCTCCCATTATTCTCTCAGATATGTAATCACAGTTGCCTTCTTCCAAGAGTTTTTTGAATCTGTCTCTCCCTTTTTATCCTCATCACTAATTCTCCTAGTTCTACCTACAATCACTTTGAATCTGAACTATTGAAAACACCATCTATAGGGTCTGTTTAAGCTTCCAGTTACTCTCATCTCTGATCTATTAACTTTTCTAAGACATAAATTTTATCATTCTGGTCTTCCTTCATAGAAAGCCCTAAACTCTGAAGTGTGGAATTCAAAGCCCTTTACGTTCTCTTCCTAGCATATTTCTAACACCATATCTTCATTACTTTTCTAAACTCTTACTGCTCTCAGGCAAATTGCTCTGTGTAAATTCTTGAGTCTGAATTTCCTCACATAAATGGAAATACTATTTTTTGGTTGTTTTGAGGAATAACCATGAGTGTGTGTGTAAAGCACACTTTATTGTTAGTGGTTAACTGTGGTATTTCAAACATGTCCTGTGTTTTCTCAGCTCTCTACCTTGCTCCGCCTGGTCCTTTTATTCAGAATGCCCTCCTTCCAGGTGAAAGTCCTGCCTCACCTGTGACTATTTCCCTAAGCGTCTCAGCCCAACAGTGTCTTCTGACTGCCTATGAACACTTAGTGTATTACATAAGTGATGCAATACTTGCACTGTGATCACAGCCTTAGAGCATGTCTTGAATGCTAATGTGGATCAGTTTCACACTTGTTAAAGCACAAGTCATCAGGGTCCTCCTGGGGTTTCTGATTCAGTAAATCTAGGGTGGGGCCTAAGGATTTTCATCTCTTACAAGTTCCCAAGTGATGCTGAAACTTCTGGTGCAAGGGGGCCAGAAGTCCCACTTGGGTGTCCCTTTCTCTTGCAGGAGAGAGCTGTTCCCCTTTCTCTTTCTTTTGCCAATTAAACCTCCATTCTTAACCTCCACGTGTGTCTGTGTCCTTGATTTCCTTGGCATGAGGCAAAGAACCTTGGGTATTTACCCCAGACAACAACACCACTTCATCAAGAGTTGAAATATGGCTGTAATAAAACATTTTTCACATATTTTCTTAGGTTGGTGCCAAATTCATAAGATATGCGTGGCAAGTTAAACAATAGGCTTTTAAGGGGGCGCTTGACTTTCCAGTTACAGTAACAAGGGTAAATTTAAAAGAAATCTTTCTTTTACTCAACATCCTAAATATTTGATGTGAAGATAGAGGTGGTTGAACTTAATATTCCTAACCTTAAACTAGTTTAACAAAAACTCAAATATTATATACATACATGAAGTCATATACATTTTTAGGATCAAATGCTTTTTCATTGATGTTTATATAATTGTGGAGGTTTTCTTTCTATTTCCATTCAATATATGCTGCTGGAGAAACCGTTACAGTGTCTGTGCCACCCAGAATGGCACATTACAATCATATTTAACCGAAAACACACTAAGAACAACACGAAGAATAATGATGGTGAAGGGTGAGGACAAGGGAAAGCCAGGAAACAGAATTCATCCAAACATTTAGAAAGCATTTCACAAGTTTCTGTACAAAAAATATTGAGTTACCATGGAAGTATAGGAAATGTTTTGTCATGGCTAGAAAACTGGCTTAAAGACAAATGTAATTGGGCACTTCTCTGGACAGAGAAATATTTACGGTGGGGATCCCTGGAAATCATCCATAGATGGATCTTATTTAACTATTTGTATACAAGATATTAAATAAATTACAGAGTGAAACTTAAAAGCACAGGGTTCAGTGCTCGGAGATTTATTTCCTTGTCATTTTGTCTAATTTTTTTCTAAAATTGCAGGCTGAAACTCCAAACTTTCTGCATGTCACCACCTTGGCACCATTTTTGTGTAAATACTTACCATTGAAATCATTTTTCTTGGTAATCAATGATATCGTTTGAGCTATTGCAGGTTCTATTTTGTCTAACCCCACCAGATCAACAAAAAACTTTTACCATCTTCAGCATCTTAAAATTTTGCATGTTAAGTATTATTAAAATATGTTCACATAAAATATTTAAAGCTTTATTAATAGTGATTAAAATTTCACTGTATTGATTTATACATTTTTCCAAAAAGTTTGCTTTCTCATTTCAATAGACAAATGCTTTGACAAAGTCAGGACCATAAACCTACATTGTTATGGTACATCTGTGTAGATATTATTTTTTGAGACTCAACTAAGTATTTTATGTCTGACACTGCTCACTTATGTTTAACTACATAACACATTATGTTAAAAGTTCTGATGATATGTTCAAAAATGTCTTTTAATTACTTTATTGATATACTTTGATAAAATGTTTATTTCAAATACTTTAATGCATAAAGCTGATATATGATGTTCTTTAAGTTTTCTTTCACTAATGATTGCAAAATTTCTTTATTAGAAACATGAGCTTTAACAAATTCTCTGATTTTTAAAAAAGTGTTTTGCTGTTCTGCTCTTAACAACATAAACTTTGAACTTCATTTCCATCCAACATTTATGTCATTAGCAATATAGGTTAACCAATTTTTTAAGTTGACTCAAGTTGTTTTTCATTTTAGAAATGCAAATTGTTGACTTATGTTATAATGATTGTTGTACGGTATCAGAACATGCCTCCAGTTGTGACTGATTTTTTTCTTTTAATCTCCTGAAATTTTAGAATATTTACCTATTTATGATAGTTAAAGAAACATTAAGAAAAATAACCAAATTTTGAAGTCTCTTTACTGTGGGTTTTCATTTTAAATATTTAATCTTAAATTTATATACTATGTGTATTAAAAACTATTTACACAACAAATTGAATTGCATTATAATTAAAAGTAAAACTAAACATCAGAAGTAATAATTTACGGATGATGACTACCTGGAATAGATTTTAGATACAGGAGTAGAGATTTTAGGTACATTTCAAAGGCAAAGCCAATAGGATTTACTGATTAATATGGCTTGGTTTTATGTCCCCACCCAAATCTCCTGCTCAGTTGTAATCTCCAGTGTTAGGAGGTGGGCCTGGTGGCAGGTGACTGGATCATGGCAGTGGATATTTCATGAATGGTTTAGTACCATCCTCTGGGTACTATTCTCACAATAGTGAGTGGGTTCTCGTGACTTGTGGTCATTTAAAAGTGTGTGGCATGGCATTTCTCCCCTCTCTCTCTTGCCCCTGCTCCTGCCATGTAAGATATCTGCTCCTCCTTTGCCTTCTGTTATGATTGGAAGCTTCCTGAGGCCTCCCCAGATGCAGAAGCTGCTATGCTACCTTTATAGCCTGCAGAACTGTGAGCCAATTCAGCTTCTTTTCTTTATAAGTTATCCAGTCTCTGGCATTTCTTTATAGCAATACAAGAACGGGCTTATACTGATGAATTAAGGAATTGATTATGGGTACAGAAAAAGAGAAAAAAAAAAAGAATGAATGCCCTAGTGTCTGTCCAGGTGAGTGGTAACATCATTCAATGAGAAGGGGACTGCTCTGCAAAGAATAGACTTCAAGGGAAAAGTTGGAGTTTGGGTCTTTGATACTATGATCTAGATGCCTTTAATTCTTTTCAGCAATGTTTTCAATATCTGTGAGAGGTATGACTACCACTCCTGATTTATAGATGCGGTAACTAAGATTTGGAGATATTCAATTTAAGTTACCGTGACCAATGAGTTGTGACTGATTCTGGAGCTCAAAAAAGAAAACAGGCCATGAGGCTAAGGCAGTAACAAATAATCAGTGAATTTAATCCAGTAGATATTTTTCAAAGACCACTATGTGCTTATCACTATCAGGTGTAATAGCCAGCAAGGAGAGAATTCAAAATTCTAAACTTGTGCTATGTCGCAGGCATTAACAGTGCTGGAACTTATATTCTGTAAGAGACTATAGACAGAGTAGATGACACTTAAATTGTTGAGCAACCACTAAAGGAGATAATAAAGGTAACAATCACTGAAGTAGTTTAATGAAAGGAGGGATGTCAGTGAGGGCCATAACGGTGTGAACTGAGTTTCCTTCTCGAAGATACAGGGGAGGATTTTAATGAGAAAGAGTGAGATGGAGGCAGGAAAATCTTCAGACCAGGAAACTGCATGGGTATAGTCAGCATGTACCTGGGGACCATTTGACTGGAATAGAGGAAGATAACGGTAGATAGGCAGAGAAAGGCCACATTAGGCAGGGCTGTGAAAGCTGGGAAGAACACCTTGGATTTTATCCTGTGGGAACTGGGAGCTACTGATGGTTTCTATGGCTAGAGGTGAAACATGATCAATAGCCACCATTTCTTAACTAACATTTTCCTAGGACATTGCCAAACTCATATTGGCAACATTTATGTTTTACTTATATTTAATATTTTTCACTTGCAATAAAAATGATCACATATAACATCTAGGTGGATATTTTGACATACTAATTCCCTTCAGTTCCAAACTCATTCAAATAATACAGTTTTGTCCAAAAAGAGAAATTATAATGTGAGGTTATGAAAAGTCCATTTCCCTCTTAACATGCTTCCTAGCAACTCAGTTGTTTTCATTGGCTTTTATTAAAACAACCTTTGTGTGAACTGGCAATTTGTTTTGTAAACATCAATGAAAGCATATTTCAGAAAATATAGTAATAAAAACCAACTCAATTCCAGAAATCTGCTTGCTGCCAGACATCAGTCTTCAGCTCATATTATGAGTATTTCCAGTAAGTCTTAAATACACATTAACATAAGAAATAGCTTGCTGTTTAAGATCAAAAGTTGAAAATCCTTTGCTGCCTCTCAAAAATTGCTGAAGGGTTATGTCCAATAAAATGCATTTTCCTTTTTGATAAACTACATTTATAAGGGTTTTATGCATTTCATTTCAACTGAACTCTTCCTTCCCAAATCCTACTTAGACCCAGTTTATTATCATCCTAGTATTTATATATTTTACAACTTTCTTTTTTTTTTTTTTTTTTTTTTTTTTT
>NW_016804657.1:8673243-8677676 GCF_001698545.2 Rhinopithecus bieti
CCCTTCCCCCTTGCGCTTCCAGGTGAGGCGATGCCTCGCCCTGCTTCAGCTCTCGCTGGTCAGGCTGCAGCAGCTGACCAGCACCGATTGTCCGGCACTCCCTAGTGAGATGACCCCAGTACCTCAGTTGAAAATGCAGAAATCACCGGTCTTCTGTGTCGCTCGCGCTGGGAGTTGGAGACTGGAGCTGTTCCTATTCGGCCATCTTGCTCCGCCCCCCACAACTTTCTTTAAGAGGACTGTGATATTAACATTTCAACAATACCTATCTTGAACTCATATCCACTTTCCAACCCTTTATAAGAATTAGACGCTTTGTTCTAATTCTTTTAATTAGAAGAATTAGGAACTTCCATTACTATTTTCTAGGAACTTCCATTACTATTTTCTAAGTTAGGCACAACTCAGCTATTGTCACTAAGCTATGTTTAATGACAGAAAAAAATTAAAAATGATTCCTCAACTAGAAGTATAATAAGGAAAGGCTGCAAACTAAATGTTCTAAAGAACTTTAACTTAAATGCCTTCTGGTTGGCAGATGAAATATCTCTGAAAAGTGAAATGGGTCATTGCATAGTTCTTCTCAGGATACAATCACAATCATCCTATATATCTGTTGTGATGCCTTTTGAATACAAATGTTTTCTGTAAAACATCTAATTCAACTAACTCTCCTAGTTCCCATAACATACATTTCTTCATATTTCAAAGTAAATCAGTGAATTAACTCAGTATAGAGTTTGGGTGTATACCACATGCCTAAAACCATGCTAATTATTTTGGGGGACATATAAGAAGAGTAAGATGTGATTTTTAGCAGCTCATGTTCTATTAATACTTGTGTTCTAAAAAACGTGAAATACATAGCAACTACTTCAAGACATTCTGTAACTAAGTATTAAGTTATAAGAGAGACCCTAGAACCAAGGTGAAGGAAGAGAAACCGTGGGTTAGGGTTGCTAGGAAAGCTTGCTGCAAGACATGCTTTAAGAGAGCCTCAAAGATTTGATGGATGAGCAAGGAGTGGAAAGGTAGAAGTTCATGTCAAGCAAGGAGACTGAGTGAGAGAGCAGAAAAGAGGGAGATAACTCATCTATTGAAGGTATATTAGATGCCATGTTTTATGGAAATATTTATGAAATGAAATAAACATCATTTAATATTCACAGCAAGCTTTTGATGTGGATATTATTGTCTCTATCTGACAAAAGGAGAATAAATCTCAGAGCGGGTAAGAAAGATGCTCGAGGTTAACTGTTACATGGCTGACAATCAGGATTCAATATCAATGTCTGTCTTACCCAGAGTGGAGCTTTCTCCAACAGCTCACTGCCTCCTTTATATGTCTATACAGAAGTGAGGGAACTATCTTGCCTGTAACAACTCAATTTGGTTATCTGTGGGATATCATGTGGCTTTAGTCTGGAGCCAGACTAGAAAGAGTGGAAGAAGGCAGGCTAATTAGACTTTGTTCAAAGGGATTACAGATGGTCACCGGCAATTTTTAAAATGGGAATTAACATGGTGTATGCAGTGTCTAGGAAAGATAAATAGTTTGACAAACAAATAGGTAATTCCAAGATGAGTAGAAGTAAAGGGCTCTTTTAAAAACCTAGGGATCAAATGAAGTGAGCCTAGGCTATAATGAAGGCATGAGAATGAAGAGGAAGAGATAGAAATGAGCTGTTATAGAAAAAAATCAAGAGGACTTAGAGGCAGACCGAATATGGGGAAAAAACATGGTCAATGAGTTGTATAAGAGCTTTAGTGACTGTAAGAACTGTAGTGCCATGGACAGAAACGGGAAGGTTGAAATAAGGAGGTGATGTGAGACTTTGATGAGATAAGTTTTGGCTGGCACAACCAGAGAATGTGGCATGCTTCCAGGTATCAGAAGGGGCCATTTTCTGTACTTTTGTGGAGCTAGAAAAATAACTATTTCCTAATCAAGAATTTATGTGTCTCACAGTAGAGTATGGTGTTATAAACTCAAATATTTCTATCTGTTCTATTTAGATGCTCTCAGTAAGAAGCCTAAGAGTTGAACATAAAAAAGAAAATGCTATGGTCTTTCTGTCCTCTAAATGTGAAAGTCAGAGGATAAAAGATTTATTAAGGATGAAGTCTGAGATTTCAGGTAATTATAATAAGTACTCTTATTCATGCTTATTTATAAAGTGACACTTTAATATCAAGTTTAAGTACTAATCGAAAAATTTTCAATAGACACTTATTAAATAACTTCTACTCTAATAATATCTACCTCATGGCACTGCTGTAGAGAGTGACATAAGAGACCAAATATATAACATTTTGTGTTGAATTGCAAGGTTCACATAAGATGTTATGATTGTCACAACTTAGTGTTAAGGAGGAAGAATGGAATAGTGAAAAAATATAAGATTTGGTTCCCGATGTGACAAATCACTACATGTCTTTGGACCCGATCTTGAAACTCCTAGATTGTCAGTTTTGTAAAAGGAGCAAATTAGCCTAGATACCCTGGGAGTCTCCATCTCTGAATGAGTAAAGGACAGCACTATAATGTATAGAATCACTTAGTGCTTTTCAGCCTGTAAAAGTAATTATTATGCAAATATTATCTCTTATTTGAAAAAGGGCAGCCCTACGCTGAAAATGAAAATATAGAAATTGGAAGCAAGACCTAGCAGTCTCAGTTAGGACCTCAATATATTATAGCAGATGTTTCCAAATATTTTAAAATATGCAGATATTTATACTAAAGAAGAATGAAAAGCTTTATCATAAAGTGAACTCTTGATAAAAATTAGGCAAATAATCATAGGAGTTTTCAGTCCCTTGAGTATTAGGAAACTGAAATCTTCACTGCAGAATGAAATCAATGAATACTGGAATAGTGGGTCTGGCTGGGTTAAGAGGTGTGTGGGTTGCCATAAACCTTTTTCTGTGCATTTAATGTTTCCTGTGGTGTTACTGTAAGGGAATGGAATAACTGTCATGCCAATAGTTGGTCTCACAAGTATAGATGCCTTTTGCTACATGTAAAATGTGACTTTAAATGTTAGGAAGAAATAAAAAAAAAAAACCAGCTTCAGATAATCTGCAAATATAAAAGTATTTAATGATTAAAATTGACAAAACTCCAATCCAAACCCTACCTGTAAGATGTCTAAAGAACCTAAACAAGCTTCCAGGCAACCCTGGTATTCTGAAGAACACATCTGGGGACAAAAAGCCCATAATATTTTAGTGAAAAAAATTTATGTCTGGTCTATGGATATTCTCTTTACTGGTACCATGCTTCACTTAACATTAATAACACTGTGCGATTTGTGTGTGTGTGTGTGTGTTGGCACAGAAATTCTGACCATGACACTGTAGGGAGACCTCCTGAAACTATTGCTACCGAATAAAAGATGAAATGCTCCTGATTATTGTAAATACAAAATTGCATGCAGGATTGTGTAAAGACAATGCCTGGTTGGACTGTCAGAATGAGCCAACAGCACGTGATGTGCTTCCCCCTGCAGAGAGCCTATGAATGTGAATGGACGTGCAGTCAGGGAGGTTTCACATCACCAAGATTTCTATCCCAGAAAAGCAGATGTTCATAGCTCTAGGAATGGAATAAGACCCTTGTGGAGAGTCTATAAACAGACGCATGGGCGGCGCCTGTCCATACGGATAAGATAGGGCTATAAATTCCCTTATCTTGTCACGGCTCTTCTAGGCCTCTTTCGCGTTAAGGCATAGTTTCTTCTTCTTCTTCTTCTTCTCCTTCTTCTTCTCCTTCTTCTTTCTTCTTTCTTCTTTCTTCTTTCTTCTTTCTTTCTTCTTTCTTCTTTCTTCTTCTCCTTCTCCTTCTCCTTCTTCTTCTTTCTTCTTCTTCTTGTACTAGGGTACATATGCATAACGTGCAGGTTTGTTACATATGTATACTTGTGCCATGTTGGTGTGCTGCACCCTTCAACTCGTCAGCACCCATCAACTCGTCATTTACATCAGGTATAACTCCCAATGCCATCCCTCTCCCCTCCCACCTCCCCATGATAGGCCCCGGTGTGAGATGTTCCCCTTCTTGAGTCCAAGTAATCTCATTGTTCAGTTCCCACCTATGAGTGAGAACATGCGGTGTTTGGTTTTCTGTTCTTGCGATAGTTTGCTGACAATGATGGTTTCCAGCTGCATCCATATCCCTACAAAGGAAACAAACTCATCCTTTTTTATGGCTGCATAGTATTCCATGGTGTATATGTGCCACATTTTCTTAATCCAGTCTGTCACTGATGGACATTTGGGCTGATTCCAAGTCTTTGCTGTTGTGAATAGTGCCACAATAAAATACGTGTGCATGTGTCTTTATAGCAGCATGATTTATAATCCTTTGGGTATATACCCAGTAATGGGATGGCTGGGTCATATGGTACTTCTAGTTCTAGATCCTTGAGAAT
>NW_016804657.1:8677715-8693307 GCF_001698545.2 Rhinopithecus bieti
TATACGAAAATTAATTCAAGATGGATTAGAGACTTAAATGTTAGACCTAATACCATAAAAACCCTAGAAGAAAACCTAGGTAGTACCATTCAGGACATAGGCATGGGCAAGGACTTCATGTCTAAAACACCAAAAGCAACAGCAACAAAAGCCAAAATTGACAAATGGGATCTAATTAAACTAAAGAGCTTCTGCACAGCAAAAGATACTACCATCAGAGTGAACAGGCAACCTACAGAATGGGAGAAAATTTTTGCAATCTACTTATCTGACAAAGGGCTAATATCCAGAACCTACAAAGAACTCAAACAAATTTACAAGAAAAAAACAAACAACCCCATCAAAAAGTGAGCAAAGGATAGGCATACTCTCTTCTGAGAATTTCTGGTCTAACTGGTTGTCTAACTTCACGTCCTGTTTCTATGGATTGTTTGTAACCAGCTTTTGCTGCAACTGTTACTGCTGATTAATATCTTGCTAATCATAGGTTATGGAAAGACTGTGCTTCTGTTTTAAGGCTCTGTTAGAAATTACTGATGCACACACTATATTGTCAATTCTTACCTCTGTATACTGTACTTCTGCATACAGACGTTATGTTAAAGAATTACGTCATCCCATGTGATCATCTCACCTCATAATCAAATGACCCCAAATCCCTCACTAACCTACCCCCGCCCTCACTAAACTTAATAATAAATGCTGGGTATATCCAGTGCATTGGCGGCATCATGGAACCAGAAGGCAGTGACACCCCTGGACCCAGCTTTCACTATCTTGTGTGTGTCTATTATTTCTCAACCTGCCGATCCACCTGGGAACAAAGAGAGAGCCCCGCTGCATTGCAGGCTGCTGGCCAGATCCCGCAATATAACACAGAATTCTAATTGAAATATATAGCTCAGCCATCTCTGAACACGTGCATTATTCAGAGATAGGCTTTGTGTGCAATCCATAAGCTCTTAGAGGGAATGGCTATACTATTTAAAGAAGTCTGGAAATTTTTGTAAATTGCCATGAACAAAGCTTTTATTCATCTCTCTTTTCCCAGCATCACCTCCTATATGATGGGATTGGAAAAAATGAAAAAAAAATCAGAATTTATTAAAAAATATCTTAGACCAGAGTCACATCAGCAAGATGGCAGGCTAGAAAGCTCCAGTCCCTCTTTGCTCACCATTTAAAAAAAAAAAAAAAAACCCTAGAGACTAATGTACCAGTATAGGAGTTATGAAATCAGTCGAATATCTAACAAATGAATGACCAATCAAGAAAACTCGACATGTAATACAGTAGAAAATGTTGTGGCACTTTTACTCTCCCTTGCTTCATGTCCTCGCTGTGGTGGTGTGGTGGTGTCATGGATGGGAGAAAGCAGCCCAATTCCTGATTCCCTTCTGTGAGCCAGAGGAGTAGAGTAAATCTTATTTGCAATGTTCCAAGCTTTCAGTGGGCAACCTAAGGGACTGTTTTGTGTCTGATCTGACTCAGAGCTCAGACAGAGAACAGCAGGACACCTCAAATCTCAGGCTGGCAGAACCTGTGGTCAGTGGTAGGCTTTTCGGTATGTGAAAGCTTCAGGGCAATGGCACACTCATGCATGCCTGGGGAAAGAGCTTATGAGCAGAGGAATACAACGACACATCCAAGGCCCTGAGAGGAAACTGTTGTGAGACTCTAGGAAATTAAGATATATTTAAAAGCAGTCATATATGGGGGAACTTTTTTTAATTAAAAGAAACCCCATTTCTACAAAGCAATACAAAAATTAACTGGGTGTGGTGGCATATACCTGTGGTCCCAGCTACCTGGGAGATTGACTTGGGAAGATTGCTTGAGCCTGGGAGGTCAAGGCTGCAGTGAGCCAACACTGCAATTGCACGATAGCCTGGGTGATAGAGCGAGACCCTGTCTTAAAAAAAAAAAAAAGTACACACACAGAGCCAGGAAGAATGCATGCATGCCCAGAAAAGACCTGGGAAGATTTAAAGCCTTTATCCTGGGCTATTGCTAAGGCTCTGGACATATCCTGTAATTAGTGAAAATTTTTATACCGATCTTCAAAACCTGGAAGTGGCTGTTTTTTCCAATGCCCAATTTTCAACGAGGCATACAGATAAATTGGAACATATGGCCCAATTGAAATGTCCACAAAATAAATCTTCAGAAACTCTCCTTGAAGAAATACACACATTGGATTTACAAGGCAAAATTAAAAAACAAAAAACAAAAAAACTGTTTTAGATATGTTCAAACACTTACAGGAAAATGCAATTAAAGAATTAAAGGAATTCAGAAACTGACATATGAACAAAATGAGAATATCAACAAAAATAAATTATTAAAAATAACCAAACAGAAATTCATGAGCTGAGAAATACAATAACTAAACTGGAAATTTCACTAGAGGGATTCAGCAGAAGACTTGATGAGACAAAGGAAACAATCAGTGAACTTGAAGACAGGCCATTTGAAATTATAGAGTCTCATACGCAAAAAGAAAAAATATAAAGAAAATATATAGAGCAAAAGAGACTTAAGGGTACCACCAGGCAGACCAGTAGATGCATACAGAAATCCAGAAAGATAAGAGAGAGTGAAAGAGGGTGGAGAGATTACTTTTATTGGTAATGGTTAAAAGCATCTCTAATTTGAGGAATGACATGAATATGAAAATCCAAGAAGCTCAACAAACTCCAAGTATGAGAAACCCAAAGTACACATATTGAGACACATAATCAAACTATCCAAAGCTAAAGACAGAATTTTAAAGACAGCAAGGGAAAAGTGACTCATTACATATAAGAGATTCTCAAGAAGGTTATCAGCAAATTTTTCAGGAGAAACCTTGCAGGCCAGAAGGCACTGGGAGGCTATATTAAAAGTGCTGAAAGAAAAAGAGTGTCAACTAAGAGTTCTATATTCAGCAAAACTGTGCTTCAAAAATGAAGGAGAAATGAATACATTCCCAGAAAACCAAAAGCTGAGGGAGATCATTGCATTAGGCAACACAAACAAGACTACCCCAAGTCATAGAATAATAAAACTCTCAAAGTTCAAGGATAAAGAGAGAATCCTAAAAGCAGCAAGAAAAAAAAGTAGCAAATAACATATAAGAGTTCTAATTCATCTGGTAACAAACTTCTCAATGGAAACTGTATAGGCCAGAAGGGATTTGGGCGACATTTTCAAAGTCCAAAAAAAAAAAAAAAAAAAAAAAAAAAAAAAAAACCTGCCATCAAAGAATATTTTATCCAGCAAAGCTGCACTTCAAATACAAAGGAGAAATAAAGTCTTTCCGAGATAAACAAAAGCTAAGAGAAGGCACCATCACCAGACCCATCTTAAAGAAAAGCTAAAGGGAGGTCTTTAATGTGAAAGAAAAAACACTAAGGTGTGAAAAGAAAATATTGGAAGGTATAAAACCCACTAGTAAAATTAAGTACAAAAACAAACCCAGGATACTCTAATGCTGTAATTTTGGTGTGCAATCAGCTAATAATTCTAGTATGAAGCCCAAAAGACAAATCTATCAAAAACTGTAATAGCTATAGCAACCTGTTAAGAGATAGACAATATTAAAAATATGCAAATTGAGACAACATAAAGTCAAAATGGGAGGTGAGTTAAAGTGTGAAGGTTTTTAAAATTGTTTGTTTCTATACTTTTCTAAGCTAAGTGGTCATCTCTTTAAAATAATTTGTAAGCCTCATGGTAGCCACAATGCAAAAACCTATAATAGATTCATAAAATAAAAGAAACAAATTAAAATATACTGCCAGAGAAAAATCACTTAATCACAAAGGAAGACAGAAAGGAAGAGGAATTATGAAACAAGAACACAAGCAACAAATGGCAATAGTAAGTCCTTAATAACATTGACTGTAAATTGACTCAATTCTCTAATTAAAAAGCATAGAATGGCTCAATGAATAAAGAAAAAAGACCCAACTCTATGCTGCCTATAAGAAACCCACCTCACCTATAAAGACACAGATACCCTGAAAGTGAACAGGTATTTCATGCAACCTGAAACCAAAAACAGAACAAGAATAGCTATACTTATATCAGGTAAAATAAATTACCAGTCATGACTGCACAAAGAGACAAAGAAGGTCACTAAATAATGATAAAGTTGTCAATTCAGGAAGAAAATATAGCAATTATAAATATGCATCCAACATCAGAGCTCCCAAGTATATAAAGCAAGCATTAGTAGTTGTAAAGGGAGAGTGTGATACAATGATTGCAGAGGACCCACTGTCAGTAATGGCCAAATAATCAGACAAAAAATCACCAAAAAAAATTGGAGTTACAATACACACTACACCAAATAGGCCTAACAGATATTTACACAACATTTCACTCAAACACTGCAGAATAAACATTCTTTTCAGCAGCACACAGAGCACTTTCCAGTATAGACCATATCTTAGGCCACAAAACAAATTTCAACCAATTAAAAAGAGTAGAAATCATATCAAACATCTTTTCTGACCACAAAGGATTAAAACTAGAAATCAATAACAAGAGAAACCTCAAAAACTACACAAACACATGGAAATTAAACAACTTGCTTCTGAATGATAAATTGGTCAATGAAAAAATTAAGAACATTAAAAAATTTCTTGAAACAAATGAAAATGGAAAACAACAAACTAAAATCCATGGAATGCAGCAAAATAAATATTAAGATGAAAGTTTATTGGAATACACTTGTATTCATAAAGTAGAAAGACTTCAAATAAAACAACTTAACCATTATATTAGTCAATTCTCATATCTCTATGAAGAAATACTCAAGACTGGGTAATTTATAAAGAAAAGAGGTTTAACGGACTCACAACTTTCTATTGCTGAGGAGGCCTCAGAAAACTTGCAATCATGGCAGAAGACAAAGGAGAAGCAAAGGCACATCTTACATGGCAGCAGGTAGGAAAGCATATGAGCCAGTGCAAGGGAACAGCCTTTTATAAAACCATAAGATCTTGTGAGAGCCCCTCACTATCACAAGAACACCATGGGAAAAACTGCCCCCACGATTCAATTATCTCCATTTGGTCTCTCTTGACACATGGGGATTATGGGGATTACAGTTCAAGGTGAGATTTGGTTAGGGACTCAGATCCAAACCATATCAGTCATGCACCTCAAAGAACTAGAAAAGCGAGAACAAATCAAACCTTAAATTAGTGGAGGGAAAACAATAAAGATCAGAGAAGAAATAAATGAAATTGAAGCTAAAAAATACAGATCAATGGAATAAAACAAGTTGGGTTTTTTTGAAAAGATAAACAAATTGTGAAATCTTTAGCTAGACTAAGAAAAAAGAAAGAAGACCCGGGTAAATAAACTTGGAAACAAAATAGGAGATATAACAACTAAGACCATAGAAACATAAAGAATCATGAGAGACTATTATGAACAACTGAACACCAACAATTGGAAAACCTAGAAGAAATGGATAAATTCCTAACACACACAACTTACTTAGATTGAACCATGAATAAATAGATAATTTTAACAAACCAATAATGAATAATAAGATTGAAGTTGTAATAAAAATTTTTCCATTAAATAAAATCCCAACACATGATGGCTTCATTGCTGAATTCTATTGAACATTTAAAGTAAAACTATTACCAATTCTACTCTAATTCTTCAAAAAAATTGAGAAAAAGAGAATACTTCCAAACTCACCCTGTGATGCCAGCATTACCTTGATACCAAAACCACACAAAGAAACAACAATGTAAAAGCCCATAGGTCAGTATCACCGATAAAGTGATAAATATCATTAAAATGGCCATAACTACAATTACTTTTGCACCAACCTAATACTAGCAAACCAAATTCAACAACACATTAAAAAGATAATTCACCATTATCAAGTGGAATTTATGTAAGGAATGCAAGGATGGCTTAACAAAGGCAAATCAAGAAACGTGATACATGGTATGAGTAGAACCAAGAACAAAACATATATGATCGTTTCAATAGATGATGAAAAAACATTTGATAAAATTTAACATCCCTTTAGGATGAAAACCATAAAAAACTGGGTATAGAAGAAACATACCTCAAATGATAAAGGCCAAACCCTCAGCTAAAATCATACTGACCAGGAAGAAATGGAAAGCCTTTCCTCTGAGATCTGGAATAGGATGAAAAGGATGTTGAATTATACCACTTTTATTCAATATAATGCTGGAAATCTTGGCCAGAACAATTAGGCAAGAGATAGAGATGAAAGACATCCAAATTGAAAAGAAATATGTCAGGTTAGCATTGTTCACAGACATGATTTCATACTTAGAAATATCTAATGACTTCACCAAAGAAACTGTTAGAACTGATACATTCAGTAAAGTTGCAGGATACAAAATCAACATACAGAAATCAGTGGCACTTACATTCACCAGCAGCATACAATCTGAAAAAAAATCAATAAAGTAAGCCCATTTGCAGTAGTAATAAAATGCCTAGGAATCAATTTTATCAAAGAAATGAAAGATCTATACAAGTAAAACTAGAAAACACTGATGTAAGAGATTGAAGAGGATATACACCAAAGAGAAAAGATATCCCATGCTCATGGATTGGAAGAATTAATACTGTAAAAATATCCATACTATCCAAAAGAATTTATAGTTATGCAATCCCTATTAAAATACTAATGACAGTCTTCACAGAAATAGAAAAAAATCCTAAAATTTATATGGAACCACACAAGAACCAGGAGAACCAAAGGATTCTTAAGCAAAAAGAGCAAAGCTAGAGGCACCAAACTACCTGATTTCAAAATATAGTAAACAAATCACCATGGGACTGGCATAAAAGCGGACACATAGATCAATGGAACAGAGCAGAGAACTCAGATATAAATCCACAAATTTGTGGTAAACGCATTTTCAACAAAAGTGCCAAGAGCTTACAATAGAAAAGGACAGTCTCTTCAATAAATGGGAAATAAATGCTGGGAAAACTGGATATCTACATGCAGAAAAATGAAGACCCTGTCTCTCTCCACATACAAAAGTCAAACCAAAATTGATTGCAGACTTAAATCTAATGCCTGAAACTATGAAATTATTAGAAGAAAGCATTGGAGAAATGCTTCAGAACATTGGTCTAGGCAAATTTTTGTGTGTGTATAAGACCTCAAAAGCATATGCAACCAAAGCAAAAATAGAGAAGTGGGATCATATCAAGCTAAAAAACTCTGCACAGCAAAGAAAATAATCAATGAAGTGAAAAAACAATGCATGAAGTGGGAGAAAATATTTGCAAATTATCCATCTGACAAGGGATTAATAACCAGGTATTTAAGGAGCTCAAACAACTAAATAGGTAAAAACCCCAAATAATCTGATTTAAAAATAGGCAAAGGATTCAAATAGACATTTCTCAAAAAAGATGTACAAATGACCAAAAGGTATATGAAAAGATGCTCAACATCGCTAATCATCAGATAAATGCAAATTAAAGCTCCAATGATACATCATCCCACCCTAGTTAAAATGGCTTTTAACAAAAACACAGGGAATAATGAGTGTTGGCAAGGATGTGGAGAAAGGGGAACTTTTGTATACCGCTGATGAGAATGTAAATTAGTATAGACATTATAGAAAACTGCATGGGGATTCCTCAAAAAACTGATGATAGAACCACCATATAATCCAGCAGTTCTGCTACTTTGCATATAGCCAAAATAAAGGATATCAATGTATCAAAGAAAGATTTGCACTTCCATGTTTATTGCAGCAGTATTCACAATAGCCAATGTATAGAATCAATCTAAACACCATCAACAGATGAATCAATAAAGAAAACTGTATATATGCGGTACATACGCACAGTGAAATACTATTCAGCCATACAACATGAAATCTTGTCCTTCATAGCAACAAGGATGGAACTGGAGTTCATTATGTTAAGTGAAATAAGGGAAAGATGAATATCTTATGTTCTCACTCTTTTGTGGGAAATAAAAAAGTAGATCTCATGAAGATAAAGATTAGAATAACAATTATCAGAGACTGGGAAAAGTAGCGAAGAGGGGGCATAGAGTTTGCTTAATGGGTACAAATACAGAGTTTGATAGAAGAAATAAGTCCTAGTGTTTAATAGATCAGTAGAGTGACTATAATTTACAATTATCTATCGTATATTTCAAAAAAGCTAGAAGAGAATAATTGGAATGTTTCTAGTATAAAGAAAAGACAAATATTTAAAGTGATGAATATCCTACTTATAGTCATTTGATCTTTTCAAACTATACGATTGTATTAAATTAACACATGTACCTCTAAAATGTGTACCTCTATTATGTATGAATACAAAAATAAAATTTATTAAAAAAAGTTTAAAGGGAGTTATTCAAGTTGAAATGAAGGATGCTACATAGTAACTGAAAGCTATATAAAAATATAAATTTCTTTGGTAAAAAAAATGCATGCACACCTTTATTTTAAAAGTATTATTATAATTTGATTTGCAAATCTACTTTATTTTCTACAGGAGTTAAAGAAAAATGTATAAAATTAATTATAAATCTAAGCTAATGGGTACACAGTATATAAAGGTACAATTTGTGACATTATAAGTCATGCAGAAGGTGACGCTGTAAAGTGAATTTATATAAGCAATTGATATTAAGCTGGCATCAACTTAAGACAGATTATTATAATTTTATGATATATGTAATCCCCATGGTAACCACACAGAAAATATCTATAGAATATACACAGAAGAAAATGAGAAGGCATTCTAAACATGTCACACAAAAAAAATCAACCAAATAAAGGCACTAATGGAAGTAACAAAGGACACAAAAAATCTGTAAGGCATATAGAATACAAATAATAAAATGGCAAAAGTAAGTCTTTTCATACCAGAAATTACTTTAAATGTAAATGTATTAAACCCTACAATAGTAAAACAGACTGGCAGAATGGATTAAAAAACAACAAACGAAACTTCTCAGAATCCAAGTATATGCTATCTGCAGAGATTCACTTTAGCTCTAAGGATATGCATAGGTTGAAAGTGAAGGGACAGACAAAGATATTCCATGCAAATATTAATAGTAACCAAGAGAGAGCAGGGGAGGTTAAGCAACTATAACACAAAAAAGACTTCAAGTCAAAAGTTGTTACAAGAGACAAAGAATGAAGATGCTCAACATCACTTATCATTAGAGAAATGAACATCTAAACCACAGTGAGATATCACCTCATATCTGTTAGGACAGCTATTATTAAAAAATCAAAAACAAAACCAATAAACAAACAAAAACAAACTTCACCAAAATAAATAAATAAATAAAACAAAAAATAAAAAGTGCTGGCAAAGATGTAGTGAAATGGAAACACTTGTACATTGTTGGTGGGAATGCAAAATGATGTAGCCACTGTGTAAAATATGGTAGTTCCTCAAAAAATTAAATCCGGGCACAGTGGCTTAATCCTGTAATTCCAGCACTTTGAGAGCCCGAGGTGAGAGGATTGCTTGAGTCCAGGAGTTTGAGACCAGCCTGGGCCACACAGACCCCACAGCCAAGAGGTGAAAGCAACCCAAGGGCCCATCAATGAATGAATGAATAAATAAAATGTAAAAAGTAAGGAAATTCTGATACATGCTACAATATGAATGAACCCTGGGGACATTATGTTAAGTAAAATAAGAGTCACAAAAAGACAAATACTATATGATTCCACTTACATGAAGTACCTCAAGTAGTCAAATTTGGAGAGACAGAAAGTACTGTGACAGCTTCCAGGGGGTGAGGAGAGGGAAGGATGGGGAATTAATATTGTTTAAATAGCACTGACTGCTAAAGTTAACAGTTCTTCCTCTCACTGTGGCCAACAGAGCCTGCCTTGACCATTGCATGGAAAGATTTTAATCTCTATGATACCAAGGCATCTTTGACTCTCTAATGCTGCTAGGGATCATAAATACAATGTCTGTGTCACATACATACTAACACAAAAGGGTATTTTTATAATCGTATTGCCAATGTATCTATTTTCTTTTTATATAATTTGAGATGTGATATTTCACTCATATCAATAAGTTAAATATTTTGGTATACGGATGGCAAAGATAGTGAATGACCATTTCCTTGATGGAATTAATTTAGGAGCAATGTATACCCAGAAGTGGTCTAACGTATATTTTTCTCCCAAACTAAATGTGTCAGATTTACTTTGTGCACATATTAGTCTTCCCACTTAAAATAATCATGCTCCTTCATTCTACCTGTTCAAATTCTACCCATAATTTAGAGCCCAGAGGAAGGTAAATATTTTACAAATCATTTCCTGACTATCCCAGCCCATATTCATCTTCCTAACCTCTAGCCTCTATTTAATCATTTAGTGCTCAGTGATAGAATGCTTTGTATTATTTGCTATCATTTTATATTTTAAAACCAACGAAAATGTATAAAACAGTTGATAATTATTCCAGCCTGAAAGGACAACCTGAGACAGTGATACAAGGTAAATTCAATAAAACCAAATTGTGAACTTGTTTATTCTCTTTAAAGCCTACCCAACATGAACATGAGTTCAAAAATACTATTGATTTGGATTTTCCAACGAGTTAATTCTAAAAACTGGTTTATGGAAGACTGGAGGAATTCCTTCCTTCTCCCTCACCCCCAACACACACACATAATACAACACACACACTAGCACACACACTCAACCACACATACTTGGACATGAGTAACAAGTGTACAGAAAGAAACTCTCTGGTTCTAAAATAATAGAGCACACTATGCATGCTCAAAATTCACACACACTCAGTCATCTATAACCTAAATTCAGAGTCCGTTTCATTGGTGGTTAGGGCATGCCTCTGGGCATTGAACTGCTGGGTTAATCTGGGAATTATTCTTTTAGATCAGACATGAAATCAAGCAGGGAAAAATGTGAGAGGAGGTGGAGGGTAGTTGTCTTTTTCCTGCAATAAGAAAATGTGTATTCCAACAAACTGAAGAAAATTGAGTTCACCCTTTATAGTTAAAACTACATATTACTTTGAGTTCAAATTCTTTCTATTAATACATAAGATTTATTGAAGTTATATTGTTTGAGTAGGATCAAGAAAGCTGAATATTATTTCAGGTTTTCAAGCCATAAGGACAAATAGTGCCTTTAGGTTTTCCATTCAACTAGGAAAATTATAGCTTCATATTTGCAACACTAAAGCTAATGCAGTGTCAGCACCTCCATCAAACTCCGTTGTTCAGCAGTTTATAATTCAAGCAGAAATGTTCACTCCAAGACCAAACTTGGCCTACACAATCTCAAAGAAAATGGAGAAAAAATTATTTTGGCTAGCGCTGACTTATAAAAGCAAAAGAGAGGGTGCTTTTACAAAGTGCTTTGAAAAACATTTTTGAGAATCTGAGAAAGTAACTGGGGATTACTGAGTTGACATCCGGCATTACTAAAGTTATAGAAAGGACCCCAGAATTCCATGACATCACATCAGCATCAGGAGTATCATAAGTACTTTCATGAAATTCTTCATCAGGACTAATTTCCTTATCAAACAGAATTACTGTTAATAGGAAAATAAACAGTTATAGTGGAAAAATAAAGACAAATAGGTAAAAATTTCTCATAAGGGCAACACAAGACTTTAGATCAATTTTCCCTGTAAGTACTAACTCTCTTGTGCACCATATAGACATATATAAAATGAAAAAAAAAATTTTCCCCAGTTTTAAAAGTAGTTCACAATGGCGGGCTGGAATTTCCAGAAATAACCTTTCTCTTCCCAAATGCTAACTTGTACTTAGAAACAGCTTAATGTAGAAGGGGATTTCCAGCCACAGGTGACAAGAGCTACTGGGCTCCTCATTCACTAAAGCTGGGTGGGGATCCAGTGAGTTCTGGGGTCTCATGCACTTTGAAGTCCTGGGGCAGGTGGTTTGTAGATTGCCTGGTGCCTTTGTGGCATCCTGTGGTAAGCTGGCCGCCAACCCCTCATTGCTCTGATCTCTTACACCTTCAAAATATGTCAAAACTTTAATATAGTGTGATCGGGGCATTACATTAAAAAAACATCTTTTCCTATCTATACAAGGCTCCCTTGTACTAAATACAGTGTAATTCTAGGCACTCCGTGTCTGTTTTCACTCGGCATTTATTAAAGCCCTATTACGGGCCAGGCCACAGATGATTTGATACGATTCTCATCCTTTAGAAGGTGTCAGGAGAAAACGAAAAGTCCACAAAAGGAACTCCAGTGCAATTGTGGAGTGCCATCGCCATCTGGACGACTTCACTGAAAAGGGTCTGAAGGTGTCAGAGCGACACCTCCTCTCTTCCCCACCACGCAGCTCTCACCAGCTTTTGTAATCACACTGACTCACCTGGTGGGTGTTCCCTTCCTTCTTCCCTTAAGTTCCGCTCGTTTATCAAGCACTCCCTGTCCCTGGGACCCTGGGTCCTGGAACCATCAGGCCATGGAGAGATACGGATGAGAGGGCGAGCCTGAACGCGTTGTCTAGGAGGGTCTGGCCGGGCCTCTGGCATTGCCGGGGGCAGGGAGGGCTTAAAGGGCTCAAGGCTCACCTGATTGAACTGTGCAGCTATGAGCGAGGGTTCCCATATCTTAGAACTGGTGTTCACAGTCCCGCCTTTCTCTTTCTTGGGTGCCATGCAAAGGACGGGAGGAGCATTGGCCTCTAAACTGGGCTCAGGCCCTGCCTAAGCGTCCCCGCTGCCACAGTAACCGAAGCTACGCCCAGTTCCTGAACTACGTCGGCTCCCCTCCCCCAACACCGTTCAGAATCCTTGGGTCAACCGCTTCCGTCTCCACAGCAACGGAGTTTCAGGGCGCGCGGCAGCTGGAAGCCGGGTTCGCAGTCCCCTGGTCAAATTTTAGGACTTTTCAGAAGGAAAGCTGCACAAGTGGAGGAGAGCAGGACGAGGCTGGCCTCGGCAGGTCGGGCTAAGTTCTGCTACGGTCTGAGGCGTTGTCTAGAAACTCAAAATCTCTGGAATCCCATCCAGGACTCCTCCACCAAGATTTCTTCCGATCCTGAGTAACCTAGATTGGAACACTGACCCCTTCAGGGGGCAGCCCATGCCGTTTTTGTTCCAACCGCTCTAATCTGCCCCAAATGCTTCCTTATATGAAGCCAAATTTGTCTCTCCTTAACCTCTACCCTCTGCTCTGGTCTTAGTTCAGCCTCCGCCTCTGGGGGCTTAGTAAACAAGTCCAATCACCTTTCCACAAGACCCCTTATCTAATTGTAGGTGGGATTAATGTACTTCTCTGCCAAGAGAGCTCCAGTCCTTTAAACTGCCTTTTATCGATTGGTAAATAGACTATTTCTTTTTTTCCCCTTTTTTCCCACCCTGCACTCATCAATATCTAAAATATCCTGGTTGGACAAATTTCCCAAAATAATGATAGTAATAAAAACCATTGTTTCTTGAGCACTGGTTACATGCTATATACAAGATTATTTCATTTAATTCTCACAACCACCTTATCCCAATTCCCACAGTGATTGATGGTGCCAGGATTAGATCCCAGGATTATCTGAGTCACAGATCTAGTGTGCATAACTGCTACACTGCTGTCTACTACTGTTTTAGGTCTGCCAAAATGAGGGCTACCCCCCTCTGGAGCTAGATTTCCTTTTGTTTTTTATTGCAGTGAGACAAATTTGAGGACACCCTGGGTCAGAGCGCAACCAAAGGTGCCTTGCTGTCTCCTTAGTCATATAAAATTCAGAACTGACCAGGGCTTAACTAGCCATTAAGACCCTGCACTTTGCCTACAGGTAAGATGCTTCAGTTATCCCACTGGCCCAGATGAGTCAGGTGATGCAAGCCAGAAACTTAATTTCACTGGGCACAACCTGATGAATGGGTAACCTTCCACAGGGGGATGTTCTAAACCTTTTAATTGCTAACCCTTTTCTTTGAGGACTAAATTGAGGGAAGGGGGATAGTGATACCCAGCCACTAGCATCCTTTTTCATTTGGGGGGCAGTTTTAATGATGACACTTCAACTTTTGTTCACAATTTGGACCATGAAAGGAAGTTTATGTTTACACCCTAATTCCTTAATACAGATACAGTCAGCCCTCGCATCATCACAGTTCTTCATCCCTGGATTTAACCAACTTTGGATCCAAAATATTAAAACATAAATAAATATACAAATAAAAATACAGCATAACAACTATTTTACAGCATTTACATAATATTAGATATTATAAATAATCTAGATATGATTTAAAGTGTAGGAGAGGATGTGCATAGGTTATATGCAAATACCAGGCCATGTTATTGAGAGGTGAAGCCAGCTGGACTTCCTGGGTGGAGTGGGTACTTGGAGAACTTTTCTGTCTTACAAGAGGATTGTAAAATGCACCAGTCAGCACTCTGTAGCTAGGATTGTAAAATGCACCAATCAGTGCTCTGTAAAACGCACCAATCAGCACTCTGTAAAATGCACCAATCAGCAGGATCCTAAAAGTAGCCAATCACAGGGAGGCTTGAAAAAAGGGCACTCTGATAGGACAAAAATGGAACATGGGAGGGGACAATAAGGGAATAAAAACTGTCCACCACCAACCAACAGTAGCAACCTGCTGGGTCCCCTTCAATGCTGTGGAAGCTTTGTTCTTTCCTCTTCACAACAAACCTTGCTGCCGCTCACTCTTTGGGTACCTGCCATCATTTTCTTTTTTTTTTTCTTTTTTTGAGATGGAGTCTCACTCTGTCACCCAGGCTGGAGTGCAATGGTGGATCTCGGCTCACTGCAAGCTCTGCCTCCCAGCAGAGGCAGACTGGGTTCAGGCCAGTGTCCTTCTTCAGCCTCTGGAGTAGCTGGGACTACAGGCGCCAGCCACCACACTAGTCTAATTTTTGTATTTTTAGTAGAGGCGAAATTTCACTATGTTAGCCAGGATGGGCTGGATCTCTTCACCTGGTGATCCGCCTGCTTCGGCTTCCCAAAGTACTGGGATTACAGGCGTGAGCCACCGTGCCCCGCCAGGGTCTCTGCCATCTTTAAGAGTTGTAACACCGCGAAGGTCCGCGGCTTCATGCAAACTTCGAACACATCATCAAGGGCCCTGAATATCAGACATTTTTCTATCAGAAAATGTGAGGGGTCCTGGAACCAATTCCCTGTGGATACCAAGGGACCATTAAAGGAAAACAATTTCTAGAAACAGTCTTTCACGGAAACTTTACCGAAAATTACAAGTTTTTATTTCTTGCTGGAATAAATGCAGTTCATCTTCTTGGGAGGGAATAGATAGATCCTATGGCAGCCTAACATAGGCTAGATAATTTACATCTGGAAGCCCTCTTTTGTCATGAGAATAAAATAACTGATGCATGGTGATGCCAGAGAGAGATCTGCAAGAAAAGGATTTTCCTGAGAGTCTCTATAACAACACCTAGGCTGCTATTGATTACTTTTCATAGCATTTTCTCGAAAATTTTGTTCTTCACCAAAATTGTTTTAGCATTTGTAAGATGAAAATTTTCTTTGTATTATGGCTGGAAAATAGAGTCTCTTTCAGACCAAAAAAAAAAAAAAAAA
>NW_016804657.1:8694676-8698368 GCF_001698545.2 Rhinopithecus bieti
TCTAATATAATCTTTTATAGTTTTCTTGGTAAAGTCCTACCAGAATACATTTAAATATGGAAGGTTTTCCAAAATGAATTTAAGGAGTTTAAAATAAAGGTTTTATTACAGAATGCTTTTTGCCCAGTTTTGGCCTTTTCCATTATTCTAGGGAAAGTGGTATTCTAGATAATTTATGATACAAAATGGGAAGATATTATATAGTAACCAAATTTATAAGGGGTTTCATCATAGAATTGGTCTGTTTAATTTCAGAAAATAGGTGTGAATGACAATGTTCATAGTTTTAAGTAGCAAAAGTCAGCCAGCCAAAAAAGGACCCTGCCAAGAACAGAAAAAAAGCATTACCATCTGTCATACATTTATGCTTTTTTGGTATAATAAATTGTTTCCCCCACTAAATATAAGTTGAAACTTTATAAGCATATACTTTACTACATAAATTTTCCCGTATGTCAGTGGCTAAAACAAAACTATACTATTTGGAGAATTTTCTTTCACATTGGCAGGGTTACTCCTGGTTTGTTTGAGTTAGTTTTTCCAGTATGAGTTGGCATTTGATATGTTTAGTTTACCAAAGACTGTCCACTTTTAGAGATGCATGATTTCTTTAGGCTATGATTACTGAATAAGTTATTTCTTCAAGTATTATGCTTTGATCTTATAATTCACTCTTACTCAGGTGTGAAGTCAGTCATATTACTTTTCATACTTGAAAAGTTTAGCCAACTATTGATGCATCCAGTGTTTCCATTGTTGTCAGGTAACATCAGGAACTATGGACCAATTCACTTCTAGGCCAGGATTCCAGGTATTCGAAATCCATTTAGCTACAGCAACCAACTTGCCTTGGGTTAAGAAGGTCTCACAGATGTCTACTGATTTCTCCGGTTGGTATCTTACATTCAAGAACACCTCTCGGTATACATATGTCTTGTTCACATCATGATCTTTGCATTTCTGACCTTCAAAATAGAGTGCTATAATGCCCTGTCTTTGAGTTTTTATTGTATGTGATACAGAGGGCTAGGTATCTTTCAGCTACAGGGTCCAAAACATATGGAGAATATTATACCTGCATTCTATGGTCAGCATTAGCTTCCTATTTATTTTTGAGTGCTATTTAAAGTGTTGACTTTAATCTTTAAAGCCCCTCATTGTTTAGAAGCCAGTTACTCCAGATATCACATCTCTCCCTATGCATCACTGTGGCAATTAAAATCAGCTGCAGTGCTTGCAGTTTGTAATCCCGTGTGAATTCTGGGGAGCCTGGGAGTAGATCACTTTCCAGAGAAGAACTTCCCTAAGAACCCTCAGTTTCTGTCAATGATAAAAGCAGTATTTGGAGTTTATAGTTTTGGCCTTGAATGTCTTGTCGTATATCTGTAAGTGTCTGGAACCATAATTAAGTGCTGTTGATTTAATTTTTATGTTATTTGTAGTGAGAGAGTTTAGAATACCGAATCTACATTTAATGAATCAGAAAAATACCATCTGTACATAGTAAAAATAGACAAAGCTAAAATTCATCTGTTTCATATTTATTAGTGTGGGAGTTTTCACTCTAGTGTTCTCTCAAGTCCTTCTTTGAATCTAATTTTAATATCTTCAGTGAAGGGATTTGCCCTGAATCCTTAGGGAACCATTTCAAAATCCATAACTCATGTAATTCTTTTCTCTAAATGCTTACCTAAATGTTTGATTTCTTAATGTTTTATCAGATGTCTGTTACTTATAAATGTGTTCTATGTTAAATAATAACTTTCTTTTTGTCGTATACAAGGTAAAAGCTATAGTTGAGGTAAACCTACTCCAATCTAACAGACAACACCAAGTAATATTATGCCAGATCATGGAGCAATCTTTTGGAGAGAACAGATGATTGGTACTTGGGCTTTGAGGACCTGGTAGCATTGTATATGAGGCTTAGGTGAAGAGTGGTATCCACCACTTTTCTTATCCATCCCTCTTCAACTTCTCATTCCTTTTTCCAGCCTAACCCTCAGCCTTCTTCAAAACAAAAATGCAGGATACCACTAGGAAGATTTCCAAATGACTTCCTAGGAAGTTTCTGTCTGGCTATGATCTTGTAAATGTTAAATGCAACTGTGTTACTCACCTTTTTCTATCTTACCATGTATGCCAATCCATAGTTCCAGGAATTAATTTTGCTTTGCTAGATTCCAATTTTTTTGTAATATCCTGTTATGTAGGGAACCCCAGCCAAAGGCTGTAGGATACCATAGTGCCCCACTTATTGAGAAGGGGTTATCATTCAGTAGGACCCAATTTTCAAGCTCATAGATCATTTGCTTACCTAATAGCTATAAAATGTTCTTTCTTAGTATTTTATACTATGTTCGTCTCATGGTAAGATAATGTTTATCTGATTAAATAAAATTGTATTTCTCAGTTGACTGGTGTTGCCATTTAGAGGGATGGGAATGCTAGAGAAAGAAGGTTCTGGAGGGGTTGAGTGGCAGGTGAGGAAATTATGATTTTGGTTTTAGACACGTTCAGTGTGTGTACCATTGAGACATCCAGATGTCTCAGGCAATTGGATATGTGGGCCTGGTGCTCACAGCAGGCATAGACAGGGGTGAATCATCAGCATATGAGGTTGAGTTTGCCCGGAGAGACCACCAAGTAAACAGGGGAGCAGAACCTAGATCTGAACCTTTAGGAGACTGTGGTTGTGAGGAAGAAAATAGATATGCGACCAAAGAGGTGTGTCACTGAAGCCAAAGGATGGGATGAGAGCATTTTTAAAATGAGGGGGTGTCCAGCAGTGTTAAATGCTACTGAGAGGTCAAGTTAGAAAGACTGAAAAATGCTTGCTGGATTTAGGGAAAAAAAGGTCAGCAGTAGTTAGCTACTCTACTTTAGTTACATTCACTGGAATGCATTTCGTATGCAGGTAATTTTCCTACTGTTCTTGGGTCAAATTGATCTTTAAGAGTGAATTTTAAAAAAAATTACATTTCCAATAGTTTGATATGTGGTGGATTTATGTGGCTGAAAGAATTAATATTGTTAAAACGTCCATACTACCCAAAGCAACCTAAATATTCAGTGCAATCCCTATCAAAATACCAGTGGCATTTTTCATAGAAATAGAAACAAAATTCCTAAAATTTATATGAAACTACAAAAGACTCTGAATTGCTGTAAAGCAACCCCAAGCAAAAAAGAACAGAGACAGAGGTATTAATATTACATTACCTGACTTCAAACTAAACTACAAAGTTATAGTAATTAAAACAACATGGTACTGGCATAGAAACACACAGACCAATGAAACAGAATAGAGAACCCAGATATAAATCCATGCATTTACAGTTAACTTATTTTCAACAAAGGCTGCAAAAACATACCCTGGAGAAAGGACAGTCTCTTCAATAAATGGCACTGGGAAAACCGGACAACCACTAGAATAAAACATTGGAGAAATGCTTTGGAACATTGGCCTAGGCAAAGATTTCTTTAGTAGGACCTCAAAAGCACAGGCAACAGAAGCAAAATGGATAAACGGGATCTTATCAAGTTAAAAGCTTCTGCGCAGCAAATGAAACAGTCAATAGTGAAGAGACAACCCACAGAATGACAGAAAATATACGCAAACTAAATGACAAGAGATTGATAGCTAGACTATATAAGGAACACAAACTACTCAATAGCAAAAAAAAAAAAAA
>NW_016804657.1:8701653-8707309 GCF_001698545.2 Rhinopithecus bieti
AAAAAAAAAAAAAAAAAAAAAAAAAAAAAAAAAAAAAAAATAAAATAAAACACCAAATAATTGGATTAAAACATGAGCAAAAGATACGAATAGACATTTCTCAGAAGAAGGCATACAAATGATTAACAGGTAAATGAAAAATTGTTCCACATCACTAACCATCAGAGAAATGCAAATCAAAGCCACAGTGAAACATCATCTCACCCCAGTTAAAACAGCTTTATCAAAATGACAAAAAATAGCAGATGCCAGTGAGGACCTAAAGAAAGATGAACTCTCATACACTGTTTGGTGAGAATGTAAATTAGTACAAATATTATGGAGATTGGTATGGAGGTTCCTCAAAAATCTAAAAATAGAACTATTGTATGATCTAGCAATCCCACTGCTGGGTATATATCCAAAAGAAAGGAAATCAGTATATTAAAGAGATGTCTTCATGCCCATGTTTATTGCAGCACTATTCACAATAGTCAGCATATGGAATCAACCTGTGTCCATCAATGGATGGGTGGATAAAGAAAATGGGGTACATTTACACAATTAAATATTATTTGGCTATAAAGAAGAATTAACTCTTGTTTGCAACAACGTGGGTGGAATTGGAAGACGTTATATTAAGCAAAATAAGCTAGGCACAGAAAGATAAATATTATATATTCTCACGTATATGTGGGAGCTAAAAGATTGATCTCATGGAGATAAAGAGTAGAATTATGGTTACCAGACACTGATTAGGGTAATAGGGATGGGTGGGGAATAAAGAGGCATTGGTCAATGGGTACAAAAATACAGTTAGATGGAATAAAATCTAGTGTTTGGTAGCACAATAGGGCAATTATAGTTAATTTATTTTATATTTCAAAATTACTAGAAGACTGGAATTGGAATGTTTGTAACACAAATAAATGACAAGTATTTGAGGTAATAGATATCCCAATTACCCTGATTTGATCATTACACATTGTATGCTTGTATCAAAATATCATATTCTCTAGAAATATGTACAAGTATTTTACATCCCTAAAATGTAAAAATAAAAATTTAGTTTAAATTGTGTAAGCCAGCAAAATCATATCTATTACAATACACAGTTTTTATTATATACATCTTAATATCTGTAATATTTTTTCTTATTTTTGAGATGGAGGCTCGCACTGTTGCCCAGGCGGGAGTGGTGCGATCTCGGCTCACTGTGAGCTCCTTCTCCCGGGTTCACGCCATTCTTCTGCCTCAGCCTCCCAAGTAACTGGGATTACAGGCGACTGTCACCATGCCTGGCTAATGTTTTGTATTTTTAGTGGAGACGGGGTTTCACCGTGTTAGCCAGGATGGTCTCGATCTCCTGACCTCATGATCCACCCGCCTCAGCCTCCCAAGGTGCCGGGATTACAGGCATGAGCCACCGCGCCCGGCTTGCAATTTTTTTTTTTTTTTTTTTTTTTGAGATAGAGTCTCACTCTGTTCCCCAGGCTGGAGTGGTGCGATCTCGGCTCACTGCAAGCTCTGCCTCGCGGGTTCACGCCATTCTCTTGCCGCAGCCTCTGGAGTGACTGGGACTACAGGCACCCACCACGACGCCCGGCTAACTTTTTGTATTTGTAGTAGAGACAGGATTTCACCGTGTTAGCCAGGGTGGTCTAGATCTCCTGACCTCGTGATCCGCCCGCCTGGGCCTCCCAAAGTGCTGGGATTACAGGCGTGAGCCACCGTGCCATCTAGGCCTTAAATTTTTTAAAGATATCAGTGAGCACTGGCCTCTATGCACAGTATAAAGAAATTTTCACAACACTGGCATCTTTTAAGTTTTAAAATGTAATAGTAAGGAAATCATCCTATTAAAATCTACTTTAAGCACATTTTGTGAATGTGTCAGTCTGAAAAGGGAGGAAGGATAATGTCATACTGAGGAAAAGGCCCTATACTGCATTTCTGTCCGCTTTCAAATACACATTCTCAGAAAACTTCCAACAAAGGTTTTACCGTTTGGTTGACAAAAATGAATATAAGTAAAGAATATGAGAAAAAAGAAAGCACTTGAAGTCAGACACTAGGAAGCAAAGGAAAACAATAAGAAAAGACTCATTCAAAAACAAAATTTCAGCCAGTGCACAAATCTATCAGCAGAACAAATAATGCTTCTAAAGGTGGTGGTGTAGGCTGGTCTCTCTGTCTCGTTCCACTTCTGAATGAATCTATTCAGGTCTTCTGCCATTTCCTTTATGGGAGCCAACTGTTTCTAACTCTGCCCACCCAAATAACAGCTTTATTGGCTCTTTCTTATATTTCAACTCTGTACTATATTAAGCAAAACAAAACTTTATTCTTTGTGTGTTATGCTTTGATTTTGGTGCTTTACTTTCTGTTTTGTAAATAGCAGTGGCTTCTTTATGCTCCCATGGTTCGTTCTTTTTTCTTTTCTTTTCTTTTCTTTTCTTTTCTTTTCTTTTCTTTCTTTCTTTCTTTCTTTCTTTTTTTTTTAAGCTGGTTATAATCTTTAGGCTTCCATTTTTTTTTTCAAAATCAAGTCACACAATTTGCCAATCATCCACATTTTAAAACTTTTACGATTATTTTTGCATGACTGTATGCACTTCACCTGAGCCAGCTGTCTTAATCCTTTAGAGTGTGGCCATTTTCCGCTACTATACTTTTGGGTAATAACCATTGCCAATTTTATCCCACTAAGTAAATTCTTCATTTTATTGAAATTGTTTTTATAAAGCTTAAGTTACTCACATTTATACGTATAATCTCTTCTCCCTCCCCGTTCAGTCTGGTAGTCGTTTGAAACCCTATTAAGCTATTTGTTATCACAGTTTCTAAAACTGCTCCTGGTATTAGCTGTTCAACTTGTCATATAGTCCCTCTTCAACACAAGAGGCTAATTAAAAATTGGAGAATCCAATCAGAGACCTGAGAGGCACTTTCAGAGGGCATCTTGTGCCCTTGAGAAAAAACAACATTCTTACTCCTGGGTTCAATTCCCTGCCCCACTCCTTGCTGGCTGTTTGATGACCTTGAGCAAGTTATTTAATCCCTCTTTGCTTCACTTTTTTGTTTTGTTTTTAAAAATGAAATGAGAATAATTATGTTTGTGTTATAGGACTGTCATGAAGGTGAAAGTAGTAGCTATCAGTGATTAGAACAGTTCATAACACATACTAGACCTTGATAAATGTTAGCTAATATTTTTAAAATAAATGTTTTATTTTAGAATAGTTGTAGATTTACAGTAAAGTTTCAAAGATAGTGCAGAGGGTTTGCATGTATCCACATCCAGTTTCCCCTATTGGTAACATCTTAAATTAGTATGGTATATTTGTTGCAACAAATGAACGAATACTGATATGCTAACTAATAGTTTTAACCCAATGTCCTTTTTCTGTTCCAGGATCCCACCCAGAATGCCACATGACATTCAGAATTCTTGTCTCCTTAGACTCCTCCAGACTGACAATTTCTCAAACTTTGTTTTTGATGACCTTGACAATTTTGAGGTGGTATGATAATTTGTGAAGTGTTTCTCATGCTTAACCTGGAGTTACAAGGTAGGAGAAAAAGACCAAAGATGTGAAGGGCCATTCTCATAACATCATGTCAAGGGTAATGCTATTTCCATGAATTATCATCGATGATGTTAACCTTGATGTCCTGGCTGAGGTCGTTTATTAGGTTTTTTCTCTACAAAGTTACTCCCCACCCCGTACCTTTCCTGACTGTGTTTTTGGGAAGGAAGTCACTATGTGCAGCTCACACGTAAGGTATGGGAAGTTACACTCCAACATCCTTTGGCAGGGTAGTATCTATTCATACATACATAACTTGAAATTTTTCTGTATGGGAAATTTTCTACCTCATTAATTTATTTATTTAGTCATTTGCTTTCCTCAGTAATGACTTATGAATGTTTATCCTTTGGGTTGTATTCCAAATGTAGTATAATATTTATTTATTTTATTGTTCAGTCAGTTGCCCTAGCTTTGATATTTGAGAAGTCTTTTAATTGGCTCTGTGTCTCCTCAATATACCCCCTTATTGGATTTTTCTTTTTTATTTTCTGACACTACAGATGCTTCAGGCTCATTCATCTTGCATATTACCTGACCCTGCCCTAGAAGCAGCCAATTTTCCAAGGAGCCCTGATTCCCTTTCCTGGAGAATGGTTGAACATGCTCTTTGCTACTGGAGTATCTTTTGTTTCTAGGCCCTCTCAGTGGACAGATTTAAGAAATAACCCATGTATACGCACATATATATACACAAAATTACTTCTTTATCTATTTGTGTCTTCATTAAGGTAAACATGAGTTCACACTAATATTTCCCACTCTAATCCAGTACCACATGGTTCCTTCTAGTCTGCTAATATTTTATTAGCTATTCATTCATTCACTTATTGATTCATTCAACAAATTTTGTTGAGTGTCTGTTATATGCCAGGCCCTGTGCTCAGCACTAAGGATTAGAGATCCTGGCGGATACTATCCCTACTCTCATGTAGCTTAGAATCCATTTACACGTTACATTTTTACTTTAGCTCTTTGGTACTACCAAGGAATGACATCAATCACAACAGCCTATTTCCATATCCCTCTGCATTTTCCCACCATAGTCCATTCTCCCACTTCCAAGACTGCATTACCTTCTATTGATCATCTGTTTTCCTCTCTACCCTCGTTTCTCCTCTGTCAGCTCTTTTCCCTGTGGGGTTTTCACCTTTCATTAAAACACTACAGCAGAAGAGTGGCTTAGATGCTAAATAAGAGTATTATACCCCCTATTTGTGTTGCACATTTGAAAGCTCTTTCACATCTCATTTTTGAGTATAGAATTATGTAAAGAATGATAGGGTATTACCAAGGTGCTTTGTTTAGGGTGGCATCTTATAATTGCCGCTCACATATAAATTCGTATGGGATTTGTCGTCACCTACTGCTATCTGGAATTAGAGGCCCTGTGTTAGTGTCTTAGGAAGACAATCGCTACTGATGCAAAACTGTACAGTACCTCTGATTTTAATGCTTTTCTTTTCTGTTTACTGAAAATATTTTCATGTTTTTAATGCTTTAATGATTTTAATGCTTTTCTTTGCTGTTCATTGAAAATCTATCGTTATATCTCCTTCACTCTGAAGATCATTATAGTTGCCTGTCGTCTTTTTTCTTGAGTAAACGTTCTAGAAATTTATCAATTTTAGTAGTCTTTCTTATTTTTTTTTCATTTTATTATTATACTTTAAGTTCTAGGGTACATGTGCATAATGTGCAGGTTTGTTACATATGTATATTTGTGCCATGTTGGTGTGCTGCACCCATCAACTCGTCAGCACCCATCAATTCATCATTTATATCATGTATAACTCCCCAGTGCAATCCCTCCCCCCTCCCCCCTCCCCATGGTAGGCCCCAGTGTGTGATGTCTTCCTGAGTCCAAGTGATCTCATTGTTCAGTTCCCACCTATGAGTGAGAACATGCGGTGTTTGGTTTTCTGTTCTTGCTATAGTTTGCTAAGAATGATGGTTTCCAGCTCCATCATGTCCCTACAAAGGACACAAACACATCCTTTTTTATGGCTGCGTAGTATTCCATGGTGTATATGTGCCACATTTTCTTAATCCAGTCTGTCACAGATGGACATTTGGGTTGATTCCAA
>NW_016804657.1:8709343-8720083 GCF_001698545.2 Rhinopithecus bieti
GCGGTATTGGGGTGGGAGTTACCCGATTTTCCAGGTGTTGTGTGTCTCAGTTCCCCTGGCTAGGAAAAGGGATTCCCTTCCCCCTTGCACTTCCCAGGTGAGGCGATGCCTCGCCCTGCTTCAGCTCTCGCTGGTCAGGCTGCAGCAGCTGACCAGCACCGATTGTCCGGCACTCCCTAGTGAGATGACCCCAGTACCTCAGTTGAAAATGCAGAAATCACCGGTCTTCTGTGTCGCTCGCGCTGGGAGTTGGAGACTGGAGCTGTTCCTATTCGGCCATCTTGCTCCGCCCCAGTAGTCTTTCTAATAACAGCTTTGGGCTTGTTTGATCCTCTCTATTGTGTGTTTGTTTTCTGTTTCATTATGTTTTGCCCTTTTTTATTTCCTTACTTTCATTTTCTATATTCTGTTCTCAAATTTATAAAGTTGAATGCTTAGCACATTAATTTTAGCCTTTTTAAATTTGGTAATATAATCATTTAAGCCCTCATATTTCCCTCTAATTGCTACTTCGGCTTCACATTACAAGCATTAATATACAGAGCATTTATTATTGTTTAGTGCTTTACAATTTCTAATTTTCATTGTAATTTATTTTTTGACCCATGAATTATTAGCATGTTGATTTTGTTTTCAAATGTGTGTGAGTTTCCCCCAGTTATATATTTAATTTTGGTTTCTATTTCATTGTATTATGATTAGTTTTTTAAAATGATGTTCTTTGAATTCTTTATCTAGGTCTAATCTGCTGTTTAACATTTTATTTTATGTTATTTATTTATTTTTAAAATTTCAGCTCTTGTACATCTATATGATTCACTTTTTTCAAGTCTACCTGGTACTTTGTTTAGAGAGTATCTTACTCCTTGATCCACTTAATGCTCTCTTTTATTTCTTTTGACATTTTAAGCATACTTACTCTATATTCTTAATTGATAATTCTACCATTAGAAGCATTAGGTGTGTTTGAATATATCTTTGTTGTTTCTACTGTTATTCAAGGACTGATGTCTCCTTGTGCATTTTATTATTTTCTATAAGTTAATATTAATGAAATATTTGAGGCCTGGATTAAAGATGTCTTTCATAAATATGTGTATGCTAATTTTTGATCTGAAGTTTTATGGATCACTTACTACAAACCTGTGTGAAGGTGGGCTTGAAATCTCGGGAAACATTTAATTTTAACTCTGCTCCAGAGCTGGGACAAGCAAATTTCTTTGCTGTCATTGTCTGCGGAGTGGGACTTACACATGTATGTATCTCAGTTTTCCGTTTTACTAAGGGTATACTCCTTTGGGTCGCAGCTCTGTGTGGGAGCCTGCTGTAGATCTCCTATGTGTAGAGGCTATGGCCATTGTCTCTAGTTCCTCTACTTTCCTCAGGGTTGTCAGAATGGACGCTCATGGTTATTTTGATGCTTCTTTACCTTTCTGTTTTCCTGCTTTCACTTTGTCTTTTGGCCTTTGATGAATTCCCTTCCATACTTATCAGCTCAATTATATATTTTTAAAAATTATTTTATTCAGAATCATGACATATTTTGTAATAAGAAGGTTGTTCATTGTATTTAGTGTATCATGCCGTCAGAAACATAAATTTTATAATCTTTCTTCAAATTGTCTATCCTTGACAAGGCAGCTTTAAAAATGAAACAATGAAACTATGAAACAGAATGTAACTGCTTTCCTTTTAAATTAATTATCCCCACATTAAAGAATTTCTGTGACCAACTGGTGAAAGTCTGATAATTTTGCTTCAATATTTGCAGCCTTATGTGTATTTATAACACCCAATAATATATGTATATTTTAATGTGAATCTGTTTGCATGAATTTATTTTCCTTAAATTGATTTTATTCTTTGCTTCTCTAACATAAAATGAATGAATTCTGTCCAATGATGGAAATACTTGGATATAAGGGAGGGAACCTATATAAGGTGGTAAAATATCTGCAAAATTCAACCATAGGAATATTCCTAGGAAGAGCCCAAGGTCCTTAACCCTAATCCCCTCCCTCTCAAAATTAGACAACTCATATAAGCCGAAATACAACAGAAGGATCTTCTGAGACTGAGATTGAATAAATCTCAGCATGGCATAAATGCCATTGCAATCAAAGACATTATCTACCACATGAGAGAGGGATACTGAGCACATATGTGGGGCAGAGGAAATCCTTTAGTCAAAGGTCACACATTACTAAGCAACAAACTGTACAAAGTCACTTACTGTGGGAAAAACATAGATACAAAAATGCAGATTTGAGTGGAACTACACCCTGGATTTATTCTTTTTTTTTTTTTTTTTTCTGGTGTATTGGGCTCTACATTACCTTTGAGAAACAAACAATGCACTAAGAAATATGAAGGAGGGTGGTTAGAAAGAGATGGAGTGGGTTGCTGGTGGTATAATGACTCTGTGTTGCATTTCTTGAGCATTTTGAAGTAGGAGAGAGCAGAAAAGAAAAGTACAAAAAGCAAGAGGAAGAAGGTACTAGGGCTTAGATTTTCAAAACAGAAAGACTAGTTGTAGCAACCAAGTGGAGGAATGTCTGGGAGCTTTTTGGATTTTCTTTGGTTGGCCAAGGGGAAACTAATTTTGTCTTGATTCAGATTCCCTTTATAATTGCCTTTTGCCATTGCATTTATATCCAGGCATAGTATGGAATAATCGAAGATCTCTATTCAACTTCCTGTGAAACTTTCTTAAACGAGAAATACTTGACTTTTCTCAATGAGTTGCATTACCAGTGTCTATTGAAACGCTGATGTAGAAGTATCTGTTCTGAAATACTTGTAAATCACAACTGTAATACAAATAGTTATATACTTATTAGATTCTATTTAGCAGCTCAGGAAAGGAGAAAGGACAGATATTTTCAAACCCCCAAGTTCAAATTCAGAATGTTCCCAGTTTTACAGGAAGTGAATATATATTTTTTACTTTACTTACATTTTCATTAGAGCCTTAAGACAGGTATTTATCTGAAAAGAAATGTACTTACACAATATAGTTCTTGCTAATTGGGATTCAATCTGAGATAAATAAGAGTTCTGAAACTTTGCTTTGCAGAAATTCATAACACTTAAGTTCAGCTGAAATATCCAATTCAGAATGTTGCAGCTCTGAAATTGAGTTAGTCACTCCCTCCTCATATATTGCATATTGTCACCATGATTTTGGTTAAAATCCTGATTCTGATTATGGTTGGTGGGTACAATGAGAAAACTCTTTTTGTAACTTTTCACAGGGATACACTAACCAAAAAGAAGACCAAATTACTGGTTCTCACTTCAATAAATATTTTACATATACTATGAAAAACACCATTTACCCATAGTGCCAAAAACAGATTGTAGGATGCCTTGGTAAAAGTAACATTATTAGAGTGCTTAGCACATATAAACTCAGTAAGTATTAAGTTTTCGTTTTTATTTCTCCTTCTTTATTCCTTTCCTTTCCTCCCCCTCCTCCCCCCTCCCTCCTCCATCTCCACCTCCTCCTCCCTCTTCTCCATTGCCCCTGTAAATATATTTCACCAGTAACTTGTAATAAGGTTGTGCTGAGGGCCTCTGATAAACACCAACTCACACTTATAAAATCTCCATGGCTGTTTTATTTTATTCTAGACATTAATGCTTCTACTTAATTTCCCATATTAGTCAGAAACCTCCCTTTTTCTATCTCCTCTCCTGACCTCTCGCTTCTCATTGGGATCTATCTTGGTTTTTGTTGTGGATGCTGTCTCAGTGTCAGGAAACAAGGAGTCCTCTCTCTGTTTCAGCACGGGAAAGGAGAAGGGATCAATTTTTTCCAAATCTCCCAAGTTGAAATTCAGAAGGAATTTCCCTAGAAACCAAATCTAAATGACAGTAACCAAAATGAGGAAACAACATTCAGGCCTATAAAATGTTCTCTGAGGCATAACAATGAAGAAGCTGATAAGTGGGAGGATAGGGTGAAACTGTTCTCCGATTCACAGAAACAAACCTTCAAACTCTGGGAGTTTCAGAAAAGAGCTAGAAAGGACTTGAATGAAAGATAGAGAGCATTGCATAGGTGAAAGAGTTGGCACAAGCAAAATTTCAAAGAGAAAATTACTGTGGGGTGTGTGTGTGTTTGTGTGGTGTGCTGGTCAGTTGGGGTGTGGGTAGGGTACAGCGATGAGAACAGTGTGATTGGAATCAAGTATGCATTAAAATAAAGACAGGCCAGATATAAAATTAGGTCAGTGGTGTTAAGACAGATTACAGAAACTCCTCTTGGAAAATTTTAGGAATATGCACCATGATGGGTTTGACTTCTGGGTCTGGAATTCTGTTAGACTTTCCAATAGGCCTATACTCCATCTAGAGACTCAGTCCTGACCCAGGCTGTTAGTTCATCCTTGCACTGCTATAAAGAAATACCTGAGCCTGGGTAATTTATGAGAAAAGAAGTTTAATTGTCTCATGGTTCTTCAGGCTGTACAGGAAGCATAATGCTGGCATCTATTTCTGGGAAGGCCTCAGGAAGCTCATAATCATGGAAGAAGTTGAAGTGGAGGCAGGCAGCTCAGATGGTGAGAGCAGGAGCTAGAGAGTGAAGGGGGAGATGTCTCACATGTTTAAATGAACCGATCTCATGAAGAGTCACTCACTATCATGAGAATAGTACCAAGGCAATGGTACTAAACCATTCATGAGAAATCTGCCCCCATAATTCACCTCCCACCAGGTTCCACCCTTTGGGGATTGGGGACCTTCCTTCCTTCCTTCCTTCCTTCCTTCCTTCCTTCCTTCATTCCTTTCTTTTTTTCTTTTCTTTTATTTCTTCTTTTCTTTCTTTTTTCCCTCCCTCCCTTCCTTCCTTCCTCCCTTCCTTCCTTCCTCCCTTCCTTCCTCCCTTCCTTCCTTCCCTCCTTCCTTCCTTCTCTCTCTCAGTCTCTCTCTTTCTTTCCCTTTCTTCCTTCCTTCTTTTCTCTTTCTTTCTTTCTTTCTTTCTTTCTTTCTTTCTTTCAACAGACTCTTGATCTATTGGCTAGGCCAGAGTGCAGTGGCATGATCTTGGCTTGCTGCAACCTCTGCCTCCTGGGTTCCAGTGATTCTCCTGCCTCAGCCTCCCAAGTAGCTGAGATTTTTGTAGTTTTAGTAAAGATGAGGTTTCTACTAAGCCATTGGCCAGGCTGGTCTCGAACTCCTGACCTCAAGTGATGCACCCACTTCTGCCTCCCAAAGTGCTGGAATTGTAGACGTGAGCTACCATGCCCGGCAGGGATTATATTTCAAGACAAGATTTGGGCAGGCACACATGCCCAGTGAACAGTCATGCTTCTGGGACTAGACTGACTTTTCAGTCAGTTTCCTGTCTTCAGGCTTTTGCCTTGTTCCTTGGTTCCAAGACCTGCTCCTTTGCCCTAATTCTAGTATTTGGGTTTCTACCTTATTTCCCTATTCCTGGGTTCTTACCCTGTTCAGGATCTAGGTAACAATACATTCCTACGTTCCTCTCATATAGGAATCCTCTCTCCTCCAGCTTCTCCTGTCCCTTACTCTGCTTTCTTTGATATTCCCATACATTGGAATCTTTCTGTAAAAGTTAGTTCCTTTCACTGATACCAGAACTCTTTCATACCCATTTCTTTCTGAAAATACTACCTGTAGTCTACCTTAGGGAATATCCCCCAAACCACCTTGCCACTGTGGGTGGATTTGTAACATTTCTGTTGCCTACTTGTTTCTGCTCTGTCTACTGGTTATGAGATTATATGTTATCTTGAGATAAACTTTCATTTTGTTACTCCTTACTTCTGAAGATACCATGCTCTATTCATATTTATTTATCCCCAGGGTTTAGCATATAGAAGGAACCTAGTAAATCTTTGTTGAAAGGATAAAATTCATTTGCTTTCTAGACCTTCTATAATTTGGTCCCATTCTCCTCATCCCTCTTTTCTTCTCTTTAACACTTCACTGTATTCCAGTTAAATTTATCTTTGAATAATAGCTCTTCACATCATAGCTCTTCATCCTCCTCATCCCTCGTGCAACATCATGGCTAGTCATTATTTCCAGGTCTTTGCTCATGCTGATCCATCACTGAAATGATCCCTTCTCTCTTGTTCTTACATCAAGCCTTGGCTCCTTTATGAAAGGTTCATTAATTACTCTAGCCAACACTAACAACATCACTTTTCGGTAATTGCTTCAATGTCTTAATTGGGTAATCTTAATGATTAAGGGAAGGATCCCCCAGTTGTTATAATCTCTTTCTCTTTTGTTTCCACTGTGCTTGGGTCAGTGTCAGGCACACAGTAGAACTCTGGGCTTACTGTTCGTTCAGTTGATTGCTGCACGCCTTGGTCCCAAGCACAGAAAAGGCAGGCTCCTCCCGCAATGGACCTTCATGCAGTCTCTTTAAGGGCTTGCTGGTCTTTGATGCCCACCTTGTTAGGCAGGGTCTTGCACATAGTAGGTGCTTGAGGATTTGGAGTCAAGAAGCCCATGTTCAAATCCCAGTTCTAACTGTGTGATTGTGGGTAAGCTACTTAACTTTTGTTAGTCTCAGGTAACTCATAAATAATAATTAAGTAATAATAGTAATTTCCCCACAGGGTTGTTAGAAGGATAAGATGTGATAATGTGTATGAACAGAGTTTTATAAAGTGCTTGGTAAGTATTGGTTAGTTTTAAAGACTCAATAAAATATGCTGGAATGAACGTGTCAGAGCATTACTCATCATTCCACGTGTGGCATCCAGATGAGGAGGCTCTAAAATTTATGACAAAATCATTTGACAGAAAACTTACAGGATGCCAGCCACCTCATCAGTATTTGCTCTGTTATTTCATAATATGTTGTTTTCTAAACGTTTTTCTTCTTCATTTTAATCAGGTCATGAAGGGCTCTCCAGTCATCCTCACCATCTTGATTAACACTTAGACATGCTGTGCTGTTTATCTCTATTTTTTTTTGTCGCTGAGGTCATTTTACATGATCTCCTTGTCCTAAATGAGGATCATCACTTTCTAAGTAGTGTCTCTTTAAAAGTCGCCTTTGCTGTTTCCTTCCTCTGAGTCCTCCATGGATATGCTATGTAGGTTAATGGAGCAGGATGACTTGGAGGGATCCCCCTCACACCTCTCCTCCAGAAACTTTCTGCACCTCCTCTTCCCTGCTGTCATTCCAATGGTAAGGATTCCAAATGGGAAGGGCCTCTATGTTGGTGATACCAACTGCTGAACTGCAAATGATAACTCATTCTGGTGTGGTGTTGACAGAGGAGAAAGGCAGAGGGAGGCATGTTCCCCAGCAGCAGGTGGTGGCACTGGTCCAAGGAGAAGTATGTGGACAGTCTTTAACAACAGCACATGCCTGGCTTAGGATGTTGTTTTTTTTTTCCTCCATTTATTATGACCAGCTCCAAGAATAGGGAAGAACTTGGCAGAAAAGCCCCAGAGTGCAGGCTGTGCTAGTCAGCAACAGTAGTGGTCAATTACTGGGATATTTCATTTTTTAAATTTATTTACTTATTTTTGAGCTACATTGGAGGCTGTGAATGGTGGGTGTGTGTCAAGTTCCTATCTTTTAACCCAGTAATTTCAATTCTAAGTTGCAAGTAAAAAATTAGTTATACTGTTGTTGGTCACAGTATGTTTATAGTAGGTTGGAAAATAAACTAAGCTTTTAACAATAGAAACTTGTTTAATTAATAATGGCACATCAAAATGATGAATGATTAGGCACTCATTAACATGATGCTTCAGAAGAATATTAAATTACATGGAAACTTTTCAAGATATATTAACTACAAATCAGCAAGTTACTAACATAGATTGCACAGTCTGATCTCAAGTTTATATGAGTGTGGGAGGCAGTATATTTTATGGGCTACAAGCACATCCTCAGGAGCTAGGCTGCCTCTGTTCAAGTACCAGCTCTACCATGTAATATGTGTGTAGCCTTGGGCAAACCACCTCTCTGTGCCTCAGTTTCTCCATATGTTAAGTGGAGATAATAACTTTGCCAATCTAATGAGATTGTTCTGAGGGCTAAAATAATCCACATAACATGCTTAGAACAGTGCTGGCTCACAGCATTCCTAGAGTAGATATCAGCTATTCTTATAATGCAGTACACTACACAACATAAAACATTCGGTCAACAGTGGCTGCATGTAACGGTGGATTTCCAGTGAGATTGTAATGGAGCGGAAAAATTTCTATCACCTAGTGATGTGGCCATCTCAACATCATAGGGCAATTCATACCTTTTCTGTGTTTAGATACACAAATACTTACCATTGTATTACAATTGTCTACAGCATTCAGTATAGTAACTTGCTACACAGGTTTGTAACCTAGGAGCAATAGCTATGCCATAACAGTATAGGTATGTAGTCGGCTATACCAAGTAGGTTTGTGTAACTACACTCTGTGATGTGTGCACAACAACAAAATTGCTCAGTGATGCATTTCTCAAATGCAACCCTGTCACTAAGTGATGCACGACTGTAATTATATATGCATAAAAGGGATAATACTAAAATAAGAGTGATTATCTCTAAATAGTATGATTATGGTTTATTAGAATTTTCTTCATTGTGTATATTTATACCTGTGTATCTTCTACAATAAATACATAATATTTTATAATATGAAAAACATAGTGAAAGTGGCTCAAAAGTGCAGTTTGTTATTAAGAGATTAAAATACAGAATTTTTTTTGCAAGGAAGATACTCCACAAATTAATCTGAAGTGCAAAAAGTTATATTAGGTTGCTTTCTAAATTTAAAATTCTGTTCAACCCTAAATATTTATTTGGAGAGGACATTGTTAAGATATTGTCCTTTAGTAATATCAGAATCTAATTTATTTTGGTTTTTATTAGATGAATTCTCTTGGATAGAAGGATTCAAACAGAAAAATGAAAAGAGAAGTCAGATGGAAAACTCTGGAAAATCCAAGAAGGGAGCTAGTTGGTGATGAGCAAAGCTACATGTGCTGTCTTGATAGCCACAGAGAAGAATGGAGACCTCGGTACCTGAGTGGAAAGAGAAGAACATGGGCAACATAATGAGATTTTGTCTCTACAAAACAACAACAAACAAACAAACAAAATTAGCTGGGTGTGGTGGTGTGCACTTGCAACTTCACTACTCAGCAGGCTGGGGTAGGAGGATGACTTGAACCCAGGAGTTCAACGCTCTAGTGAGCTGTGATTGCACCACTGCACTCCAGCCTGACAGAGCAAGACCTTGTCTCAAAAGGAAAAAAAAAAAAAAGAAAGGAAAACAAATAATTTAAAAAGAGAAGGGAGAATGAGAAGAGTCACAACTTTGATAAAGTGGGGAGCATTGGGTTGGGTATGGAATGGCAACAGTCTTGTCTACTTCGGAATCAGACTGACCTGAGTTTAGTCCTTAACATCTACCCTTTTGCCCTTCTTATTTTATTTCCCTTCCCTTCCCATTTTCTTATTCATTTAATAAAGATTCTGAGTTCTACTTTCTTTTCTGTATTATGGTAGGCTTTGGGAATGCAAAGTTAAATGAAATGTGTTCTATAGCTTCAAGGAGGATTGGGCCTTGTGGTGGTGATAGCTGACTCAGCAGACAATCACACAATGGTGTTTTCAGTGCTTTGGTACAGATACTCATAGGGTGCTGCAAGAGCAAGAGGACTGGTAATGAAGTCTGCCTTTGTGATGAGATGGTTGGTGGTAAGACACATGGTGGGTGGCTTCTGACAAAATGGGCCATAGGATGAGTATTGTAGAAGTTAGCGGTAGACAAAGATGGAAAGAGGAAACTGCAGGTATAATGTACATAGGGTGATACAGTAGTTTGAGGAACCACAAGGAGCTTCATCTGGTGGGAAAGATTGGTATAAATGGGGGAACAGAAAGAAAGATGGACAGAAACCAGATCATGATGGGCCTGGTTTGCTAAGGTGAGGATTCACTTGTATGAAAGCATTGAATGTGATGGGAGTCTGTTGATGCCTGAAAATCCTGGAGAGTGACTGATTTGGGGGAAGAAAGCTTTATGATCATTTCTGTGTTTGGCTGTGTGATCTTGGGCAAGCAACCTTTATGAGCTCCTTCTCTGTGAAATCTATAAGCTGACTGTACTACAACCCACCTTGCTGTGCTATTGCAAAAATGAGAGCATTTCTCCGAGGCACCTGTTATAGTACCTGGGTTTATAGTTATGATATGCTGGATAGCTCCAAAAATAAAGAATTGCTGCTTGGGAAGTAAGAAAGAAGGTTTGGCTTGAAATAAGAAGGTCTGTTGTTAAATCTTGGTTCTGCCACTTCTTGGCTCTGTGACCTTGAACATATCATTTGACTTCTCTGAGTTTTGTTTTTTCACTTATGAGATGCAAACCATGTTGTCCTCACAAGGTTAAGTCAGGATAGTGCTTGTGGTGGATAAACTCCCCCAGTACAAATTATTTCTTTCCAGCCAGGCGCAGTGGCTCACACTTGTAATCCCAGCACTTTGGGAGGCCCAGGCAGGTGGATCATTTGAGGTCAGGAGTTCGAGACCAGCATGGCCAACATGGTGACACTCCGTCTCTACTAAAAATACAAAAAAATTAGCTGGGCATTGTGATGGGCACCTATAGTCCCAGCTACTTGGGAGGCTGAGGCAGGAGAGCTGCTTGAACCCGGGAGGCAGAGGTTACAGCGAGTTGAGATCACACCACTGCACTCCAGCCTGGGAGACAGAGTGAGACCCCATCTCAAAAAAA
>NW_016804657.1:8723859-8781739 GCF_001698545.2 Rhinopithecus bieti
AACAGGTGCTGGAGAGGATGTGGAGAAATAGGAACACTTTTACACTGTTCATGGGACTGTAAACTAGTTCAACCATTGTGAAAGACAGTGAGGTGATTCCTCAAGGATCTAGAACTAGAAATACCATTTGACCCAGTCATCCCATTAGTGGGTATATACCCAAAGGATTATAAATCATGCTGCTATAAATACACATGCATATGTATGTTTATTGCGACACTATTAACAATAGCAAAGACTTGGAACCAACCCAAATGTCCATCAACGACAGACTGGATTGAGAAAATGTGGCACATATACACCATGGAATACTATGCAGTCATAAAAAAGGATGAGTTCATGTCCTTTGTAGGGACATGGATGCAGCTGGAAACCATGATTCTTAGCAAACTATTGCAAGACCAGAAAACCAAACACCTCATGTTCTCACTCATAGGTGGGAATTGAACAATGAGAACACTTGGACACAGGAAGGGGAACATCATACACTGGGGCCTGTCGTGGGGTGGGGGGAGGGGGGAGGGATAGCATTAGGAGATATACCTAACATAAATGACGAGTCCAAACCCGCACGTTGTGCACATGTACCCTAAAACTTAAAGTATAATAATAATAATAGTAAAAAAATAACTCCGTAAGGTTCTTAATTATTTCACAATTTTTGCAGAGAAAAAATTTGGTATACAGATAGCCTACTAGGTATGTTTTTCTCCAAATCATGAAATAGGCAGTCAAAACAAAAGTCTTTGCCAGAACACCCTAAATATCAGAATTCTGAGTTCGTTTTAAAATTTATGTTTTAAAATTATTATTGATACATAATAGTTGTATGTATTTATGGAGTATATGTAATGTTTTGATATTGGCATATAATGTATAATGATCAAAGCAAGGTAATTGGGGTATCCATCATCACAAGTATTTATTTCTTTGTGTTAGGAGCATTCCAATTCCACTCTTTTAGTTATTTTAAAAAACACAACATATTATTGTTAACTATAGTCACCCTATTTGTGCTACAGAACACTAGATCTTATTCATTCTATTTAACTATATTTTTGTATTTCTATTTAATGGCCATTTTAGCCGGAGTGAGATGATAGCAATTACCATTCCCACAGTATCCCCTACTCCCCACTACCCTTCCCATCCTCTGGTAACCATTGTTCTAATCTCTAAGGGTTTATTTATTTATTTTTGTTAGCTCCCACATATGAGTCAGAATGTGCAATATCTATCTTTCTGTGCCTTGTTTACTTAACATAATGTCCTCTAGTTCCATCCATGTTGTTGCAAATGACAGGATTTCATTCTTTTTTATGGCTGAATAATATTCTATTACGTATATGTACCCCATTTTCTTTATCCACTCATCCATTGATGGACCTTTAGGTTGATTCCATATATTGTCTATTGAAATAGTGCTCAATAAACATGGGAGTGCAGATGTCTGTTTGATGTACTGATTCTCTTTCTTTTAGAATTATACCTAGCAGTGGGATTGCTGGATCATATAGTAGTTCTATTTTTAGATTTTTGAGGAACCTCCATACTGTTCTGCATAGTGTCTGTACTAATTTACAATCCCACCAACATTGTACGAGGGTTCTCCTTTCTCTAATTCCTTGCCAGTATTTATTATTGCCTGTCTTTTGGATAATAGTCATTTTATTCCCAGATACTCAGGATGCTGAGGCAAGAGGATTACTCGAGGCTAAGAGTTGAAGACAGCCTGGGAAATACAGTGAGACACTACTCCTATTTTTTTTTTTAATTAGCTAGGCATAGTAGCATGCTCCTGTAGTCCTAGTTATTCAGGAGGCTGAAGTGGGAGGAGGCTGTAGTGAGCTGTTATCACACCACTGCACTCCAGCCTGGGCAACATAGTAAGACTTTAGTTCAAGAAAAGCCATTTTAGCTGGAGTAAGATGATATCTCATCGTAGTTTTGATTTGCATTTGTCTGATGACTAGTGATGAGCATTTTTCCATATACCTGTTGGTCATTTGCATGTCTTCTTTTGAGAAATATCTATTCCGATCTTTTACCCATTTTAAATCAGATTATTTATCTTTTTAAATTAAGTTGTTTGAGCTCCTTATTGTTAGTCCTTTGCCAATGGAATTGTTAGCAAATATTTTCTCTTATTCTGTGGGTTGTGTCTTCACTTTGTCATTTTCTTTGTTGTGCAGAAGTTTTTAGCTTGGTATGATCCCATTTATCCATTTTTGCTTTGGTTGCCTGTGCTTTTGAGGTCTTACTCAAAAAATCATTGCCCAAGCTAATGTCCTGGAGTAATTCCCCAATGTTTTCTAATAGTAGTTTCATAGTTTCAGGTCTTAGATTTAAGTCTGTAATCCATTTTGAGTTTATTTTTGTATATGTTTGAGTTTCATATATGTTTTATATATGTTTGAGTTTATGTTTATTTTACATATGTTTTATATATGTTTGAGTTTATTTTATATATTTTATTTTACATATTTTATATATGGTAAGAGATAGGAATCTAGTTTCTTTCTTCTGCATGTGGTTGTCCAGTTTTCCCAGCACCATTTATTAAAGAGACTGTCCTTTCCCCAAAGTATGTTTTTGGAGCATTTGTTGAAGATAAATTCACTGTAAATGTGGGATTTATTTTGGGGTTTTTAAAATTCTGTTCCATTGGTCTGTGTCTGTTTTTATGCCAGTATCATGCTGTTTTGGTGACTATAGCTTTGTAGTATAATTTGGATGTAGGTAATATGATGCCTCCAGTTTTGTTCTTTTTGCTCAGGATGACTTTGGGTATTCTAGGTCTGTTGCGGTTCCATACACATTTTAGAATTATTTTTTTCTATTTTTGTGAAAAAATGTCATAGGTTTTTTGATAGGGATTGCATTGAATCTTTAGAGTGCTTTAGATAATATAGGCATTTTAACAATATTGATTCTCCCAATCCATGAACATGGAAAATTGTTCCACTGTTTTGTGTCCTCTTAAATTTACTTCATCAATGTTTTAAAGTTTTCACTGTAGAGGTCTTTGACTTCTTGGGTTAGGTTTATTCCTAGGTAGTTTATTTCGTTTGTAGCTATTGTAAATGGCATTACTTTCTTGGTTTCTTTTATAGGTTGTTCAGTATTGGCATACAGAAATGCTACTGATTTTTGTATGTACATTTTGCATCTTGTAATTTTACTGAATTTATCAGTTTTAACAGTTTTCAGGTGGAGTTGTTAGGTTATTCTAGGATATGATAGGATATGATAGATCATATCATCTGCAAACAAAGATAATTTTACTTTTACTTTTCCAAATTGGATGCTTTTTTATTTCTTTCTCTTATCTAACTGCTCCGGCTAGTACTTCTAGTACTGTGTTAAACAAAAGTGGTGAAAGTGAGCATTTTTATTTTATTTCAGACCTTAGGAGAAGACTTTCAGTTTTTTTCCCCATTCAATATGGTACCAACTTTGGGTTTATTGTATATGGCTTTGATCATGTTTCTGAGTTTATTTTTTTCTAGCTGTTATCTTTGCACAGGATAGAAATGCCAAAAGCATCTTTTTCCTTAGTCAAAGACATCTAGCAGACTTCTGTGCCTTTTAGATTTTCAAGTGAATTAGCTGATAAGGAAGTTTTTCAGTTGTGACTTGCTGGTATGTAAATATAGAAAGCACTTAATTCAGCATTCTTCTCTTTTCCAGCATTCTTGTATATTAAAAAATTCCACGTATCTTTCCACATTGTCACCACTATCCTTCCTCACGAGTTCCAAACTAATAGATTCAAATTTGATTTGTTGGGAGATTGATATAAAATTAAAAGCCTAATAAATCATTACTCATTAAATGATATTTAATGCCTTTGCTTGAGGGTTCCAAACATGAAAGATTTAATTCCCTAATATAATACTTATATTAATATTTTCACATACAAAAATAAGTACTATGTGTAAGAAACTCCATGCTTTGATTGCATCCTCAGCCCTCATCCTCTTTTTCTGTAGCTACACTCTTACGTAGTCGTGGCTCTAGGAAATTTAAAGAGGAGTAGTGACTCAGAGATTGGCCAATGTTACCTGTACCCTCATCTCCCGAAGTAGGGGGAAAGGTCTCTCTTACTTACATAGTATCAAAAAGTAGTAAACATTCTTCTTTCTAGCTGCACCTTTACTCATTCTTTCTGCCATTTTCCCTGTTGTTTCAACTGTGAAATATGGTGAGTATGTAGTGAGGGAGGCTTACATATGGACTTAAAAATGTCTTATGAAAACCTGATTTATTTCATTTCATATGGAGTTATGAAATAATTTTGACTGACATACTACATTGTTTGGCTTGAATATTAAATATCATTGGTGAATAGCTTATGTTTCATTACACTGGCAACTGCTATCTGCTAAAAATAAGATCCTAGGATATTATCTTTCCAGCATATGTAATTCTGAGAAACAGCCTTTACCTGACTTTCTTGACCTCAGTTTCTTCCTTTGTAAAATGAGGAGTTTGACCTGATGATTTATGGGGTTTCTCTCAAGTCAAACTGTTTTTGATTGTACTAGGATGGCATTATACAAACATACAGGGCTAAAAGTACATTCATTTACTAATTTATGCACTACACATTGTCTACTATATATCAAGTATTGTGATAAGTATGGTTAATATGAGGTTCCTGACTTCAAAGAACTTACTGTCTTATGAGGAAGACAAGTAAAAATTACAACACAGCAGAATAAATGTTGCGTACAGTAGGAGTGAAGAGTGGGTACAAATGGAGGACAGAGGAGGGGCACCTAATTCATTTATGGGAAAGAAAATAACAGAAATCAAGGAAGAAGAGGGTGATAAGTACATGTAGGGCTAGGACTAGGGTGTGGCAAGAGAGACACTTATGGTACAAAATTTAAGCAAGCGCTCACCTTATTCTCAGGCCCTGAGTGTGTAATCTGAGAGTGTGCTCAAGTTTAGCCACAAGGAAGAAGATAGAAACTGTTCTGTAACTGTATGTGCAAAGGCTTAGGGGACAAGAGACAGAACTTCAGGAAACTGCACGTAATTACATAATGTCTGGATTTGGAAGTAGAGTTAAGGTTGTAGGTGTGAATGATGGAAGTAAACAGGACCTCAGGTCAGAAGTGTCTTATAAAACATGTTAAGGTGTTTGAACTTTCTCCTTAGGTTAATGAGTATCCATCAGCAAATTTTCTTTAAAAAGGAGATAGTATGATTAGATCTGCTCTTTAAAAGAAGATTCCTCTGGTAGCAGTATGGAGACAGGGATAAGGAATTAGATAGGAAAAGAGGCTGGAAACAGAAAGACCAGTTGAATAGTGGTGAGGATAGAGAAGCAAACCAAATGGCCTCTAGAAGTGTTTAAGAGTTGGAGCTGCCTGGGATAAAGACCAATTGAACATGTTGGGTGTTGATAGAGAGGAACAGGATGCTCAGGGTTCCTGGATTGAGAAAATGAGGGGATAGTGGTGCTGATCACTGAAACATGGAACACAGCAGAATAAAAAGGGTTGGGAAGGATGGTGATGAGCTCAGGCTTTGACTTGAAGAGTTTGAATATCTGAGGGGAGATTGCTGCTACGGAGGCTGGTGTATGGGTTGGTGCTCAGCAGAGAGAGATGGATATAGACATGAACATGGATTTGTCAATCATCTGCCTGTAAGCGATAAGGAAAGCAATGGCTATGGATGAAACTTCCCAGGGAAGGAAGGTATAGAGAGAGAAAGAATGCTTAGTGGCTATTGAAAGCTCTTTGCCACTCTTCAGTAAAACTATGAAAATACAAAAACACAGCTTTGTAGCCACCATTGGGATATGCTAGAGGACAGGATAAGGAGGGAAGTAGTACTAGACATATCTAGGCTTTCTTCTGTGTAAGCAGTTATATCATTGTGACTTTGCTGCAATAGCTTTACAAGAGTCACTAAAGAATTTGTGTTAGTAATTACAGTTACAGAGACTGTTTGCTGCAGCTGGTGACTCTGTACTCTCACTGCAAGGAAGGAACACAGTAGCCCTGTCTGCCTTGTGGCTTTGGAGAGCATATCACTGCTAATTCCTGAGGAGAGGGGGAAATTGGGCACATTTAAATTTCTCTTTTAAGTTACAAAGGCAAAATTAGTGACTCTTTTGGATGCCCCTGTCTAAATGTTCACACTTGAGAGAAAATTGCCTTCTCCAGGAAGTGAGTAATAAATCTCTCTCACCAATGGAAGTCACTCACATCCTGAAACAAGTCTCAGCTGAAAAGGAGAAAAAATTAAAACATTTCTTTCCCTTATGAAACTCTTTTTCTCCAAACATGTGTTCCTATTAGACTATGGAGAGCACCATTATGCAGACATCGCAAACTTCTTGAGGACTTGTCCAGAAATATAATTGACTGTGGCCAAAAGACCACGGCAAACATGCCCAGGGTGTGAAAATGTTAGGTCAGGATCATTGCTGGAGGGGCTCAGCTTGTAAGGCAGGCTGAACGAGCAAATCAGGCCAAGCCTACACTGACATGGCCCATGCTTAATGTGAGGAAGCAAGAGCCAGCATAGGTGGTGGGGGCAAGGTGGATACAAGGAGAGATTTGGATATGCATCCTTTAAATCTTTTACATCTTCATTTTGCAGACTGTGTGTGTGTGAGAGAGAGAGAGAGAGAGAGAAAGAGAGAGAGAGAGACAGAGACAGAGACAGAGAGAGAGAGAGAGCTGTGTCTCTTTTTGTCCTTTACCTGTGTTTTGCCCTTTTGTCAGACTTTCTAATTTTTCCTCTGCCTCTGGTCTTGTTTCTTTCATGTCAGTCTTTACCAGAATGAAATCCCCAAAAGAACCTGCTTAAGACTTTTTAAGGGCTCCCCTGCTCCTATAGCTGTCAGTCAATATACCCTGAATGCAGGAGAGAGCAAATACCTGCCTCCTAGGAAAGCTGGGCAATTCTCCTCAAAAGAGGAAGCTTCTGGAAATCTCAGTTTTAATGTAAAAATTCAAGAAATTCTTTGACTCATTCCATAATATATCTGTGTTTGTTTTAATAAAAAGTGTTATTTTAAACTACCTATCGTTGAGGAAAAAGTATGTTCCAAGAGGATACACTTTGTCCTGTAAGTGTGTGTGTCCCAGCTTGAGAAACAGGAGTCCATGGGAACTCCATCAACTGGCCTCCTTCTACCTCAAATCTCACCAATTAAACCAAAGCGACTTCATGCATGGAGGTGTTACAAGGAATTTATTTTCTCATTAGTTGTACCTAATAATTTGTGTTTGGTTTATAGATGAAATTATTCTACTTGATATTGAAGTGGTGTTCAATAGAAACACAGAGATTAGGAGACAGTCAGGTGGTCCTAAGCCTGATGCCTGCTTTGCCATTTACTAGATACGTAACCTCATGGAGCCTCAGTTTCCTCATCTGTAAAACGGGAGTTATAATGGCACTTCACCAAGAGGGTGTTAAGAGGTAATGAAATGTGTTTATGTGTACATCATGTGCCTGACATATAGAAAGTGCTCAGTATGTACCAACACTGGGAATTATTTGCTATGGAAATAATTTTAGAGGTGATTCAGATACAGTTATAGGCACTAAATGGTCACAGGTAGATGTAATTGGGCTGATTATATTAGACAATTTGCAGCAGCTAAAACAATTTTAAAAGGCTGTTTGCATTGGGCCAATGGATACTTCAATATTATTGTCACCTAATGTAAGAATTTAAAAAGGATTTAGGAACTCATTATAAATACACATTTAAGAATATTCTAGAATCATATCACTTTTGGTTGATTGAGATAGTTATGATTATTCTGGTAATTATACCAGCTATTTTGACATCCTGTGTAATACAGTTTATTGTACTAATACGTCTCTCCCCAGAGCAGAATTATCCCCAAAATTTAAGCAATGAATATAAATAAATAGGAACATCTGGTGGAGGAGTTGAAGCAGATGTGCAGATTGAGGTACATCAAAGAAAAGCCCATTATTATCCTGGTAACTGGCTAGTGCTGAACGATATAAACAACTTAAAGAAATAGAATTGGTTGTTTGGAGATGTCAGTTCATCTAAGAAGAGATCCTAAAAGCAATAAATATTATCATAACGATAAATGATTACAAAGTATATAGTTAATGTTTATATTGGTAAAGTCCTTCAATAGAAGATGGATTTAAGACACAAAATCAAGTGTTTTTGGTTCTGTTTGCTAGAGAATGGTTTCCTAAAATATGATAAGACCATCTCTCTGAGATTTTTCTCACATAGCATTGCACATACTTGATAGGTTATTGTTTCTGAACTCATAGGTTACATGTAGTGACTGACACATTTGGTACTATTACATGGGACTGCAGTGTTAGAAGCATCATGTGACATGCCACTTTTTAATGCAGAGAGCAGAGGATTGGCCTTATTCCAAGAATGATTCTGTTTGATGTTATATAAGAGGTTGGTCTTCAAGATTGAATCTAGAGAATGAGGCAATAATAACAAGATTTATTGATAATAAATCTAAATATATGAATTTTCTTTGACATATTGCAAGGTAGGAAAGGATAGTGTGCCAGCTGCTTTAAGTAGTTTCTCTATTATATTTTTGTTAACTTTTATAGATTCTTTCTTTCTGAAATACTTACAGGCAAGTTAAGCAACAAATATGTAGGTGTGATCAATCTTGCTCTAGATTATTTTATAGGTGTCAAAGGCCAAAACCCTGAACTCTGGGTACGTTGAGAATTACCTTGGAATGCACTGAACCTTCACCATAGAGAAAAAAAAAAGTGTGAATCCTGCAAGCTGAGTGTCATGGGGCCAGCAAAAAGAGTCTAAAACACCTTCTTCAAATGTCACAAACTAACTGGGAAGGCTGAGCACAGTTCTCAAAAGTGTTAAGTAATATAGTTACAACCCAAGTAAATTTGGAGTGCTTAGAGCCACAGTGCAGTAGCTAAAAACCCCACAAATATGATGGTAAAAAGTATTGAAATGTAATAAAAAGCCTTCCCTGAAGGTCTCTTGAACAGGTAGCAAAGGAGAAATTTCCTAATGTTCAGAAAACTTCCAAAAATCTTTACTTATTTCTACCAAACTCTAGACAAACTGGATTTCCTATTTAATTCATCATCACTCCCTCTTTTGCAACTCCTTTCCCCCACTTTTTGGATTTTTTCCTTTTCTTGTCAGAATATACTAAAGCTTTTTCTAATGTAGCTTGGTCTATAGCATTCTGTCTCCTTTTTGAGTTCTGCATCTCGTCTTGTTACTCTGCTCAGCACATTAGGACTCAACAGGCAAGCAGTATAACAAAGAATCCTCCTTAGAAGCGAAGGGAAGGAAAATATTGCAAATACTTAGGGATTTTTGTGCTTATCAACATGATTTAGATGCTATATATTAAAGCAACAGAAGAAGTGCCACAAAGTCTCATGCAATAACTGCTAAATGTGTGGCTTAGGCAGGAAGTAAGAGAAGTAGTTCTTCACTTTCAGCCATGGTGACAAAGAGAGAATTGATAGGGAAGGTAAAGAGAAAGTGGGTAGAACTTAAATTGGAGAAAAGGCTAAAGGATTTTGTAGACAATTAATATTTTAAGAATGTATCCTAAGCTTTACAAATACAAGCTCCTTGAAGGCAGAAGAGTTTGAAAAATTCTTGGCCTATGTAGTAGTAGAAAATAAATGTTTGTGGGATGGATATAATCTGGACTATATTTGTGGAATAATACAATTTGTAGAATGTATAATCTGTGGAAGGTATAATCAGTTTTGTAAATTATTATAAAATGTTTTACTATTACAAACTCTCGAACAACTATCCTTTGCCATTTTAAAATATTTGACGTATCTGAAGACTTTTTTGTCTCTCCAAGTTTCCAGATGTGTTTTCTTTGTTACCATAAATCATCAGGTGAGAGCTGATATGTTACAAAGTTAAACTTTTTCCTTGTCTGTATTTGGATCTATGTCAACGATTTAAAAATGTTAAATCCTGGGATAGTAGTGCCTTTACAGTAAAAAGCTCTCTTAAGACCATTCTGAGCTCACTTGAGCCAGCGCTCAATTTGCATTTCTTTCTTTTCTTTTTTTAAACATAGTCTGAATATAATCTTAAGGAATATCTTAATCCCTCGAAGACTCTTTAGAACAGTGTTTTCTAGGCTTTGTGGACTATCGCCCAGTGTAAGAATTGCATTTTTCCTTTGTATATAACCTATGTGCATACGCACACACACATGCACGCACATGAGGTGACAGTTTTTGAAAGTAAGGCTTACCTTTATACTCTGTGATGCTCTGCTCATTTCTTTTTTTTTTTTTGTGGGTGTGGGGGGCTATAAGAATGCTTTATTTATTTTTTATTTTTTAATTTTTTTATTATACTTTAAGTTTTAGGGTACGTGTACTCTTTTCTAGTTTGTGGAAAACAGTGCTAATCCCCGAACCACTGAGCATATTTCACAGCCTCAAATGAATGGGGGCTGGCAGTTTAAGAAATAAACTGCTCTGGAGCAGACATCAAAACAAAACAAAATAAAAACAAACAAAAATGCACACAGAAACCAGTTATTATAAATATATGAATTTGCCTGGATTCGACAATAGTTAGCCTGTGGATAAATTGATAAAGTGTATAGTCTTTGTAAGGCTGTTGAAAAGTCTTAAAAAAAACAACAAAATTACAACAGCAAAACAAAATAAAATTTATTGTGTAGCTTTCAAAAAGCTAGTTTGGGCCCAGTTTGACCCGTGGTCAGTAGGTTTGTCACTTCTACTCTAAAAGGTAGAATGCAATTGAAGTTGTTTTAAATGAATTGCAATGATCTTAAATGTGAGAGTTTAATTTTACTCTAACTCACTGAGTTACCTTATCTATTTCTAAATTATTCTCTTTTTAGGCATATTAGCAGAAAGTTTTCTCAATTACAGGAGAAATTTGACCTTTCAATAAAATAGAAATGATGATATTAAATTTCAGATGAATTGCCTGGATCAATTTATCCAATTTAAAGTCATCCTTTGACAATTTTTCTGTTGAATGGTGTGTGTGTGTAATTGTTATTGTTGTAATTATCATTATTATTATTTTGTGTGCAGCCCATATTTGAAATTATTCGAAATTTCAATATTTGACTCTTTTAAAAAGTAAAACATATTTTCTTTCTTTTAATGTTCAATTAGTGCTGCACTTGACCTTAAATTCTGCTTTCTTATTCCCCATATACATAGAGACTGATTTTTGTTTTGCACAGAAATAAATTTTAACTTAAAATAATTTCCACACCTACTTTGTTTAGTTAAAGAAGAGCTATGAAACATTAAATTTAATTTATGAAGGCTTCTATTTGTGTTCCAGTCCTCTGCACATACACACTGTGTTAATACTATGTCTCTATATGCCAATGACATTAGAGTTTCTGGCAAAACTCAATGTGTAATCAATTATCACCTGTCATGAATGACTTTTAAGATCCAGCCAGATATTTTGGAAACAGCGCTTAGTTCCACTGAGAAGGAAAGGCTCCCTCTGAAAGTGGCACAGCCCTCATCTTTAAACCTCTTATTCAAAGGCATTTGGACAACTTTCAGTTTAAGTCAATGTGCAGTAAAGTCCAGCAACTTACATCTTAAAAAAATAGAATTGTAGCTATTTCAAAATGAGTTCAAGAGTATGTTGTTGCTTAGAAATGATAACAAATCTTAAATCATTTTTCTCTCTATATGGGAGCACAATAATCTTATATGCACCAGTTACAGGCCAATGCCTTTTTTTTTCTCTCTCTTTAATGCTTGTGTTGGTTTCAAACTCACCAGTTGAGAAGAACTGGAATCTGTCTCCTAGGATTCCAATAGTGTGCTTTCTTTTGCTTTTCTTTTTCTTTATTGATTCTCTCAGAGAAAGCAGAAATCAATTATTATCCTGCCAGCTAGAGAAAATCACTGATATCCAAACATAATGGCTTTTCTAGGCATAGCATATATACACATTTGAAGGTCATGGTCTTATCTGTAGTAGTTGTTCAACAAATGCTATCAAGAAAGGATCTTCCTGAAAAATCTGCATCTTAAGTAGGTAATGTAAAGTCACTTTCTCTACTTTTAAAAAGCTGCAGTAAATTAGTTTCCTGGTGATCACATTGCTGGCTGGGCTCTTTGAAAAGTATTGCATCTGTGCATTTTGATTACCTATGTTTGAACTTGGATATCCTCATTTCTGAAGGGTTGGATCAGGTGGTCAGATGATCTCTGCCAGTTTCAACATCTGAAATGCCTCTAGTTAGTCCTTCTCGCCTGCCCTGAAGGGAACAGGCTTTCTTACACCTCCAGGGGGCAGCCCCATACCAGTTGCTAGGAGAAATAGGATCAACTTGTTGGGAGGAAGAGGATAGAACTTCTGCCCCTTGCTCAGGCGAACTATGCGTGACCACACAGAGCTGCTGCCATGGAAATTTGCATGAAATACACAGCACATTTGATGGACTCAGCTTGGGGTAGAGTGAGTGTGGGTCATAGAGGAGCTGCCTTTATTGGTGGCTAAACTGTCAAGGTTGATAGCTATAAATCTCAGTTCCACCACTTGTAGATATTTTCAGTGAGACCTAGAGAAGAACAGGTGCTTGTGGCCACCAAGTGACCACAGGTGAGAGATTAGAGTAGTAGATTCACAGTAATCTGTTTCCCTGGTTTTGAGGGAATAAAAACTACATACATTCATTGCATTTGTATATGTATGAGTATATGCTATTAAAAATGCATACTTGGGACAATTAACAACATCATTCAAATACCTGCATTTGGAATATTTGAATACCTGCAGTTTTAACTGTTTATGGGTCAGCTATACACTTAAGTTGATAGTTCAATAGCTGATTCTAGAAGTTCTGAGAGCCAAGGTCTTGTGAGGACACTTGGTTTGATCCATATTTTGCTCTATAGATTTGCATTCCTTTCTTCAAGGAGATAAGAATGAGGATGGATTCTTTATTGATAGATCAGCACTTTAATGCACATTAAATTCCAAACGTATTTGTTAAGCATATTCTGAGGGTGGTGGAGGAATTGGGGATGCTTACAAAACACTAATATGTGCCTTTTGTTCTCAGTTGGTTTATATTTTTAGCAAGATATGCAAGAACATAAAATAAGCATCTAAGTAACTGCATTTCTGGGCACAGTGGCTCATGCCAATAATCTCAGTACTATGGAAGGTTGAGGTGAGCAGATCCCTTGAGCCTGAGAATTTGAGACCAGCCTTGGCAACATGGCAAAAGCCAGTCTCCACTAAAAAATACAAAAATTAGCCGGATGTGGTGGTGTGCGCCTGTAGTCCCAGTTACTTGGGAGGCTGAGGCGGGATGATCACCTGAGCCCAGGAGGGAAGTGGAGGTTGCAATGACTGGAGATTGCTCCATTGCACTCCATCCTGGGTGACAGAGCAGGACCCTGTCTCAAATAAATATGCATAATAAATAAATAAATAGATAAATAAATAACTGTATTGTTTTCCCTTTTTTTTGGAGGGAGGAAGTTGGATGCTAGGGAAGTTTGCTGAATCTAGCTACATTCAGAGAGGACTGTTTTTGAGGACAATGTTGGAGGAGAATAGAAGCTTTTCCTCTCCTCCTGGTGTTTGGAGTCTCTGATTCCCAGCTGTAGAAGGAAAATATCAAGCGGGATATAAGGAATACAAATAGTAAATACTCCAAAATTAGCACTATAAGGAAGTAACACTGTGCTTTGCTAAAAATTTAAGGTGAGACAAAGGTTAAAATATCAGTATTTCTCTTGCACCTATTTCCCTGAGAGATGCTTCCTAGAGGAAAGCTCTCATTTGTGAGTTCCAAGCACTGTAAGGGCTGTTTGAGCATTAGTTGAATGTTTCATATGAACAGACACATGCACACACACACATGTACATACAAGTTGCTGAAGTGGTTCTACTCAAGTAATTCAGCTGAAAGGAAGCAACATTTGAATGTTATCTTTAAAATTAAAAAAAAAAAAAAAAAAAAACTACAACACCTATGCCTCACAGCTGGAAAGGGATGAAAACTTACCTTTAGCTCAGTATTATTAATTATAATTTTTTTCCTCTGCACTATTCTAAGTGCCCATAAGCCTATATTGGGTATAATTTCCTGGCAGGCAATCATAATATTTATGTGAACATCAAAGAATGGCAATAAATAAAATTGATAAGCCACATTAAAAATAATCCTCACCAGATTAAGATGGAGGATAGGAGGCAGTATAACCTTGCAGCTCATGCTCAGAAGGACAGAGCAACCAATGTGTGGAGACTCACATCATGAACTTTTGCTCCAAGACCTACCACAGGAACATACCAGGAAAGCCCAGAAAATCCACAGACCCTTTGAAGAAACTAGATAACCACTGCAGGCTCCCTGAGACACCAAGAAACTGTGAACTGTGAGTCAGCTTGCTTTCTCAACAGGGAGACTCAAGTTCTGGGGCAAGTTCTCAGCCCTGGTCACCTGCTGCCTGGAAATAGACTCAGTGCTGTTGAGAGAAGCCAACTGGGCTTCCTGCGTCTAGTGGGGACTTGGAGAACTTTTCTGTTTTACAAGAGGGTTGTAAAAACACACCAATTAGTGCTCTGTAAAAATGCACCAATCAATGCTCTGTATCTACCATGAGGATTGTAAAATTCACCAATCAGCACTCTGTAAAACACATCAATCAGCGTTCTGTAAAATGCACCAATCGGCAGGATCCCAAAAGTAGCCAATCGCAGAGAGGATTGAAAAAAGGGCATTCTGATAGGACAGAAACGGAACGTGGGAGGGGACAAATAGGGCATAAAAGCTGGTCACCCCAGCCAGCAGTGGAAACCTGCTCAGGTCCCCTTCCAAGCTATGGAAGCTTTGTTCTTTCACTCTTCACAATAAATCTTGCTGCTGTTCACTCTTTGGGTCTGTGTCACCTTTAAGAGCTATAACACTCACCGTGAAGGTCCACAGCTTCATTCTTGAAGTCAGCGAGACCATGAACTCACCAGAAGGAACCAACTCTGGACACATCTTAGGGGCTCGTCCAGGATATCACCACCTGGTGAGTACCATTGGACGCCTTTCGCTTGCTATTCTGTCCTACTTTTCCTTGGAATTCAGGGGCTAAACACCGGCCACCTGTCAGCCAGTTAAAAGTGACTAGCATGGCTGCCGGACTAAAGACACGGGTGTCAGGCTTTCTGGAAAAGGGCTCTTCCGAAGAGTTGGGAGCATTGGTTTGCCTGGAACCAGCTTCTGCTTTTTCTGTACTTCCAGGCTTAGTGGAGGGTTGACTGAGAGAAAAGCCATTCAGCTCTGGGATCCTGATAAAAAGTTGGTTGGCCCTGCAGCCATGAGCAGAACTCTCAAAGTTACATCTCCCGAACAAGATTCATCCATCTAGCCTATCTTTTCTGACCCTTGTCTCCTGGGTCCTAATGCCTGTCAGAAAAACTTCCTCCTGCCTCTCTTTTCTGAGGCTAGTCCTGCTTCTAAAAACCACTCCCTGTCTCTGGTGCTTTTCTAGTTTCTCCTATAAGAATGATTTCTAGTATAAATTTCATGACCCTGTTCCCTTCCTTAGGCACACAGGCTTACCAATCAGAAAGACATAATTTTTGCCCAAAGCCCTATTGGTGGGAGTACTATCTGGAATTTTAGGATCTCTCCTCAGACTAGCAGGCCTAACAAAGGCTATTCCTGAAGCTAGGATATGGGGAGCCTCAGAAATTATAGACTCCAGAATTGGGGGAGGCATCCTTTCTATTCATATGATGAGAAGTGAGGACAAAAGGCATCACTCACCCCTGGAGATCCTTTCCCTCCCTCAGGTATGGTCCTCCACTCCATTTTAAGGCATATCATCTTTATAGGACAAGGGTAAGGTTCCAGTACTAACAAGAGAAAACGTTGAGGACTCTAACAGATTTTCGAGAATGTGTCAGTAAGGGCCACTAAACCTGATTTTTCTCAGTCCTTTTTGTGGTCTAAGAGGAAAGGCAAGAGTGCAGGTTTTGAAAAGCGTTGGTAAGGGCCACTAAATCCGACCTTCCTTGGTCCCTTTGTGGTCTAGGAGGAAAACTAGTGTTTCTGCTGCGGCTTTGATGAGTGCAACTATTCCAAACAGCAGGTTCCAGGGACCATTGCAGGTTCTTGGGCAGGGAAAACAACAACAACAACAACAACAACAACAACAACAACGACGACAAAACCATGGGTGTTTTCTTCTTTCAGATGGGAAACACTCAGGCATCAACAGGCTAACCCTTGAAATGCATTGTAAGCCATTAGGACCGATAACCCACAAACCCTGAAAAAGAAATAGCTTATTTTTTTCTGCACTATGGCTGGCCCCAATATTCTCTCTCTGGTGGGGAAAAATGGTCACCTGAGGGAAGTATAAATTATAACACTATCCAGCAGCTTGACGTTTTCTGTAAGAGGGAAGGTAAATGGAGTGAAATACCTTATGTCCAAGCTTTCTTTTCATTGAAGGATAATCCACAACTATGCAAAGCTTGCAATTTACATTCTACAGGAGGACCTCTTAGCTTACCTCCATGTCCTAGCCTCCCTACAACTCCCCTTCCTATTAATGATGAGCCTCCTCTAATCTCCCCCACCAAGAAGAAAATGAGCAAAGAAATCTCCAAGGGACCATAAACCCTCCTGGGCTATCAGTTATGTCTCCTTCTAGCTGTAGGGGCCGGGGGGCAGGGGGTGTGGAATTTGACCCAACCTGGGTAAATATCCCCTTCTCCCTTTATGATTTAAAGCAGATCAAGTAGACCTGGGGAAGTTTTCCAATGATCCTGATAAGTATATAGATGTCCTACAGGGTCTAGGGCAAACCTTTAACTTCACTTGGAAAGATGTCATGCTATTGTTAGATCAAAAGAGTTTGGAGACACCTGGTAACTTAGTCAAGTAAATGATAGAATGACAGCTGAAGAAAGGGACAAATTCTCTACTGGTCAGCAAGCCATCCCCAGTATGGATCTCCACTGAGACCTTGACTCAGATCATGGGGACCGGAGTCGTAAACATCTGCTACCTCTGTTCTAGAAGGACTAAGGAGAATTAGGAAAAAGCCCATGAATTGTTCAATGATGTCCACCATAACTCAGGGAAAAGAAGAAAAGTCCTTCTGCTTTCCTTGAGCAGCTATGGGAGGCCTTAAGAAAATATACTCCCCTGTCACCTGACTCTCTCGAGGGTCAATTGTTCCTAAGAGATAAGTTTATTACCCAATCAGCTGCAGATACTAGGAGAAAGCTCCAAAAGCAAACCCTGGGCTCTGAACAAAATCTGGAGGCATTATTAAACCTGGCAACCTCGGTGTTCTATAATAGGGACCAAGAGGATCAGGCCGAAAAGGAAAAGGGAGGTAAGAGAAAGACCGCAGCCTTAGTCATGGCCCTCAGGCAAACAAACCTTGGTGGTTCAGAGAGTACAGAAAATGGGGCAGACCAATCACCCAGTAGGGCTTGTTATCAGTTTGGTTTGCAAGGACACCTTAAAAAAGATTGTCCAATGAAAAACAAGCTGCCCCCTCGCCCATGTCCACTATGCCAAGGCAATCACTGGAAAGCACACTGCCCCAGAGGACAAAAGTTCTCTAGGCTGGAAGCCCCCAACCAGATGATCCAACAATAGGACTGAGGGTGCCTGGGGCAAGTGCCAGCTCATGTCGTCACCCTCACTGAGCTGGGATACATTTAAACATTGAGGGCTGGGAAACTGACTTCCTCCTGGACACTGGTGCAGCCTTCTCAGTGTTAATCTCCTGCCCCAGATGACTGTCCTCGAGGTCCATTACCATCTGAGGAATCCTGGGACAGCCTACAACCAGGTATTTCTTCCATCTCCTCAGTTGTAATTGGGAGACTTTGCTCTTTTCACATGCCTTTCTTGTTATGCCTGATAGTCCCACATCCTTATTAGGGAGGGACATATTAGCCAAAGCTGGAGCTATTATCTATATGAATATGGGGAACAAGCTACCCATTTGTTGTTCCCTACTTGAGGAGGGAATCAACCCTGCAGTCTGGGCATTGGAAGGACAATTTGGAAAGGCAAAAAATGCACCCCCCCACCCCTCGTCCAAATCAGGCTAAAAGACCGCACTGCTTTTCCTTATTAAAGGCAATATATCCTTTAAGGCCTGAAGCTCATAAAGGATTGCAGGATATTGTTAGAATTTTAAAAGCTCAAAGCTTAGCAAGAAAATGCAGCAGTCCCTGCAACACCCCAATTCTAGGAGTACAAAAAACAAACGGTCAGTGGAGACTAGAGCAAGATCTTAGACTCATCAATGAGGCAGCAATTCCTCTATATCCAGTTGTACCCAACCCCTATACCCTGCTGTCTCAAATACCAGAAGAAGCAGAATGGTTCACTGTTCTGGACCTCAAGGATGCCTTCTTCTGTATTCCCCTGCACTCTGACTCCCAGTTTCTCTTTGTCTTTGAGGATCCCACAGAACACATGTCCCAACTTATGTGGACGGTCTTGCCTCAAGGATTTAAGAATAGCCCTCATCTGTCTGGTCAAGCACTGGTCCAAGATCTAGGCCACTTCTCAAGTCCAGACACTCTGGTCCTTCAGTATGTGGATGATTTAGTTTTGGCCACAGTTCGGAAACCTCATGCCAGCAGGCTACTCTAGATGTCTTGAACTTTCTAGCTAATCAAGGGTACAAGGCATCTAAGTTGAAGGCCCAGCTCTGCCTGCAAGAAGTCAAATATCTAGGCCTAATATTAGCCAGAGGAACCAGGGCCCTCAGCAAGGAACAAATATAGCCTATATTGGCTTATCCTCACCCTAAGACATTAAAACAGTTGCGGGGGTTCCTTAGAATCACCAACTTTTGCCAACTGTGGATCCTTGGATACAGTGAGATGGCCAGATCACTCTATACTCTAATCAAGGAGACCCAGAGGGCAAATACTCATCTAGTAAAATGGGAACCAGAGGCAGAAACAGTCTTCAAAACCTTAAAGCAGACCCTAGTACAAGCTCTAGCCTTAAGCCTTCCCACAGGACAAAACTTCTCTTTATACATCACACAGAGAGAAGGAATAGCTCTTGGAGTCCTTACTCAGACTCGTGGGACAACCCCATAACAGTAGCATACCTAAGTAATGAAACTGATGTAGTAGCAAAAGGCTAGTCTTACTGTTTATGGGTAGTTGCAGCAGTGGCCATCTCAGTATCAGAGGCTATCAAAATAATACAAGGAAAGGATCTCACCATCTGGACTACTCATGATGCAAATGGCATATGAGTTGCCAAAGGAAGTTTATGGCTATCAGACAACTGCCTGCTTAGATACCAGGTGCTACTCCTTGAGGAACCAGTGCTTCAAATATGCACCTGTGCAGCCCTCAACCCTGCCACTTTTCTCCCAGAAGATGGGGAACCAATCAAGCATGACTTCCAACAAATTGTAGCCCAGACTTATGCCTCCCAAGAGGATCTCTTAGAAGTTCCCTTAGCTAATCTTGACCTTAACCTAAATACCAATGGAAGTTCATTTGTGGAGAATGAGATATGAAGGGAAGATTATGCAATAGTTAGTGATGTAACAGTAGTTGAAAGTAAGTCTCTTCCCCCAGGGACCAGAGCCCAGTTAGCAGAACTAGTAGTGCTTACCCAAGCCTTAGAATTGGGAAAGGACAAGAGAAGAAATGTGTATACAGATAGCAAGTATGCTTACCTAATCCTACAGGCCCATGCTGCAATATGGAAAGAAAGAGAGTTCCTAACCTCTGGGGGAACTTCCATTAAATACCACAAAGAAATCATGGAGTTATTGCACACAGTGCAAAAACCCAAGGAAGTGGCAGTCTTACATTGCTGAAGCCATTAAAACAGTGAAGGAGAAAAGTCAGAAGGAAACTGTCAGGCAGATGCTAAGGCCAAAATTGCTGCCAGGCGGAACCTCCTATTAGAAATACCTATGGAAGGATCCTTGGTATGGAACAACCCTCTCCAAGAGATTAAGCCCCAGTACTCCCTGACCGAAATAGAATGGGAATTTTCACTGGGGCATATTTTTCTCCCCTCAGGGTGGTTAATGACGGAAGAGGGAAAGGTACTCATACCCGAAGCCAGCAGTGGAAAATACTTAAAACCCTCCACCAAACTTTTCGTATGTGTATTGAGAACACTCATAAAATGGCCAAATTCCTATTTACAGGGCCAAATCTCCTCTGGACCATCCGACAAGCAGTCAAAGCCTGTGAAGTTGCCAAAGGAATAATCCCTTGGTCCACCATAAGGCCCCTCTGGGGGAACAAAGAATAGGACACCATCCAGGAGTGGACTGGCAGTTAGCCAACATCACCTATTACACGAGCAACGAAAAAACCATACACTGCCCTGTAACCATGAATACCATCTTAAATTTCCAAGCCCCTTTATGCATCCAATGCAACCTGTTATCAGACCTGCCCCTAGGACACCTACTATCCCATCAGTGTAGTTACACTCTGCAACTTCAAGCCCCCACTGATCATAATAACTTCCAAGTTACCCAAACAGCTCCGTTCAGATGGCTTGTCTGCTTCTCAGGGCCCCCAAAAATCATCACTTCCACCTTGCTTAACAAACAGCCTGTCTTTTGTAACAGCAAACATACTCCCTCTATCACCATTCACCCCTGAACCCCCTGCAGCAGCACCCCCACCACTAGTGAATGCCTTCTCATCTCCTCTTTCAATTACTCTCTTGAATGGTTCTTAGTAGATACAAAACAGTTTTTTCTCCAATGGGAAAATAGAACACAGGGAGCCACTTGTTTGCTCCCAATACCTCTTTCCAGCTGCTCACTGGAGCTACCTTGGCAAGTACTCTAGGAGTATGGGAAAATGAAAACAACAAACTCACACACCTTTTAAACATACACAACAAGTTCTGTCTTCCAGCCAAGGCATATTCTTCTTATGTGGAACTTCAAGCTATATCTGCCTCCCCACCAACTGGACAGGTGCCCGGACCTTAGTCTTCCTAAGTCCCAACATTGACGTTGCCCCAGGAAATCAGACCCTGTCAGTGCCCCTCAAAGCTGAAGTCCATCAGCGCAGGGCCATACAACTAATGCCCCTACTTATAGGGTTAGGAATGGCCACTGCTACAGGAACCAGAATAGCAGGTTTGTCCACTTCACTATCCTACTACCACACGCTCTCAAAGGATTTCTCAGACAATTTGTGAGAAATAACAAAATCTATCCTTACTCTAGAATCCCAAATAGACTCTTTGGCAGCGGTGACTTTCCAAAACCACCGAGGCCTAGACCTCTTCACTGCTGAGAAAGGAGGACTTTGCACCTTATTAGGGGAAGAGTGTTGCTTTTACACTAACCAGTTAGGGATAGTACAAGATGCCAACTGGCATTTACAGGAAAAGACTTCTGAAATCAGACAATGCCTCTCAAACTCTTATACCAACCTCTGGAGTTGGGTGACACAGCTTCTCCCCTTTCTAGGTCCTGTGACAGCCATTTTGCTATTACTTGTCTTTGGGCCCTGTATTTTTAACCTCCTTGTCAAATTTGTTTCCTCCAGGATCAAGACTATCAAGATACAGATGGTCTTACAAATGGAACCCCAAATGAGCTCTACTCACAACTTCTACCAAGGACCCCCGGATCGACCCACTGGCCCTTTGACTGCCCTAGATAGTTCCGCTCTGGAGATTAGTACAGCTGCAGGACCCCATCTTTACTCCTATCCAGCAGGAAGTAACTAGAGTAGTCATCACCCAATTCGCAACAGCAGTTGTGTTCTGTTTAGAGGGGGGATTGAGAGGTGAAGCCAGCTGGGCTTCCTGGATCGAACAGAGACTTGGAGAACTTTTCTGTCTTACAAGAGGACTGTAAAAACGCACAAATCAGCACTTGTAGCTAGCAAAGGGAGTTGTAAAATGCACCAATCAGTGCTCTGTAAAAGGCACCAATCAGCACTCTATAAAATACACCAATCAGCACTCTGTAAAACACACCAATTAGCAGGATCCTAAAAGTAGCAAAGCACAGGGAGGATTGAAAAAAGGGCATTCTGATAGGACAGAAACAGAACATGGGAGGGGACAAATAGGGAATAAAAGTTGGCCACCCCAGCCAGCAGCGGCAACCTGCTTGGGTCCCCTTCTGTGCTGTGGAAGTTTTGTTCTTTTGCTCTTCACAATAAATCTTGCTGCTGCTCACTCTTTGGGTCTGTACCACCTTTAAGAGCTGTAACACTCACTGTGAAGGTCTGTGACTTCATTCTTGAAGTCAGTGAGACCACGAACCCACCGGAAGGAACCAACTCCAGACACACTGCTGCAGGGGCATCATGGGAGTGAGACTGGGCTTTAGGGTTGTAGGCTGTGTGGGAGTGGGGTGAGGCCTGTGACTACTGACTTCCCCCAACTCCCCTGGTGACCTGTATGACTCAGCAGAGGTAGCTATAATCTCCCTGCGAATGAATATAACTCTATTGGACTGGGAAACACACTGTCATCTCCCACAACAGCCACAGCAAGCCCTGCTCAAGAGGAGGCCAAGCTCAGACACACTTATCCCTGCCCCAACCTGAGGTCTTTCTCCACCCACCCTGGTAGCCAAAACAAAGGTCAATCTCTTGGGAGCTCTATGGCCCTGCCTACCACCTGAGAAATTTGAATACTTAGCCAGGTGTCTCTAAGGCAAGTTTGCATCCTCCCTGTAGGCTGGCAGTTGATGTACTCTTGAAAGTGCCACCTACTGGCTGGAGGCCACCCAACACAAAACCAGCACACTAAACAAAACACAACTAAGGATCCTCACAGAATCCACTTCACTCCCCTGCTGCCTCCACTAGAGCAGGTGCTGATATGCATGGTTGAAAGACCCAAAGATGGATCACATCACAGGACTCTTTCCAGATGCCTCACACCCCTGTGCCCAGCCCAGAGCCTGCTAACTCCACCAGGTAGCTAGATCTAGAAGAGCAATAATAATCACTACAGTTCAGCTCTCAAGAAGCCCCATTCCTAGGGAAAGGGAGAGAACACATATCAAGGGAGCACCCCATTGGACAAAATAATCTGAACAGCAGCCCTTGAATCCCAGATGTTTCCTCTGACAGTCTACCCAAATGAGAAGGAACAAGAAAAATAATTCTGGAAATATGATAAAATAAGGTTCTTTAATATCCCCCAAAAGATCATACCAGCTCATAAGCAATGGATCAAAATCAAGACAAAATTTCTGAAGTGCCAGAAGAATTCAGAAGGTCAAGTATTAAACTAATCAAGGAGGCACCAGACAAAGGTAAAGTCCAAGAGTGGAGTCATACCATGATACAGAAGAATGTTCATGAAAGGAAATTTTTTTTTTTAGTGAAATAAATAACATAAATAAAAAACAATCATAACTTCTGGAAATCAAGGACACAGATAAATGTAAAATACACTGGAAGGTCTCAGCAATAGAATCAAACAAGCAGAAGAAAGAACCTCAGAGCTCAAAGACAAGGCTTTCAAATTAAACCAATCCATCAAGGACAAAGAAAAAAAGAATTTAAAAAATAGACAAAGCCTCCAAGAAGTATGGAAACTATGTTTAACATCCAAACCTAAAAATAATGTGTGCTTCCAAGGAAGAAGAGAAATCTAAGTTTGGAAACACATTTGCGGGAATAATTGAGGAAAGCTTCCCCAGCCTTGCTAGGGATCTAGATATCCAAATAGAAGAAGCTCAAAAAACACCTGGGAAATTTAGCACAAAAAAATCATTCCCTAGGCACATAGTCAACAGGTTATCTAATGTCAAGACAAAGAACCTTAAGAGCTGTGAGACAAAAGCATCAGGTAACCTATAAAGGAAAACCTATCAGATTAACAGCAGATTTCTCAGCAGAAACCCTATAAGCTAGAAGGGATTGGGGGCCCTATCTTCATCCTCCTTAAAACAATTGCCAGTCAAGAATTTTGTACCCAGTGAAACTAAGCTTCATAATGAAGGAAATATATAGTCTTTTCCAGACAAATGCTCAGAGAATTCTCCACTACCAAGCCAGCACTACAAGAACTGCTAAAAGAAGCTCTAAATCTTGAAACAAATCCTTGAAAAACACCAAAATAAAAGCCTTCTTAAAGCATAAATCTCACAGTGCCTATATAGCAAAATCACAATATTAAAAAAGCAAGGTATTCAGGCCACAAATACCTTGATGAATAGAATAATATCTCACATCAATACTAACATTGAATGTAAATGGCCTCAATGCTTCACTTAAAAAATACAGAATGGCAGAATGGATAAGAATTTACAAAGCAAGTTACTCCTGTCTTCAAGAGACTCACCTAACACGTACGACTCACATAAAGCTAAGGTAAAGGGGTGGACAAATATATTCCATGCAAATGGACACCAAAAGCAAGCAGGAGTAGCTATTCTTATATTAGACAAAACAAACTTTAAAGCAACAACAGTTAAAAAAGACAAAGTGGGAAATTATATCATGATTAAAGGACTAGTCCAACAGGAAAATATCACAATTATAAATATATATATGCACCTAACACCAGAGCTCCCAAATTTATAAAACAATTACTACTAGACCTAAGAAATAAGATAGATGGCTACACAACAATAGTGTGGGATTTTAATACTCCACTGAGGCACTAGACAGGTCATCAAGACAGAAAGTCAACAACAACAACAACAAAATGGACTCAAACTATGCTGTATAACAAATGGACTTAACAGATATTTACAGAACATTCTATCCAACAACTGCAGAACATGTATTTTATTCATCAGCACATGGAACATTCTCCAAGATAGACCATATGATAGGCCACAAAACAAGTCTCAGTAAATTTAAGAAAATCGAAATTATATCAAGTACTCACTCAGACCACAGTGGAATAAAATTGAAAATCAACTCCAAAAGGAATGCTCAAAACCAGGCAAATGCATGGAAAGTAAATAACCTGCTTCTGAATGATCATTGGGTCAACAATGAAATCAAGATGGAAATTAAAATTTCTTCGAACTGAGTGATAATAGTGACACAACCTATCAAAACCTCTAGGATACAGCAAAAGCAATGCTGAGAGGAAAGTTCATAGCATTAAATGCTTACATCGAAAAGCCTGAAAGAGCAAAAACAGACAATCTAAGATCACACGTCATGGATCTGGAGAAAAAGAAACAATCCAAATCCAAATCCACACCCTGCAGAAGAAAAGAAACAACAAAGATCAGAGCAGAACTCAATGAAATTGAAACAAAAAAATACAAAAGATAAATGAAACAAAAAGCTGGTTCTTTGAAAAGATAATATTGATGGACCATTAGTGAGTTTAGCCAAGAATAGAGAAGATCCAAATAAATTCAATTAGAAATGAAATAACTGATATAACTGATACCAGAGAAATACAAAAGATTATTCAAGTCTAATACGAACACCTTTATGTGCATAAACTAGAAAACCTAGAGGAAACGGATGAATTCCTGGAAACACACAACCCTTCTAGATTAAACCAGGAAGATATAGAATCTCTAAACAGATCAATAATAAGCAACAAGATTGAAATGGTATAAAAAGTTGCCAACAAAAAAAAATCTAGGACCAGACAGATTCACAGCTGGATTCTTTCAGACATTCAAAGAAGAATTGTTATCAATTATATTGACACTATTTCAAAAGATAGAGAAAGAGGGAATCCTCCCTAAATCATGCTATGAAGCTAGTATCACCCTAATACCAAAACCAGGGAAGAATATAATAAAAAAAGATAATGACAGACCAATATCCTTGATGAACATAGATGCAAAAATTCTCAGCAAAGTTCTAGCTAACCATGTCCAACAGCATATCAAAAAGGTAATCCACCATGATCAAGTAGGTTTCATACCACGGATGCAGGGAGGGTTTAATGTATGTAAGTCAATAAATGTGATACACCACATAAAGAAAATTAAAAACAAAAGTCCTATTATCATCTCAATACACGCAGAAAAAGCATTTGACAGAATGCAGCATCCCTTTATGATTCAAACCCTTAGCAAAATCAGAATAGAAGAGAAATATCTTAAGGGTAATGAAAGCCATCTATGACAAATCCACAGCCAACATTATACTGAATGGGGAAAAGTTGAAAGCATTCCTGCTGAGAACTGGAACATGACAAGGACGCCCACTTTCACCACTTGTATTCAACATAGTACTGGAAATCCTAGCCAGAGCAATCAAACAAAAGAAACAATAAAGTGCATCCAAATCAGTAAAGAGGAAATCAAACTGTCACTGTTTGCTGATGATATGATTGTATACCTAGAAAATCCTAAAGACTCATTCAAAAAGCTCCTAGAACTGGTAAATGAATTCAGGAAAGTTTCAGGATACAAAATTAACATACACAAATCAGTAGCTCTGCTGTACACTAACAGCAACCAAGCTGAGAACCAAATCAAGAACTCAACCCCTTTCACAATAGCTGAAAGAAGAAAAAAAAAATTTAGGAATATACCTAATCAAGGATGTGAAAGACCTCTACAAGGAAAATTACAAAACACTGCTAAAAGAAATCGCAGATGACACAAACAATGGAAACACATCCCAAGCTCATGGATGGGTGAATCAATACTGTAAAAATGATCATACTGTCAAAATAAATCTACAAATTCAACGCAATTCCCATCAAAATACCATCATCATTCTTCACAGAACTAGAAAACAATCCAAAATTCATATGAAACCAAAAAAGAGCCTTCATAAACAAAGCATCACCTGACTACAAACTATACTATAAGGCCATAGTCACCAAAACAGTATGGTACTGGTATAAAATCAGGCTCATAGACCAATGAAACAGAATGGAGAACCCGGAAATAAAGCCAAATACTTACAGTCACTGGATTTTAGACAAAGCAAACAAAAACATAACATGGGGTGATATGTTTTGGCTCTGTTTCCTTATCTAAAGCTCACGCTGAATTTTAATAATCCCCACTTGTCAAGGGCTTGACCAGAAGGAGATAATTGAATCATGGGGCAGTTTCCTCCACACTGTTCTCCTAATAATGAGTGAGTTCTCATGAAGCTGATGAGTTTTTAAGGGGTTTTGCTCTTGGCCCTCATTCTCTTTCCTGCTGCCCTGTGAGGAGGTGCCTTCCACCATGTTTGTATGTTTCTAGAGGCCTCCAGACCATGCAGAGCTGTGATTTAATTAAACCTCTTTTCTTTATAAATAACTGAGTCTTGGTTATTTCTTCATAGCAGCATGAGAATGAACTGATACAGTAAACTGATACCATAGAGAGCTGGTATCTGCTATAAAGATACCTGAAAATATGGAACTGGGTAATAGGCAGAGGTTTGAATAGTTTGTAGGACTTAGAAGAAGAGAGAAAGATGTGGGAAAGTTTGGAACTTCCTAGAGACTTGTTGAATGGCTCCGACCAAAATGTTGATACTGATAAGGACAATGACATCCAGGCTGAGGTGGTCTCAGATGGAGATAAGGAACTTGTTGGGAACTGAAATAAAGCTGATTATTGCTATGCTTTAGCAAAGAGACTGGTGACATTTTGTCCCTGCCTAGAGATCTGTGGAACTTTGAACTTTAGAGAGATGATCTGAGGTATCTAGCAGAAGAAATTTCTAAGCTGCAAAGCATTCAAGAGGTGACTTGGATGCTCTTAAAATCATTCAGTTCCGTGTACTCATAAAGATACGTTTTGGAATTGAAACTTACATTTAAAACAGAAGTAGGGCATGAAAGTTCAAAGAATTTGCAGCCTAACAATGCAATAGAAAAGAAAAACCCATTTTCTGAGAAGAAATTCAAGCTGGCTGTGGAAATTTGCATAAGTAATGAGAAGCCAAATGTTAGTCACCAAGACAATGGGGAAAATGTCTCCAGGACATGTCAGAGATCTTCATGGCAGCTCCTCCCATCACAGGCCCAGAGGCCTAGGTCGTAAAATGGTTTCATGGGTTGGGTCCAGGGCCTTGTTGCTTTGTGCAGTCTCAAAACTTGGTGCCCTACACCCCAGTTGTGGCTAAAAGGGATCAAAACATAGAGTTCAGGCCACTACTTCAACGAGTGCAAGCTCCAAGTCTTGGTGGCTTACACGTGGTGTGGGGCCTGTGGGTACCCAGAAGTCAAGAACTGAGGTTTGGGAACCTCTGCCTAGGTTTCAGAGGATGTATGGAAACACCTGCACGTCCAGGCAGAAGTTTCCTGCAGGAGTGGAGACTTCATGGACAACTTCAGTTAGGACAATGTGGAAGGGAAATGTACGGTCAGAGCCCTCACGCAGAGTCCCCAATAGGGCACTGTGGAGCTGTGATAAGAGGGTCATGATCCTCCAGACCCAAGAATGGTAGATCCAATGACAACTTGCACCGTGCTCCTGGAAAGCTGCAGACACTCAACCCTAGCCCACGAAAGCAGTTGGGAGTGAGGCTGTACCCTGTAAAGTCACAGGGATGGAACTGCCCAAGGCCATGGGAGCCCACCTCTTGCATCAATGTGACCTGGATGTAAGCCATGCAGTCAAAGGGGATCATTTCAGAGATTTAAGACTTGAATGCATTGCTAGATTTTGGACTTGCATGTGACCAATTTCTGCCATTTGGAACAGGTGTATTTATCCAATGCCTGTGCCCTCATTGTGTCTAGGAATTAGCTAACTTGCTTTTGATTTTACAGGTTTATAGTCAGAAGGGACTTGCCTTGTCTCAGATTACACTTTGGACTTGGACTTTTGGGTTAATGCTGGAACGAGTTAAGACTTTGAGGGACTGTTGGAAGGGCATGATTATGTTTTGAAATGTGAGGACATGAGAGTTGGGAAGGGTCAGGGTAGAATGATATGGTTTGGCTCTGTGTCCCCACCTAAATCTCACCTTGAATTGTAATAATTCCCACATGTCAGGGCAAGACCAGGTGGAAATAATTGAATCATGTGGGTGGGTTTTTTTGTCATGTTGTTCTCATGATAGTGAGTGAGCTCTCATGAGTGCTGATGGTTTTATAAGGGGCTTCCCTCTTTGTTTAGGACTCATTCTCTCTCCTGCTGTCCTGTGAAGAAGTGCCTTCTGCCATGATTGTAAGATTCCTGAGGCCTCCCCAGCCATGTAGAACTGTGAGTCAATTAAGCCTCTTTCCTTTATAAATTACCAAGTCTTGAGCATTTCTTTATAGCAGCATGAGAATAGACTCACACATGAAAAAAGAACATGCTATTCAACAAATGGTGCTGGGACAATTGGCAAGCCACAGGTAAAAGAATGACACTGGATCCTCATCTCTCACCTTTTACAGAAATCCACTCAAGACAGATCAAAGACTTGAATCTAAGACCTGAAAGCATAAAGATCCTAGAAGATAACATTGGAAAAAGCCTTGTAGACATTGGCTTAGACAAAGACTTTGTGACAAAGAACCCAGAAGCAAATGCAACAAAAGAAAGATAAATTGATGAGACTGAATTAAACTAAAAAGCTTCTGCACAGCAAAATAAATAATCAGCAGAGTTAACAGATAACCCCCAGAGAGGGAGAAAATCTTTACAGTCTATACATCCAACAAAGGACTAATACCCAGAATCTACAAATAACTCAAAGTAAGAAAAAAAAATCCCATAAAAAAGTTGGCTAAGGACACAAATAGACAATTCTCAAAAGAAGATATACAAATGTCCAACAAATATATGGGAAAATGTTGAACAGTGTACACTGCTCAGGTGTTGGGTGCAACAAATATCAGAAATCACCACTAAATAACTAATTATCAGGGAAATGCAAATCAAAACCACAACATGATACCACTTCACTCCTGCAAGAATGGCCAAAAATAAAAAAAAAAATTAGATGTTGGCATGAATGTGGTGAAAGGGGACACTTTTACACTGCTGGTAGGAATGTAAACTAGTACCAACCACTATGGAAAACAGTATGGAAATTCCATAAGAACTAAAAGTATATCTACCATTTGAAACAGAAATCTTATTACTAGGTATCTACCCAGAGGAAAAGAAGTCATTATACAAAAATAAATAAATAAATACCTTGCACACACATGTTTATAGCAGCACAATCTGCAATTTCAAAATATGGAACCAGCCCAAATGCCCATCAAACAATGAGTGGATTATATCTAGATCTATAGATATGCCATATTTTCTATATAGTCCAATGTCTATATATAATACATATATATGTGTGTATATATATACACACACACACAAACATATATCATGGAATACTACTCAGCCATAAAGAGGAATGAAATAATGGCATTTGCAGCAACCTGGATGGAATTGGAGACTATTGTTCTAAGTGAAGTAACTAAGGAATGGAAGACAAAACATCGTATGTTATTACTTTTATGTGAGAGCTAAGCTATCAGGACACGAAGGCATAAGAATGATACACCAGACTTTGGGGACTTGGGGGAAAAACTTGGGGGGTGGTGAGGGATAACATACTACACATTGGGTGCAGTGTACACTGCTCAGGTGTTGGGTGCACCAAATATCAGAAATCACCGCTAAATAACTTATTCACGTAACCTAATACTACCTGTTCCCCAAAAAACCTATTGAAATAAAACATTAAAAATTAAAAAAAAATCCTCACCACTCTATAGTCACACCTGCACACAGATGGAGACAACACTGTTTTGACCTGTTATCTGTGCACTGAAGGATGGCAGCTCACTGTTATTGTGTTGAATGTACAGTAATTCCACAGGGATCAGGACTAAACAATTCCCTGACTCCGCTCTCTTTTTCTCCCATAGGTTCTCTGGGCTCTTAAGTGCAGCAACATCTTTGCGTTCCAGCACTTGGCACTTGACACCTAACTCACCTAGTTGGCACTGGTGTCAGGGGAGCAGCCAGGTAGCAACCTCCACACTACCCTCTGCCCACCTTCCACTCCAAACACAACCCCTGCCATCTCAGAATTAGGGACTGCCAGTATTTATGTCTTCTCTCCCCCATATCCCTCTACCTCAACCAGACTGGAGGTCCAAGGCTCTCAGATCATTCCTTGTCACTAGATCCTCTTCACCTAAACTGACGCATTTACAAAGTTCTCCTCCAGACACATTCACTGCACTCTCTGAAACTCACCGGCTTCAGCAATAAACCATAAACCTCCTGTTCTCAACGCCTTCAGTTTCTTATCTTTACCAAAACCTGCCTTTCCCTGAGGACATTTTCCCTGTATTGTTCTCAAGCAGTGTCTCTTTTCTATATCCTTCACCCATGCAGACTGAAGTGTCCTCCTTACTCTTTGTTAACTGGTCTTCACTGGCACCTCCAGACCATTCTCCCTTCCTTCCTTCTACCAGCCCTCCCTGCCCAGCCCACTGCAAGCTCATGCTGTCATGCTCTGCTGAACACTACCCTTTCTTGTTTGAGTCAGCTACAGATTTATAGCTCACTCTCCTTTATACCTTGAATATTTTTGCCCCTTTCTTTAAAAGTATGCACCTAAGAATTCATGACATTTTCAAATTCTTGGGGGCAATGCATGCTCTCAATGATCTGTTTTCTGATTTCCCCTACTCTCACTAAGCCACTCATTCTTCTATAGTGCAGAGTTGTCATGATCAATAACTGCAGCTATTCCAGACCTCATTTCAATAGCTCCTCTTCACATCTAGCATGTCCTGTTGTTTTAACCCATTCTCTCTAATCTCCCTAGTTTTCTGTCTCCCACAGTTTCTCTGCTCCACAGGAAGCTGTGCTCTGTTGCTCCTACTCTGTTTTCACTGCTGATTATCCTTCTTCACCTCTTTTCCTCCTGATTTTTATGCCATGATTTATCAGTATAAATGAGAGGGGAATAATGTCAGGACATATCAGAGATCTTCATGGCAGCCCCTCCCATCACAGGCCCAGAGGCCTAGGTGGAAAAATGGTTTCATGAGCTGGGTCCAGGGCCTTGCTGCTTTGTGCAGTCTCAAAACTTGGTGCCCCGCACCCCAGCTGTGGCTAAAAGGGGTCAAAACATAGAGCTCAGGCTGCTCTATGACCACTCTGTGACCTTGTATGTGTACTCAACTCACTTGTCCCTCCCTCCTTCCAGCACATTCATCTAGCAAATTCCAACTCCGCTTCAACCAAAACAACTCTACTTCAACCCAAATCTTTTCCTGCTTCATATCATTCCTAAGCAGCTGAACATAACTGGAGGAAGAACACACACAAACACGTACACACACACCGTTATGGGTTGGTCTCACCTTCGAGCTGTGACCACTTCGAGCACCTAGTGCTGCCCAGTAATTCCACTTCATTTCTTTTTATTGTTCACTTCACCACATCCCAGGTGACTATTTTACCTTTTTTTTCTTTTTCCTGAAACCTCTAATGTCTCCTTCTATTTTCCTCTCAGCTACTGATCAGACTGTCTTCAGATATATGTTCCCACAAGCAAACCTGTGAAACTATGTATAGCTACTCTCACATTCTTTTATCCTCTGTCTATGGATGTGTTAAAATCTTCTACACATGCACTAAAGCCCATCCATTCTCTCCTATTTGAGGGCATCTGTAATGGGCTCAATTGCATTCTCCTCAAAATTTAGGAGGACCTCAGAATATGACCATATTCAGAGAAAGGGTTGTTAAAAAGGTAATTAAAGTTAAATGAGGTCATTGAGGTAGTCCTTAATCCAATATGACTGGTGTCTTTATAAGAAAAGATTAGGACACAGACATGCAGAGAAAAAAGACTATGTGAAGACAGAAGTGAAGGAAATAATGCATACAGTAGTCTATTTCCAAGACAAAGTGCCTTAAATCAACTTAGCTCAGCAAACTACAGAAAAAACAGAATATACTAGGCTCCTTCTTGGATAGCTGATGACTGCTTGTCAGGCCCCCCCACCTCAACCCCCTGAGTTGCCCTCATCCAAACCAAAAAAGTTTAGTCTAAGATGAAAGTTTACTAGCCTGCAAAATAACTCACTTTGTCTGTTCTTATCAACCTGCCCAACTACTTAGGTCACAAGTCAAACACTTAAAGAGCCCCTGAGCTAACTAGGATTACAATGCATTGTGGGCTGCAAAAAAATGCAGCAAGACAACCCTAGAAAAACAAAAACAAACAAACAAAAAACACCTAAAGCCCCAACCCAACAACTGACAGGTGTCATCTGGGAAGATTGTAACCCCACAGTACTCAGCCTATGAGGAACTGGGGGAGGGACTTGTGCACTAGGGGATAAATTGCTTGTTGTAACTGTGCTGGGTGTGCCTGCCCATCAGACACCTGATCTTGCAAGATGGTAATTAAAAAGTCTCACTTTCGCTGCTCTCGGGGTCTCTGAGTCCATTCTTTGGGTTTGGACAGGTGAATTTGTTTCTCACAGAAGGAGACTGACATCTGCAAGTCAAGCAGAGAGATCTCAGAAGACAGGAACCCTGTTGCCCCTTTGATCTCGAACTTCCAAACTCCAAAATTGTGATTAAATAAATTTCTGTTGTTAAGACATCCAGTCTATGGCACTTTGTTATGGCAGGTCCAGCAAAATAATACAGCATCTCTCCTCATATCCTTCACCTTTTCCCCACATCATCATTTTTTCTTCACTACTGAACTATTCACATTAGCATACACATGAGCTATACTGTATTCCATTATTAGAAAAATGTGCTGCCTTGACCTCATGTTGACCTCCCAGCTCTGCTCTCCTTCACAGGAAACTGTGAGTAGTCTCTCCTCCTTGCTCCTTTCATTCACCTCTCAGACTCCTTGGAACCAACTCCAGGATGGCTTTCAGGCCAATCCCCACATCAAAACAGCCTTTTCCAAGTTCAGCAGTGACCTCACATTGCCAAATTAAGTGGGCTCCTCTTAGTCCTCATCTTCCTCATTTGTCAGTATATTTGACCTGGGTCTTTTGAAATACTTTTCTTGGCTTTTGCAACTCCTTTTTAGGCTCTGGTCACTCTATTCTCTGTCTGGTTACTCTTTCTTTTTTGCTTGTTTCTTCTAATTTTCAGCATCTCCTTTTATGTTGGGGTTCCTGAGACTCAGTCTTTAGGTTTCTTCCCTGACTATAGTCACTCTCAGGTGGTCTCATTCTAGTGTCATGGCTTTAAAAGTCATCTCTTCACTGAAGACTCACAGATGTATCCCCTCAACTATATATGGATTTCTCTGTTTAAATATCAGTAAACATTTTCAATTCGTCTTGCCCAAAATAGAACTCTTTATCTTTGAATTGGCCTCCACCTTTGTTTTTTCTTTTTTTCTTTTTTCTTTTTTTTTGTATTTTTCCTCATGTCATAAATGTTTCTCCAGTTTCTCAGGGCAAAACTTTGGAGTCATACTTGTCTTTTCTCTTTCAAGCACTTCTCACATCCAACCTAGAGCAATTCTCCTGGTTCTTCCTTCATAGGCATCTAGACTCCAGCTGCACCTCAGCATCTCCATGGCATTTTTTCTGGTCAAAGCCGTGGTCCTCTATCCTTTGAACTTGTACTATCTTTCCAGATGCTCGTCCTGTTTCCTAATGATCAATTCTGTAGCCAATGTGATATTTTAAAAATTTGTCAGTGCATGTCCGTGCATGTCTTCTTTCTTCCTCAAATCCTTACCTAGCATTCCATCTCACTCAAAATCTAAAACATTTATCCTGACTTAATGGTGCAGTGTGATCTGCCCCTTGAGGCTTCTCTGACCTTCTAGTCTTCTATGTTCCTCTCGCCTGCTCAGCTGTTGTTACATGGGCCTCCCTCTGTTCCTACAACATGTTACAAACATTCTTGCCACAGGGCCTTTGCAGGTGCCATTTCCCCTCCCTCAAATGCTCTTTGTCTAATTATCTTTGTGGCTTTTTCTCCCACTTCTTTAAGTTTTTCTTTTTCAGCTGTCTTCTTACAAGAGTGATCTTCCCTGTACTTCATGTCTAAAATTGTTCCTTCCGCCTCTCTCCTTTCTTCCCTCTACTCAGTCTTCATGAGACCCATTATGATTGCAGTTTTAAAATGTGTTTGTTGAAGGAATTAATGACAAGAAAAATTTAACTGCTTGTGAAAAGAATTTTGATGTATTTATTTCAGATGATCGCTTTTTTGCTGCAATCTCATTTTAGTTAAGAACATTAAAATTACTGTTAAGAACTTTACTGCCATGGAAGTATGGACCCCAATGACTGCCCAACTTTGATAAAAACTTCATTCTGAAATGTAAAAAGAACACAGGACTTTCTCTATGAGCAAACCCTTACACACTAAGTCTAATGACACTGAAGAAACAACCAAAGGTGCTTACATCTTTTTTTAGTCAATAGTGAAAAGGAAAAATATCAAATAACGTCTCATAGGCCTCTTCTTGGTGCTCAAAGTTTTCTACTCTACTTTTTAGTTCTTTGCGGGCCTGTTTTACTGTAAGCCTATGATAAGGGGGAATACTTTGAAGATAGTTGCCTGTATTTAATAGATATGCAATAAAGCAAACTGGAAAAAGAAACAGACATTGGTAGGAGGAGGAGGAAGTAGCACAGGTAAAAGTGAGCAAGGCCAGAACAAAATTATTGGAGTGGACATCATTTTGTGGTCCTAGTGAAAATTCGGCCAAGTGACACACAGAGATATTTTAGTTAGAAGTTTATGAAAAGGAAAAAATTACTAAGTAATGAAGCAGAGCGCTTACTGAGAAAATTAGACATCATTTGCTTGCTTCTCAAAAATATTATTAACAGCAATAAAATTAACATAGACTTGACAACTTTCTTTATCATTAGAGGAGAAACGTGCACGCTGTATGCATTTCACAAATATTAGCTATTAAAAAGCCCAGGGAGCTAACTGTATGACCAACAACCATTAATTCTTATTCTTGTCTTTCTATTAAAGAAACACATTAAAATCTCCTCCAGTGAACATTTATTTTCTAAAGTCAAAATCTTTTAGGGTTGCATCTGCTTTTCTGTTAACACTTTACTAACTATAGCCAAGGGGTTACTTTATCCCTAGGAATATGTTTAGTTCCCCACCCCCATTCTACATAATGTTTTCCCTTTGTGAACCTTGAATAGTTTGAAACTTGCACTGCTTCAGACTCATTTACACTCAACTCAGGTCACTCAATAAGTAATGCTTGATGTCCAGTAAGGCATTTAATATGTCACACTAAGAGTGATTCAATTTTTTTTTTTTTTGCTAAAGATACGCAAACTGAAATACCAGAAGATTTGAAATTCAAAACACATCATATCTGAGTGACTCCCAAGCTTGACACAATTTCTCTTTTGCTTCTCTTCCTCTTTTTCCTTTCTCTACACTTGCACATATAATTTAAGACTCATCTGGCTATTTGTTTGGCAAGTTATTTATTACTATTTAGAGAAATTCTAGGAGGATATATTTTTAAAGAAACTAAAATATGGGTATAATATTTTAAGCTTAAAACTGCCGCTCAGAGCCTAGAGTGAAGCCTCTTCTATAGGTAGGTATTACCAGGTGTTCTGAAAAATGCATCTGCTCGTTGTCCAGGGTCAGAGTCTTTCACAGTGAGGAGAAAGGTGTTGGTTCTACAAAACAGGCCAGGGAAGTGAAGTTGAAATTGATTGAAGTAAATTATTCCTAAAGCCTTGATTCTCCCCTCCTTTGAAGGCAGGAGCAAATTTGGTTTCCTGCATCCAGGTGGTCCTCAGATGTCCTAAATTAAAACACAGTAAGAATGGGTTTTTCACAACAACTCTACCCTGACCAACCCACCAGGGTCTACATCCCTCCACTGTGATTCTGTGCAATAGACCCAGTGGAAATTGCAGGGCAAGCAGGCAATGAGGAAGCACAGTTCTTTCCTCTGTGTTGGAAATAGGCCAAGATTGTGAATGTTAATCACCCATTTCTTGCAAAAGGTACTACACAATCTTTAATAACCACAAATGGCTGGAGTCTTCATTTTTCATTTCATCCGTGAGGCTCTGTCAGAAGGAGGTGGCAGCTGTAAACGAATATTGAAGCAATATCCCAAACTAGAAGTAGAAAGTCAGAGCCCTGACATTGTTGATCTCAGAGACTTGAGACACGATGAAAGACAGGCTTTGCATATCAGTTTTCCATTGCTTTTGAGGCCGAGTCTAACTATCAAACATTTTAGGGAGCAAATGTCTGTCCTTTTGTGTCTTCACTGCCCTGCTGCATCCACTTTGCTCTCTAAACACTGCTGCCACCAATAGGCCAGATGATGCCACACAATACCACCATCTGAGCTACCGTCTTGGGAATACAGCCTTTTTCTTCCTCCCACTCCCTGCTCACCTTGAACACACTGATGACAACATGTGCTTATTTCATCATGTATCCTCTTAAGTTTCTTTATCACAGTTGGGAAAAGAATAGGGAAACAAACCCCAGAATGACAAAATAAATGTGAATCACAAATGTTGTTGTTGTTGTTATTGTTGTTGGAGACAAGGTCTTGCTCTGTCACCCAGGCTGGAGTGCAGTGGAACAATCATAGCTCACTGCAGCCCCGCCTTCCTGGGCTCAAGTGATCCTCTTGCCTCAGCCTCCGAAGTAGCTGAGACCATAGGTATATGCCACCACACCTAGCTAATTTTTAAAATTTTTGTAGATACAGGGTATCCCTATGTTGTCCAGGCTGGTGTTGAACACCTGGTCTCAAGTGATCCTCCTGCCTCTGCCTCCCAAAGTACTGGGATTAGAGGTATGAGCCAATGTGCCTGGCCAAAATAAAGGTGAATTTTAATTTTGTTCAGCTTAGTTGTGTATCTCTAGCAAGTAGCTTAAGCTTGCAGAATATAAATTTTGTCATCCATAAAATCTATCTATACCATATGATTTACAGTTAGTTCCATTGATGTGGATCAATTGACAAAACATTAATGATGTAAATGATAAAGTGTTGTATTAATGTAAGTTATTTATTATTATTTTTATTATGTAGCAGACTTATAGGAGAACATATTTCTGAGGAATATATTTCTTTTATTTACGTTTCCACTGTATCATGTCCAGGAAAGCATTGGGAACCACTGGTGTTCCCGCAGCACTCAGAGGACTGAGGTGAAACCAATCATTTTCTTTACTCCAGAGGAGAGAGAGAAAATATTTTGTATTGTTGGTGAAGTGAATGCAAAACATTATTTAAGCAATATAATAAAAGTGTATTTTTTTTTTATCCACAAGGAAAAGATGACTTCAATTTCCAAATGTATAAAGTGGTAGAAATCCTTTCACAACAAAGAAGAACAAAAGTCATCAAACATTTTCATTATGAACCAGCGCTTTTTCCTACTGTACTGCGTTTTAAAAGGAGTTCAGCAGATTGCTTAATGTTAAGAGCAGAAAGTCTTAAAACATGTTTGGATCTAAGGCTACAGAGAGAAGGCAGAAACAAATGTTTGGAAACCTAAGTGAAATAAAGGGGGAAGAACAGGTTTGAGGATTAGGCCATTGCCACCCATGCTTCTTTGGCCTGTTTATTTTAGGATGAGGCCTGTCTATTCTTGATTCTATGAGGGGATTCTATTTCATTTCATTTTCCAATCATAGGCTGCTTAACACCACTTAAGCCAATAACTCTCTAGATCTTACCCCATGGGTCCAACTTCTGGCAAAGTCCATACATGCCACTCTTCTGTTAGACCTTAGGTCGTTTTAGCTATTTCAAAGGCCAAAAGAGTTTACAAATGTGGGACAAGTCATTTGTTATTCAAGGATTGCTTGTCATATACAAGAGGAAAAGAAAGAAGTCTCAAAAACAATTGATTTGGTCATGGAATATGGGTGGAAAATTTTGATGCAGACACAGTCATAGACTGGACAAAATTCCAATGTTTTTTTTTTTTTTTTTGAGACAGAGTCTCGCTCTATCGCCCAGGCTGGAGTGCAGTGGCCAGATCTCAGCTCACTGCAAGCTCCGCCTCCCAGGTTCACGCCATTCTCCTGCCTCAGCCTCCCGAGTAGCTGGGACTACAGGCGCCCACCACCTCGCCCGGCTAGTTTTTTGTATTTTTTAGTAGAGACGGGGTTTCACCGTGTTAGCCAGGATGGTCTCGATCTCCTGACCTCGTGATCCACCCGTCTCGGCCTCACAAAGTGCTGGGATTACAGGCTTGAGCCACCGCGCCCGGCCAAAATTCCAATGTTTTTTATGCCATTTCTCCTTTCTTCATGTTCCTGTATTCTAGTGAAAGGACTAAGAGGAATCTTGGTTCAAAAAGTAAAGGGGTACCTCTCTTGGGTGACAGGGAACTGTCATTTGCTATTAAAACTCTTCTTCTGGTGGCTTAAGTAATCAAACAGGTATTTCTTGAGTGAGTATTCCATTTCGGGCACTACATTAAGTGCTTGGCATAGAAGGAAAAGCAAAGGCAAGACACGAGACACTGAAGAAATACCATTTGAGATAGGCATGGGCATCAGGCAGCTCAGAAACAATCTCTAACAAGGTCAGCAGAAAGTTGAAAGTAAGAAAACAGGATTTTGCCTGCGCTTTCCTGCAGCAACAGCTGTGGCCTCTTGCAAAGCAATTAAGCCTGTGGCTAGGATTCCAGTTCCATCTCATCTCAGCAGCCTCGCAGCCTTGGAACGTTCTTGACGGAGACTCTTAATCGATGGCATCTCTTTGTTTTTGCCCTGGCATCTCAGATGGTGGCATTCCCGAGGCTGATTAGCTCCAAGTTCCTACCCTATGAAGCCAAAGCCACCATGTAATTTCCATTAGACCTGAAAATGATCCTGATTTAAAGCTTAGAGGGAGCCCATAAGCCATCATCTAATCATACTTAAAAAGTTACTGGCCTGAGCTGTATGTTCTTCACTTCTTTAGCAGTAAAATCATTCTTAAAAATATATCACTCTTTGTGAACCATCAAATCAGCCTGATGACAGCCTAGTTTAGAATTGAGTGCTGCAGTAAATGTCAGAACTCCGATGCTGACTTTCTGTGTGACTTTGGGTAAGCTACTTAACTTTCCTTCTTTTATTTCTTTCTCCTGTTCTTTCAGTACTTTAGATGTGCCAGACTTTAAAACTAGACTTGGAGGTAGGGAGGTTAAAGGTAGGTGGGTAAGGAGGAGAAGAGCCTACAGAGATAAAGGAAACCTGACCCCTGCTCTAGAGAGAAGTACAGTTTGAGGAAATAGCCTTGAAAAGCAAATAATTAGCACCCCACTGGACAGCACTGTCACTGAGAGTATGCCAAGTGTTGTGGGAGCACACAGGACAGAGACTCATTCCTTTCAGAAGACTGCGTAGGGGGATTTGACAATGCATCCCAGAGGTACTTAACAATGAGCTGAATTGTAAGGAATGAAGAGGAATTTCCTGAGTGGAGAAGGGGGAAAGACACTCCTAGTCGTTCTATCCTCGAAAAAAGATAATAATCTTGAATCCTGCTTAGCTCTCAAAAATATTTGAGAGCTAAAACACAGCAAACTTGGTAGCCCAGCTCCATGATTGTCAAAGCTCTCCAGCTCAATGGAAAAATGGTGCCACATTAGACTTATCACTTTTTTACTGTTGTTGACTTTTTTTTTTTTTTTAAGTCAGGGCCTCACTCTGTTGCCTGGGCTGGAGTGCAGTAGCACAATCATGACTCACACGGCAGCCTTGATCTTGGGCTCAAGGGATCCTTCTCACCTCAGCCTCCTGAGTAGTTGGGATTACAGGCATGTGCCACCACTCCTGGCTAATTTATTTTTATTTTTATTTTTTATAGAGATGGGGTCTTGCTGAGGCTGGTCTCGAACTCCTGGGCATAAGTGATCTTCCTGCCTCAGCCTTCAAAAGTGCTGGGATTACAGGAGTGAGCCACTGCACGTGGCCTTCTGATACCTCCTTTGCCCTACACTGGGGAATGCCTGTCAGTTTTCTTCCCTTGGCAAATGAGAGGAGAGGACCTGCTTATGGCTTGCTTCTTTGTCCTCTCCTGGTTTGTGCTGATGCTGGGCTGACACAGCTGTGACAATGATGCCTCCCAGAGCTGCTGTGAAAGAAGCCAGTGCAGCGTCTGAGGAGTGAGCGTCACCTTCCCAGGAGCAAGACTTCAAATTTCCTTCTCCAACCCATTAGAGAGGGAGGTCTTTCTTACACAACTTCTTAGGAGGAGCAAGCGCAAACTCAGCCACTCAGCTGTCCACACCCGTCCTAGTAAGGGTCCCCTCTAACTCCCTTGTGTTCATAACCACCATGATTCTGGTTGCTTCTATTATAGGTATAGCTCCCCTAAGGATGAAGGAATATGTGTAGTGACAAAAGAACATGCAGACATTTCTAAAGATGTCTAAAGCCTCAGGGTCATAGGGATTTAGTGTCTAATCAGTCAATAGTGAAGAGGACAAATAGCAGATATGCCACCAAGTCCTGCCTCAGTGTTTCAAGTTATTATGCCAAACACTGGGGTTCCTATGGAAAGTCCTGGAAGCAAAAAACAGGAATACTGGCCATGTCGTTTCCCATGCCATGTGAAGTTTCTGGACCTCTGTTGCCTTGTCCAGGACAGTGTGGAGGGGAGGACTTAACTTGTGTGATTCTTCAGAGCCCTGCCAGATCCTAGAGTCCATGATCCTTGAGCCTCCCATTTATGGAAGACGCAAACCAGTAGAAGGCTATGTTTATTACAAGGGGGTGGGGATTTGAAAGACTGATTTAATAGAATAGGAGCATAAGAAAGCATTATATGTGTATGTAAGAATGGTGCTACATTTTAATATTCTGTGTTTGTGAGCACTAGCTTGTGTTTGTGAGTGCTCTAGTCATCTCCTTAGATAGTATTATCAATATTACCAACCTTATTGTATAAAAGTAGGAAAAAAGGGTCACAGGAAGATTAAGTTTAACCTGTGTTACTGAGCATGGTATGACGCTAATATCCTCCCTCCTTCTTGCCAGTTACAAAAATAAGCCTAAACAGCACATAGCTGTTTCAAGAACAAGCATAAAAGAAAATGCAGGAAGCAGTAAGGTTGGAAGATACACTTGATTTATGAGGCAAAAAGGCCAGGTTTTAGACTTTTCCCCACTTTCTGTCTTTGTGCAAACTATCATTACGTTTAGTGCCTTAATTTCTGTTGTTCTAAAATTCGGGGTGGCTTAAAAGAACTGAAAGAGTATAACTGGATTGTTTGTAACACAAAGGATAAGGGCTGAGGGGATGGATACTCTGTTCTCCATGATGCGATTACTGTGCATTGCATGCCCATATTAGAACATCTCATGTACCTCATAATTATATATACCTACTATGTACCCAGAAAAATTAAAATTAACAATATTTTTTAAAAACTAAATAAAATTAAAGGGGTCAATGTTTGCCTCATATTGATGACTTAGGGGCAACTTCAGAATAATGACAGGTGTGCACTAAAGTCTTTCCTGAGACAAAGGTGCAAGGGGCTGGTCCATGCACACTGCCTGGCTGCTGGTGGGGTCTTTGTGTTTGGCTGTGGTAATGTGTTTCCCTGTAGGAGTCTGTGGTGTGTGTGGGTGGGTGCATGTGGGAACATTAAGGGCTCATTACTCATATGAAATCCTCAGTCTTTTATGTTGGTGCTTTTAACGCCTAATGGGCAGCAACCTCGTTTTCTTTTGGCTGTTGCCCTGATTTCTACTCCCTGAAGATCCCCAGGGCATAGGAACTGGGTTCAGCTCAGCTTTATTATTAATTGGGGAAGCCATTCTGAACTTCCTCCCTTTCTCCCTCTTTCTCTTCAATTCACCTATTCACTGATTTATTTATGAAGCTCCTCTTTTGTGCCAGATACTGTTCTGAGAAGGTGGTTCCTACTCCTTGGGAGCATACACTAACGTGGAGAAGGCAGAAAACAGATCAATGAATGATATCATTTCAGATCCTGGTTTAGGTGTGAAGAAGCAAATACATGGGATGATGTAAGAGAAAGTGACTGGCAGTGGGGACTACTCCACTTACAGATATTCAGACTCTGGAGGCCTGGGCTGGGGTTCAGGAATCTGCACTGTCAAACAGAAGGGCATGGGATTCTGCTGCAGCTGGTCCCTGGATGACCCTTTCAGCATCCCTGCCCTAGGAAATGCTTTGAGTGTTTGGCCTTCAGCGTTGTGCTCTCCTTTGTGAGTGGTGGGAGTGGAGTCTGGTGTGTTTCAGGGTGACGGTTAATTGCTCTGTGCAGATTCCCACCTGAAGCTCCCTTTTTCTGGCATCTTTCCTCAGTCCCAGCAGCTGTCTCCTGTGCAGGAATAGGCCTTGCCACCTGTTGGACATAACCTCAAACTCAGAGGATTAATGTGTTCTTATCTGAAAGGACACAAAGGGGAGGGAGGGAAGCAAAATTGTTAACATGGTTCTCCTTATCTTTCCTCTCCAAGATCCATTTTTGATCCCCCCTTCCTGGATTCTCCCTCCACCCTCTCAAATCCGCTGTAAGCAGCTGCTAGCTTCCTCGCCTGATGGGCCTCCTGGCCAGCTGTCTGACGTCACACATCAATCTTCCATCTTCACTGCAAATCTCTACTGATCAAATTTCACATTTCCAGGACTCTGTTCATAAAGCCCCTTTCTCTGGTATAATTAGTAATTAGAGGAAAAATGTTAGCCAACAGACACTCAATCCCCATCTGTCAAGTGAGGAAGTTCCCATTCAAGTGGAGAGCTGACCATTCTACATAGGTGATGGACCACTCACAATCTACTTTTCTGAACTAAGTGGTTCTAGTGGAACAAGAGAGGGAGCTATGTTTCTGAGTGTCCATTGGGCTGTACTCATGTTTCTTTGTATCTGTATAATTTAATTAAAAATGTTAAAAATTATTAATTTCCTTCTTTCATCCTGTCTCCCAAACTGCTTCTAATATTAAGTCAGTGGCAGCCTCATTAAAAGCAGTTCCTCTTATATAACCATTTCCCATAACTGGTATCCTCATGATTCCCTTCAGAAAGAGCTGGTTACATCTGCCAGCTGGTTACTGATCGTCGTAACTGTGCAAATGGGAGACAGGAATTGTCCCGAGTGAGGCCCATGTGATACTTGCAGATGTGCCTAAGTGGGCACATTTAGCTGAGGGCAGTCTTTGCTCATTAATTGTTTCTGTCACTTACAAAAGTTAAAATTTTTGTGAAATATTTTCAAATTCATGCTTTGCTGACCTTGGGTTTTAGTTACTATTTAGCTAAACATAAGCCAATATTATAATATGGATACCCTGAACAGACAAACATAGAAATAAGACTCCCCACACCTAATGTGTTTCTAGAGAGAAGCAATTATTTACCGTTCTTAGTGTTAGTTAAAGCACATCAGGCTGGCTGGATTACTTCTGAGACCTAAAATTACTGAGGACATAGAATCTATTCTGTGTGTCAGAGGCCAATCATCGAGAAGGAGAAAGAATTTCAGACTTTGTTATTTGAGGAATGATTGTAGATTGTAGTTGAAGATTCAGAGAAGAGAGGCCACAGAAATATTTCAAATATTTAAATGGGTTTCAGGCCATAAGGGCTGGGAATCATTCCACAGCACCCAGGGGTCAACTTGGGAGGACAATTATAGGGAATGGGGTTTTATCTTAAAGTACTGGGCACTAGAGTCCAAAGTTTTGGGATCGAATTCTGCTTCTGCCGCTTGTTAGCTATGTGATTGTGTGCAAATTTCTTTACCTCTCTATACCTCAGTTTTTTCATCTGTAGAGTGAGAGTAATAGCTCTTCCTATAAGGTTATGAGAATTAAATGAGTTAATACACATAAAGTATTGCATCAGGGTCTGACACACAGTAAGCCTTGGCTATTTATACTACTACAAGAACATGTGACATGGTCACCTGCCTAGAAAGCTCAACATATTTCAAAATGTTTTCCACAAAACACGACTCCCTGAAGCTAATATATTAAAAGATGAGAAAAGAGTTCTGAGATCAAATTAGGTGACCCCTAGCTTTGAGATCCATAATATGCAGGACAGTAAAGAAAAGCAAGTTACTGCTGTTTAACCAAATGTTTCTGACTTATTTCACTATGGAATCTGCCTTTAGTGGAGAAATATATTGTGAAATATAAAACACATTTGAGAAAAAGCAAAATGATAGAACTGCCTAATCAGTTGTGCTGGTGGGAGGGTGGATACATTTTGATGGGTTGATTAGGTTTGATTTGTGCAAAAGACTTCTGCTCCGATGGTGTTAAGTGTCTGAAAGTAGTGAATAATGTCACATTTTAACACCACCGCTACACATAGCCTCCCAAAATCTCTATCTTGAAACATAGGTTTGCAAGAGAGTGATAGGAAGAAAACAGAATATTTCATTCATTTAACATACATGAGAAGACATTTTCTTATGCCAGGCCTTGAACTAAATGCTGGAGATGTGAAGATGACTGGGACACTGCCCTTCCCCTCAGATGTCAGGTGTGGAAGCGTGAACAGATTTGTAACCCAGTGTGATCATTGCTTCAGTGGAAATGGAAAAGCCCTAAGAATATAGTCAGGAGGGAAAACTAATTCTGATTGAAGGAGAGATGTGTCTAAAACGGGCTTCCTCACCAGCAGCCAGGCTGTGTGCATGAACCTTCCCTGTGCAGTGAAAAAGGAGTTCATGTTATAGGTGATGGTGTCGGCCTTGGGAGGGTAATCTTTAGAAAACAGAGGACCAGGCAGAGGACCCTGGGGGATAGGAACCAGCACAAGGGCAGAATGAACTCATGTTCAAAGGCAAGAACACATCAAAGTGATGCCACATTCAGAGATTACTGGGTTAGGGGTGCAATAACCAAGAGGCCCTGAGGTTTCCTATTCAGTTCTATTGTTTAAGAAATTACTTTAATAAATGACATCCTTTTCTGAACTCTTTGAATCTTGGCTTCATTTGTAACATGGAGTCAGGGGTGGTGGTGGAGTAGGTTTCTAAGACCACCCCCTTCTCTAATATTCCCCAATTTCACACCGGTTTTTAAACTTGATCTACAATGTTCTATGTTCTTGTCACAGCCTGATACCCGCCAGTGCATCCTGTGAAATTTAAAAACTCATCTTATATCAACCATCTTTAATTCTCTAATTATTAGTTTGGCATTCTCCTGACATCTTTTTTATTTTTCTTCCTCATTTCTTACTTTTGAAGGGGAAGATTTGAACTCAGAATTCCAAGTGTGTACTCCCCTAGGGGTGCAGAAATCATCCATCTTCCATTCACTGGCAGGATGATTCTGTCTCCAGCTAATTCTGTTGCCATAAAACACTGCAAACTCATGTGTTTCTGGTTATTTGCTCCCAAATACATTACTTCGCATTTTTCCAAGTTGAATTCCATTTCATTCTTTCCCACCCATATTTCTATAATCTCTTAATATCATTCATGTGTTTACTGCCTGCCCACACTGGGGTCTGCTTCTTTTAGCTTGGTATAATCTACATGTCCCATTAATATTTTTTAAAGAACACTGGGTCTAGTATGTTCCCTCATGTCTCCTTACCTACTACTTTATAGCCCAATGCTGGGCCTCAATGATGTTACTTAGGTTCTGGGTTGCCCTTGCCACTTGGTCAGAAATATCACTTTGCAAATACATTTAAATATTCCAAATGTTGCTTCTTTAACAATTTATTAGTTCATATGGATACTAGCCTATTGTTTCTGGATGCTATGATTAAAGTAATATTATTTAACATCCTCATTTTAAAGATGAAGAAACAGGCCTCGAGAAGTTATGTGCAATTGGCAGGGCAGAGTGTGGGAGTAACCAGCACCCAACGTCCTCACCTTCCAGATCTTGAATGGAGAGGTTACACAAAGAGCTGTGTTAACCTGCAGATGGTATGGAAAAGACAAGGAATGGGGGATGAATGAAAAGGGAATAATATTATAAATTTCCTGGCTTTGATAAAGCTGCACAACTTCAATACCAATTGAATTTTCTAACCTTGAGAGTCTCATCCTGATGGAAATGCATTCACAGTGCACGTGCCTATTCCTATCCCTTTTCTTGAGCCTCTAAGAGGCCTACAGGGGTGGTCTTGTGGGGATTATCCATTCTCAACAGTTGAAGAGTTCTTTTTTTAATGAAGAATAATGTTCATAATCACTTTCCTCCTCTCCTAGCTTGGTCTAATAGTATTTAGTTTTAGCCCAATTAGTGGGATTTTTGTCCATTCCTCACTAGTCTTCAGAAATGCCAGAAGTGGTTTCTTTCATATATGTTTTATTTATGCTCAAGATTGTAGGTAATTTTTTTTCGGTTAAACTTTATGCATTCAGGATTTCCAAATATCTGCTAACCTGATTTACAGCTTATCCTACTTTGTACCATTGATACCACTTTACCACTCATTTGCCAGAATTGAGAAAGAGGTCTAGGGGTATAGTTCATTATTTTCTGTGACCTGGTTATTACTCTCTGACTTATTTAGAAGAATGGCTTTCTTCCAGTGTCTCCTGCATCATGGCAATCATGAACGAAAAATCTTTATTCTTTTAAGATTGTTATGCTAGCATTAAGTCATTCTGTTTTTTTTCTGCCAGGTTTTTCCTCCAAGTCTTGACTGAGGCTGAGTCTACATGACACCAAAACATCCAAACGAAAAAGAAAAATTCACTTGAACCACTTAGATGTTTCTTCACCAAATCCAGATGTTTGGCAGTGCAGATAATACTTCTGGACAATAAGTGACTCCCCCTACAATCAACACTTTCATCACACTGCTTTAATTAAAAAAATAGTTCCAATAGTCTGACTGTGTGCAGTCTATAAGAATGGTAGAGTCTTGTAGATTCAACCCTTGCATTAAAAGAACCTTTGAGTCATGAGTTTGACCAAAGTTGAGGTGAAGATGCTTGTCCTGGGTGGATGCTTCGTTGTTACCATGAAGAATTGTGGGTCAGGAAGTGAGCATTTGTCCCAGCATAAATAAATCCAGATGCAAAACATTCAAATTGGAAAGAATTAGAAACCTGATTCCTCCTTGGCAGTAGAGCTGTGGCAAATATTTTAAAATATCCACACTATCCAATTCTTTCAGTCTGCGTAATTTGCCTAACATGTCCGCTAATATAATTAAATGAAAAACACATATTTTGCTTTTAGGAACTAATTGTCATTCTGAAAGATTCAAAACACTAACCATATGGTACCTTTTGCATATTCTCAATATTCTAGAGTGAAGAGTTTTACTATTTTATCAAATGACCAGATAACTAGAGCCTTAGTTTCACATAAAAGGTAGAAAACATTTTAAGAGTAGACCTGAGTCTAGGCTCATAGATTTGAGGAACCTCTAAGTTCCTTTAAAGAAAATCCCTGTCCAATGCTTTAGCCTGCTCCCCATCTGGTACATTTGTTGAGTGGTTATCCAGGCAGTTCTGGAAGTTCTAGAGACAGAGACGCCTGTCCTTCCCCTCCCTTCCCTTCCCTTCCCTTCCTTCCCTTCCCTTCTTCCTTCCCTTCCCTTCCCTTCCTTCCCTTCCCTTCCCTTCCCTTCCTCCCTCGCCCCCTCCCCCCCCTCCCTTCCCCTCCCCTTCCTTTTGGAAATGTACCTAGGAATTCACCTTTCTGTATCTGCCATTTGCTGAAACCTGACATCTTGTGTCGCTCACAGAACAGGTCACGTTGCCTTTTCACATTGGCAAAAAGTGTTGGTATTGGTGTTTTAAAAAACTTGTCACATAGTTTATCCCTTACAGTCCACTTCTCTTGAAATTTCAGCCAAGACTTCTCTCTTCCAGCCACCTCCGTCCCCAAATGTGTTCCATTTTGCTCACGTTTCTCTTAAAGTACTAAATACAAAGAGGGTTGTGCCTTCTCTGGTCTCGCCTCCCCTGAGCTTCTGATTCTGCGTGGAGGCTGGCAGTGAACTATCAAGGCAGGAGGGGCACTCAGGGGCCAGACTGAGATGCTTTCCACCTTGGTCTTTGTTTCATCTGCATGTTCATTATCCTTACCTCAAATGCCCGCTTCTCTGGTGAAACCTGAGTAAGGTCTCCTTCCAACACATTTAACTGCTCCTCACAGCCACAGCCACTACCACTCACCTTCTCCTGGCAGGGCTCCAGGACAGGTGGGGGCTCTGGAACTCTTCCAGAACACTAAGTAGGTTAGAGACTCCGAGAAGTACCCAGGACAACCTAACGATGGAAAGTTTAATTTGTCAGGCATTTAAGCATTAGAAGTGATTCCAGGAGTTCAGGATAGAGTTGAGAACAAAAAATGTATGTGGTCCTTCTTTGTGTGGGGGATTGCCCCTTCTCATCTGAGCTACCTCAAGGCCACCACACATCTGCTGTCTCTTTACAGTTCTGGCAGCCATCCTTGAAGTTCAATCATGACTCCCCAGGCAAGAACAACCCATCTTGCCTCCCACCTTTTACCTTCTTCCAGATACACTGTAACATTGAGTGGTCTGGAATTTAATCATCTTTGAATTGTGCTTTGTACCACTCACACCTTGGGTTTATAAGAAGGGTAAAATTCCTGCCTTAGATTGTGACTATGAAAATCTTTAAACTAATTTTGCAGCTAAGCCAATTTCAAATTAAATGGCTTCATGTCAGAAACGTCAACATCTGGAAGAGACTCTAACAGATTTTGTGATAAATCAGCAGCTGCTGTGGGTTAAAGGTTATGCTAATTCCAGATTCTCGACCTGGAAAACACTGAGTCAATAACTAAAGTTACCACACAGACTCTGGGAATGCCACAAGGAGCTCAATGGGCGGGAACATGGAGGTGAGCAGGACAGTCTCATGTGGGTGAAGTTGGCAACCTCCGTGGAGTTGGATTAGCTTGAGTGAGTGGGTGGGGTGCAAACTGAACGTAAATGGGCAGCCTCTGTTCTTGGCCTGTATCACCTCACAGCAGAACCAAGCACGTCACTGGATCCCTCAAACAGATCTAGCAGGTAATATTGATAAGAATTTGATGGGAGGTAGTGGGGAAGAGCACTTATTTCACAGGCTATATGGAAAAGCTACATATAATCCTGTTTAAATATCTCTGCTAATTCCCAGGAGCTCCTCTCTGGGTCCTTGCCACTTCATCTTTCCTCCCTCTCCAGCTCTCCTCAGGTCAGCCTTTAGGTCTTCCTTTCTTCCCTGGCTCTCATGCTCTGCTGAGGCTCTGGCTCCATCCCAGATCATCCCAGAATTTCTCTCTACACTTTTTCTTATGCAGAGCATTGTTGCACCCTCTCAGCCTCTAATCAGTAGCTCAATACCCATGGCTCCACTCAACAAGCAAAGGACTCTTCTTAGCATCCACTTGTTAGGATCCACTTGTTAGGATCCACTTGTTAGCATCCACAGATAGGAGGGATGGAAGTGGGCATGAGGTTGTCACAATTTTTCCCTGGTACTTAGGTAAATTATATAGGACTGTATCTAGCACATAGTATATATACCAAACTTCCAGTATTACTATTAAATAGTGTTGCAGTAGACCACATGTTTATATCTCCTCCAAATTCACATGTTAAAATTATAACAGCCCCCCACTAACCAGGTGATGTTATGAGGAGGTAGGGCCTTTGGGATTAGATCATAAGGGTGGAGCTCTCATAAATGAGATTAGTTCTTTCATAGACCAGATTGCTCTCCAGCCCCTTCTACCATGTGAGGTTAGAGTGAAAAGTCAGCTGTCTATGAGAAATGGACTTTCACAAGACATTGAATCTGCTGACACTTTGATCTTGGACTTCCCAGCCTCCAGAACACTGAGAAATAAATTTTTATTGTTTATAAGTGACCCAGTCTGTGATATTTTGTTATAGTGGCCAAAACTGACTAGGACAAATGTTATTTTGGAGAAGAAGAAGAAAAGAGCTTCGATATCCATCTGTTACAAAATATTCTCTTTGAACTTGAAGTTTAATCAATTAACACTGCATTCGTTTTTAGTTTTAAGGACTTCAGCGGTTCCCAAACTTTGTCATGGAAAAGAATACCTAGTGAGGCCCTCACAAAGATTCCTTCATGATTATTATAATTCTGTGGCTCTGGGTGGAGACCCAGGAATCTGTATATTAAGCTCTGCAGGTGATTTGAATATAGGTGATTTATGGACCACTTCTGAGACACACTGTCTCTCAGGACTTCCAATTTCTTCCCATAATCAACATATTCTTTCTTCTTTCCCCTGCTGGCAGATAAATGTTCTTGAAGCCCAATTTTGGTGATTTTCATTTCCCCAATCCTGTGTGCTCTACCTTCTCACTCCACCTTACCATTGCCACTCTAACCTCTCTCATATCTCGTCTGAATGATCCCAAATCACCTCCTACTTACCTTCCCTGTTTCCACCCTTGCATCCCTACAGTGAATACTTAAAACAGTAGCCAGAGGCATTCTTTAGTAATACAGTCTAGATAATTTTGCTGTGTTTAAAATCTCTCAGTGGCATCCCATGTCATTCAGAGTGAAAGTCCTTACAACTGCCTGCAAGGCCCCTGCAGCCTGGCCCCAGAAATCTCTCTGGCCTCATTTCTTAATGTTCTTTCTCACTCACTCTACTTCAGTCTTAAAGGCCTGGCTAGAGCCTTTGTACTTTCTGTTCTCCTATTCTGCTTGAGCAGGTGAAGTGGGATTTACTAACAAGAAGGAGATCCTTGGGTGTGGAGCATCATGTGAGTGTTTGAGAGAGCTGTGGTGGGAAAGCTCGTGTGTAGCCAAGGGCTCCCCACTGACAGCTGCATGACACTGGTGTCTTTGGCTATTTCTCCACTGTTCCTACTGGACCGTGAGCTTTCTAAGAATGATGTGTGCACCTGGTTCATCTGTGTACCATTACCCCCCTTCCCCAGTTCATGTACAACATAAGAGCTATAATAACTTTATTGTTATATAAAACACTGCCCTGTTCTGCCCACCCTTGGTATATGCAGATTCTGTCCACATGTGGGATGGTTATCTTTGTCTTGTCCTCTGGGCATCACCTGGTTTCATGCCACAGGGCCCACGAGTCACCAGGAGTCAGAGTGAGAGAGAGTTACTGGATTAGCACAAACTCATTCCTCCTAAAAAAGAGGAAATACAGATGGTTTTGGCATATTCTGCTGTTCTCTGGCTCTTGGCAACCTTTACTCCTGGCTGACACTGAGTAGCAGCTCTAAAAATGTTTGTTGGGCTGAAATTGTAAGGAGCAGGAGAAAACCACTGATCTCTACAGCAGTTCCTTATCATTGGATTTCAATCTGGCCCAGGGATTCAGCTGTGGTGTTTTTTTACATTTTTATGTTGTGTTTCAATGTTACTAAGGACAATGCTTTCTGCGTCATGTAGGTGACTTCACAAAATAAAATTTTCTTTGTCTATGGGGAAGGTGGTACTCCCCTTGAGCACTTGATTTGTTCTTATCTTACAGATGCTGTTATTCTAATAATCACAGTGTTTATGAGATAAGATATAGACAATCATATAATTCTTTCCCTCTTTTATTTTTGGTTTCTAAGAAGCCTGGAGTCAGATCTGCAGTCTACCTGCAGCAAATATACAGGATCCTATGGCCATCACGTTTTACATCAATCACTCCTATATTAATCATTAATCACCTTAGTGTTCTACACTTTTTATTTTCCATTAATTTTCTCACTTACCTCCCTTTGTACTACATGTCTTTTGTAATTTTATAAAATTCTTTCAAAATAGGGCACAGTTTAAGTAATAATCCTTCACTATAACAGGTGTTCCCACTATGCTCATCATGACACCAGTCACTATCTGCAAAGAATCCAGAAAATTCACAGGCCCAGAGACTTAGGATTTCTCTTATGGAGGGAATAAAGAAAAAAAAGACCGAAGCACTTCTTCAGACTGTAGCTAACAAGTGGTACTAATGCTCAGAAGCCCACCCAGAAGCCTGAGAAATGTGGATAGACTTCCCAGGGATGCAACTATTTAAAGCAAAAATAGTAATCAGTAAGACAAGCCCCATCCTTGCGTGGGTATTTTCATTTTGCAGATGTAGCTAGATGCTCAGATGGTCCCCAACTGGCACAGCTGTGCGCAGCTGGGGACTTTAGTACTACATAAGCCAGAAGCTCAGGGAAAGATGCACTGTGGCTTGACTATCTCTGTTAAAACATGCCATCAGCTTTAAACACCTCTTTGGTAGAGGGAGGTCTCCAGAAACCTGGGCTCATTCATTCATTTATTGGCTTCCCACATGAGTCAGGCACTGGGATAGAAAAGTGCCTAGGAAATACAAACATGGGTAAGGCACAGACTTTAAGGAAAGGTAAGTGAAATAAACCTGTTATATATACAGCCTGAATATAAGGTGAAGTGTTAAGTGCTGAGAAGAAGTATAGGTAAGCTGCCATGGAAGTTGAGAAGAGGAATGGGTCCCCTTTAGCTAAAAGATCAGAGAAACTTTCAAAGAATTTAAACTACTTTCTGAAGTGGGCAAAATTTGGATATTGCAGGGAAAGGGAGTGGTAAAAGCAAATATATGGAAGTGTTTAAGTGCAGAGTATGTTTGGAGAATGCTAATTAGGTCAGGCTGGCCCAGGGAGAGTTGGGCGAAAGTAAGAGATGGTGGGAGATGAAGCTGGATGCAATTAGTAGTGGGACTGTGCTTTTTGAGAACTAACCCTATTGCAATGGTTAGACACTGGAGAGAAAAATTCTAACAAGGAAACTCTCATGCTATTCTAAGCAAGAGATAACACTAGGAAAAAACCCTGGAGATATTTCTGAGATAGTATAGATAAAGGTGCAGTCAAAAGAGCAGACATTTCCTGTTTCTGTTTTCTGCACCTTCTCTCTGTCTCTTCCTCCCCCAGGCACACTTTCACTCAAACTTGCAAAAAATTCCCATTGCTTAGTTGTACTCAAGTTGTCAAGGTTTCTTCCATAGAGGGTGGCAATTCACTGGAAAATCAAGGCAGTTAGGCAAGGAACATGCTGGGAAAAGAAAATCTAAAGAATTCAGATCAGTTTCATCACTCTTTCATTTAATTAGTCACTTAATTACTTCAGCTATTTACTTCTCTGCAGACAGAGACTGAGTGCCTGAAAGAAGGCCCTCCACCATTCCTGACTCAAATGTACTGAGAAAAATGTGGCTTTGGGTCTTTCCATAAAATGTCTGCTACCATCGAACTTGAGATGGGTCTGATTCCTTTTCCTTCCAAGAGTTGATAGCTAAGTTTATTCTGGGTTCCTCTCTGTATTGCATCACTGTTCTGCAAGACCAGGGAGTCTTGGGATATAATTGGAGCTTCAGATCTTCAGAAAAGCAGCTTACATCTCCGAGTGGTGTCCCAAATCACCTCTTATTTCTTCATTATTCCCATCCATCCAAGTACTAACCAGGCCGAGCCTACTTAGCTTCCGAGATCAGATGATATTGAACGCTTTCAGGGTGTTATGACCATAGGCTTATTTCCTCATTACTAAGGTCAATCCAGATTCCAGTCCTGCCCATGGCTTCATTTCCTACTACGCTTTCACCCTATTTCCCAACCATTCAGAATAACTTGCACTTCCCCAAGCATACACTGTCTGCTATGTCCAGGCATTTACACATGTTATTCCTCAATGCCTGGAAAGCACTTTCCTGCCCTTCCTAACTTGCTGAATCCTCCTTGCCCTTTGAGCTCAGCTCACCCATTACTTCCTTGACTTACTATCTCACTAGATGCCTGTTCCAAGTCACCTGGGTTTATCTCTGTCAGAACTCCATTCATTCATTCGTTCATTCATTCATTCATTTAATTGATATTATTGAATAATTAACCATACACCAGGTGCTATTCTGGGTTCTGCATACATCAGAGGTAACGACACAGACAAAGACTCTGTCAGATAAATGTGTATGGGTACAACACCAATTAAAAAGTGGGGATGACTGCTGAAAGAAATCAGATATGACACAAGCAAGTGGAAAAACATTCCATGCTAATGGATAGGAAGAATCAATAGTGTTAAAATGGCCATACTACCCAAAGCAATTTATACATCCAGTATTATTCCTATCAAACTACCAACAATATATTTCACAGAATTAGAAAAATGTATTCTAAAATTCATATGGAATCAAAAAAGAGCCTGAATAGCCAAAACAATACATGGAAAAAGATCAAAGCCAAAGGCATCACCCTACCCAACTTCAAGCTATAATATAAGGCTACGGTAACCAAAACAGCACGGTACTAGCACAGAAACAAACACATAAACCAATGTAACAGGTTAGAGAAGTCAGAAATAAAGCTGCACACTCACAACCATCTCATTTTTGACAAAGTCAGCAATAACAAGCAATAGGGAAAGGACTCCCTGTTCAATCAGTGGTGCTGGGATAGCTAGCTAACCATATGCAGAGGATTGAAACTGGACCCCTTCCTTTCACCATATACAAAAATCAACTCAGAATGGATTAAAGACTTAAGTGTAAAGTCTAAAACTATAAAAACTCTAGAAGAAAACCTAGGAAATATCATTCCAGACATAGACCATAGCAAAGGTTTCATGACCAAGACTCCAAAAGCAATTGCAACAAAAACAAAAATTGACAGCAATCCCATTTATACCCAAAGAAATAAAAATTGTTTTGCCATAAAGACACATACACATGTATATTCTTCGAGGCACTATTCACAATAGCAAAGACATGGGATCAACCTTAATGCCCATCAACAGTAGACTGAATAAATAAAATGTGGTACATATATACAACAGAATACTACACCCATAAAACATAATGAAATCATGCCCTTTGCAGCAATAGAGATGCAGCTGGAGACCATTATCATAAATGAATTAACACAGGAACAGAAAACCAAATCCTGCATGCTGCCATTTGCAAGTGGGATCTAAACGCTGGGTACATATAGACACTAAGAAGGGAAAAATAGACACTAGCAGTTACTTGAGGGTGGAGAATGGTAGGAGAGTGAGGATAAAAAAACTACCTATTGGGTGCTATGCTTACTACCTGGATGACAAAATAATCTGTACCACCAAACCCCTGCAACACAAAATCTATCCATGTAGCAAACCTGCACATGTACTCCCTCAACCTACAATAAAAGTTGGAAAAATAGAAAAAATAGAGTAACAATTACATAAAATGAAAAGCAAATTTTCTGAGCAAAGACTATCACAAGTCAGACTGGAAAATACATTTGTGATATCGCTGACATAGCATAATACTTTTAAGCTTAACTTTTAAAATATGTCAACAACCTCACCAGCATCTATTATTTTTTGACTTTTTAATAATAGCCATTCTGTCTGGTGTGAAATGGTATCTCATTGTGATTTTGATTTGAATTTCTCAATAATAAAGAATCGAATTTTAAAATGTGAAGAAAACAAACAAACCAAAAAATGGTGATGAGATCCAAGATGGGGCAGAAAAGTAAGCTGAACTTGAACTGCTGGCTTTCTTTCCTCATTTCCCTCTTGTGCTGTGAGTTCTCTGAGGTCAGGAAACTAGCCTAGTGTCTCTTACTAATCAGGTGCTTAATAAGTATTGAGAGAATAGATGGAAGTTGACTACTAATGAGGAAGACTCAGGTCATTTCGGGACTCAACATCTGATCTCAGAATTCCAACAAGGTGAGTAGTTGTTTGACTCCTAGCTATCATCAGATTGCAGTCACTGAGACTTGAAAGGGACCTTAAAAGGCACGTGACTATATATCCTGGTTTACCTGGCACAATCCCTGTTGACATCTCTTGTTCTGGCATCCTGTCAAGTTTAGCATTTATTCTAGATTTGTTTTCTTTCAATGACATGTTATGATTTTATTAAGGTAGACTAAGATGGGTTTGGTAGACCTCTACATTGTTTGTTGTTGTTGTTTTCTGAAGCAGTCTTGCTCTGTCAACCAGGCTAGAGTGCAGTAGCATGATCTCGGCTCACTGCAACCTCTGCCTCCTGGATTCAAGCCATTCTCCTGTCTCAGCCTTCAGAGCAGCTGGGGCTACAGGAGTGAGCCACCACGCACAGCTAGTTTTCGTATTTTTAGTAGAGATAGGGTTTTACCATATTGGCCAGGCTGGTCTCAAACTTCTGACCTCGTGATCTCCCTGTCTCGGCCTCCCAAAGTGCTGAGATTACAGGTGTGAGCCACCACACCCAGCCTTCCCACATTCTGCCACAGTTAGTCTTATTTAATAGCATGTGAGAAGCTTGATTAATAAACAGAGTTCTCACTTTAACACATGGTAAAATTGGAAGGATACTAGCAATAATCTGTTTCTCTTTTCCTAACCCTTCTTCGTGCAATGTAACCAAAATTGTCTTTCCCAGGACAGCATTCAAGCTGCTTATTGATAAATCACTTGGACATGAGTGGCTCATGTGGCCAAGGTCACCTTTGGTCTGGTGGTGGGGGAAGAAGTTTTCATTGCCACTGGCCCTGCTAGTCACTTGGCATACCAGGTGGTTATGCCATGACTGTACCATGACTTAAGAGATGCTCAGGGCGGAGCAAGATGGCCGAATAGGAACAGCTCCAGTCTCCAACTCCCAGCGCGAGCAACACAGAAGACCGGTGATTTCTGCATTTTCAACTGAGGTACTGGGGTCATCTCACTGGGGAGTGCTGGACAATTGGTGCTGGTCAGCTGCTACAGCCCAACCAGCGAGAGCTGAAGCAGGGCGAGGCATTGCTTCACCTGGGAAGTGCAAGGGGAAGGGAATCCCTTTTCCTAGCCAGGGGAACTGAGACACACAACACCTGGAAAATTGGGTAACTCCCACCCCAATACTGCGCTTTAAGCAAACGGGCACACCAGGAGATTATACCCACACCTGGCCGGGAGGGTCCCACGGCCACGGAGCCTCCCTCAATGCTAGCACAGCAGTCTGCCATCTAACTGAAACGGCAGCACGAGGCTGGGGGAGGGGCGCCCGCCATTGCTGAGGCTTAAGTAGGTAAACAAAGCGGCAGGGAAGCTCGAACTGGGTGGAGCTCACAGCAGCTCAAGGAAGC
>NW_016804657.1:8785116-8827119 GCF_001698545.2 Rhinopithecus bieti
CCTTCCTTCCTTCCTTCTTTCTTTTTTTTGGTAGTAAACCTTGTGAGAAGCAGAAAGTTAAAAATGGGAGTGCAAGTTTAATGAAATATTAAGAAGTAAATTTGTATCTCAAGAAAGATGAAGATGGTGATGAAATATTAAGAAGTAAATTTGTATCTCAAGAAAGATGATGACAAATGTGGAAATTGCAAAAAATGTTTGTAAACATTTACTGTCCACTGTGGGGAATGGCAACCAAGGAAAACCAGAAAACTCAAATCTGCTTAAGAAACGTCAGCATCTCCCTCAAAAGTCTGTTATTTTAAGAAGACTGTGGCCTTGCAATTTAAAAAGTTTTGCAGAGTACAATTATATAGCACTCTGTGAAGCATGAACTTTAACTTAGATTAAATGATATATTTTGTAAATTAATGTCACTTATGTTTGTGAATCTTGTGCAAAAAGATTCAATCATTTTTTGCAATCTCTATGTGCCAAAAATAAGCCATAGCGTTTTAGATATGATTAGATGTGCTTTGTAATGTGGTATCTCTCTGGGGTGAAGAAGTGGCAACTCTGCCATTTTCTTCTTGTTTCCTTATGCTTTCATTATGGGAACTATATTCAAACCCAAGTTTCCTTGGAGGAGTCATTTTTTTTTTTTTTTTAAGGCCACTTGTCCACCTTAGGAGAGTTGATTGAGATAAGTGCAGATATTATAATTTGTGTATGCAACTAAACCAAGTCCAAGTAAACTACAGTCAGCTGACAGTATAGCGAGGGTACACATCACTCCACCCAGGTGTGTGAGGGGGATTAGTATTCTTTCCTTAGAGCTTCTTGCATATTAAATTTGACTACCAGACATTTGGATTGAGCAAGGATACTGATACCAAACAGTGTTTTAACTATAAGTGGATATTTAAAAGATAAATAATAAATATAATAACTTTTTCGTTAATAGTAAACATAATGATACATTTTAATACTTTTTAGTAATGTTTCACTTTGGAGACCTCTACCATAGAAAATTGTTATCTTCCTGGTTTTGAGACCCAATTTCACCACAAGTAAGAGTGTAACTTTAGGTAAACTGATTAACTCCTTTGTCACTATGTCCTTTACCTGTAAAGTGGGTATAATAATAGGTATCTAACTTACAAAATATTTATGAGGATTTAATGAGTTAATATATGTAAAGCAGTTAGAATTGTCCTTAGAACCTAGTAAATAGTCAGGTTTCAATTTGTTGTTCTCATCACTATTGTTATTATTATAGTGATTATTCTTATTTTGCATATATTTACTGAAATATTTGCACCAAGTTCTGTGAATAACTAGATAAAGATTAAGATAGTATAAATAACAGAAGGGCTCACCAAGAAATGATGACAATATCCTCTGGTTGTCAGGGAGGACCAGCTATATTTTCACTTTCCATGGTCTGTGTATGCCTGAGCTAAGCAGGATAGGTGGAAAAACCCTGGGCCCTGAGAGTGCTACAGAACTAGGTACTCTCCCGGGCTTGGCCATCAACTAACCTAAACTTGTTCATCCAATACAGTGGGGATAATAGTGCCTACTTTGCAAGATGATTAAGAGGGAATTGCATCAGATCTTGGGTGTAAAGAGGCTAAAACAGTGCCTGGAAAATTTAGGTGCAAAGGCATTTAAAACAAGTCTGAAACCATGAAGCTTATTTGTTTTCTACCCTAGACAGAACGAGTTTGGTCATTCCTAACACGGCCAGGTTCTTTGGCAGGAGTAGCTGACAGAGCAGTAAGGCTAGAGGTATAGCTCTTGACGGACTCATGGTGGAGGCTATTCAAGGCAGATTTCTCAAGTTGTCATAGCACCATGGGTTAAAGGAAGAAAAATATTGATGTTTTATTGAATTACTTCTATAGGTCAGATCATGTATCACTGCTGTGACCTAAACAATGAGCCGGTGCAGGAGGAATGCACAGCTGAGACTGATGAGATAAACCTTCCACAGCCATGACTCCTCCAAGACCCAGTAAATTGCTTCCTTTATTTAATTACAAATTAATTGAAAACACTCCCATGCTGATAAAACAATACGAGTCCCCGATTTGTTGATAATAGCCTAATCCTCCTGTAATAGTCCCATAGACACCATCACATGATTATGTCATCAATTTTACACTTGCAGGGGCTGGATAAACATGGCTGCCTGAGGTTCAGGAAAAGGATAAATACACAGAGAGGTGTGCTTTAAAAAGGATAATTTAAAGGTAAGTTTGGCATCAGATGGTGCTGGATTGATTCCCAGTTCTGCCAGTCACTAGCTAGGAGGCATTTTGGAGCCCTTGGAGCCCTTGAAGATTAATAAATACATGAAATGGACTAGTACTGTGCTTATCACATAGTGTGGAATTCATTAATGATAGCTGCATTATTTTTTCTTTCCTCTTGTATGCAGTTAGGGGTATTCATGCTTTGCTTTCAGTTAAGAAGATAATCTTAGTTCCAGGGGTGTCAGTAACTACATTGATACACTTTCCAGCATTCAGATCCCCTTCTTCATCTGCTTGTCTGTACCCACCAAGGCAATTTCCAACCTATGGTTGCTCCTTTCTTCCTACTACAAAGCTTGCTTGTGCTTGATCCCAAGATTTTCTTTTCTTTTCTTTTCTTTTTTTTTGAGACGGAGTCTCGCTCTGTCACCCAGGCTGGAGTGTGCAGTGGCCGCATCTCAGCTCACTGCAAGCTCCGCCTCCCGGGTTCACGCCATTCTCCTACCTCAGCCTCCCGAGTAGCTGGGACTACAGGCGCCCGCCACCGTGCCTGGCTAGTTTTTTGTATTTTTTTTTTTTTGTATTTTTAGTAGAGACGGGGTTTCACCGTGTTAGCCAGGATGGTCTTGATCTCCTGACCTCGTGATCTGCCCGTCTCGGCCTCCCAAAGTGCTGGGATTACAGGCTTGAGCCACCGCGCCCGGCTGATCCCAAGATTTTCTAAAGTAGGAAAGAATCCCATTGAGTGAGGTGAGCACTGACATTCCTGTCTCCCCAACGCCGCTCATTCCTGGTTAAGGCAACTAAGGAAATATTTTTGCACTTAAGAACAGTAACACATAATAGCAAATGAAGTAGCATTTTAAAGCATAGGACTCACTTTAAAGGGGCAAGTAAGAAATAATTAATGTTAGTGCTCAAAGGATTTTGAAGTCTAGGCCCCTTACTAGGTCAGGGTACCTAGTCCCCATTAAAATAAGAGTCTTCACTCTCCATGATGATTGTCAGAATAATAAAATTTTACATATGGGAAGGGTAACTTACTTTCATGCTCTTTTAGATAGAGCAGAAAGTGAGATGCTATACCTTTATTTCTGTGATTGAAATTTTGAAAATAGAGCAGAAGAAAACTGCACACTGTATTTACCTATATTAATGGAGAGGAATGACGGATTTCTCATAGTTTTCATCTTAAAGAAGAAAAAAGGGAAAAATGTGTGACGTGTCCACCAAGCAGAGAGATACATTTCTGTGAGTTATGTCTGAGAAACACTACAGATTCATTGTCAGAGGGTCCTTAGACCACTTTCTAGTCTCTTACCAGTCCTCACCCCAAACCTGCAGAAGAAGGCCCAAGTGAGCAAGATAGGCATGGAATGCAATCTTTATTAAGTGTTTGTGTCATTTTTGAGACTGTCTAGAAGAAACTGTCCTCTGTTCAATAGATATGGTGAGAGAACAGTCAAGGGTGGGAAGATAATCAATATTGAAATAAATCCTTGGTCAAAATAAAAAACACATTATGGCAAAAGTGAAAGGATTTACAGAAAATATATATATATGGGCGCAGGGAGATAATTTGCCCGTCCTTCTCTGCAGCCTTTGGCTTACACTTTTTCACTATGCTTTTCTTGTGGCATCTCTGGGTTTCCTCTGGGCCATAAGGCTTTGAGGGCTGGTGTGGGTCTTTATCATCTTCTTCATCTTTGAATCTGAATCTCTGACACATAGCAGAAAATCAGTAAATATTTGCTCTATGCAAGAGCCAGAAAAAGAGAAAAAATCATAGAAGAAGAAACTAGAGAACCAAAAAGTCATTCAATCATAAAAATATGTTAACTTCAAATTTAATCAGAAAGTAAAAGATGATTTTGCATGTACTGTAAACAAAGATATAATGTTTTTGGATTTAAAAGTTGATAAGTCAGCATCACCTCATACAACTATTTAAGCTACATGTAGACATCACTAGACTCAAAGTCACAACAACTTGAAGCATAATGCAAACAATGGTTCACTGAGGTGAAGATAAAGCAAACTTCTCAAATTCAAAGCATGTTTAGGCCAGGCCTATCTCTATCACCCTAAGTGACTAATTTGCTATGTATTGAATTGGATCATCTAATTGGTAGAGCCAAGATAAAATATTGATGGCAGAATTCAGCAATCCAGATGTCTTGCTAGATCTCATCTTGCTAAAATCAGAAAAAGTGTCAGATAAATTTCTGATTTGCCTTGCTAATACTTTCAGATCCCTTAGTGTATAGAAATCAATGAAGGAACTTAGCCTAAAGTATAATTCTGATCAACCAAAAAGAATGAGTTTGTATCATTTAGAATGTGTTCACCCACAAGCATCTTAATACCTGTGTAACGTTTAAGGAAAAGATTAGCTCACAGAAACGAAAGATCTAATATAGAACAGACTTTGGAGTTGGGTCATCCAATGACTTACTGTTGTCCTCAATGGTTCTAGTCATTCTCTTCTGCTGTGCCATTGACCACATCAGTTTCATTGTAAGTCAAGTTCCTCTCATAGCAATGGGATGACTGCTGGTAGCAGTTGGGGCTACTTTCCTTTTTATATCTAGCTGCAGAGGGACAAAGGCTTCCTTCGGCTTTTTTTTTCTTTTTTCTTTTTGAGACAGAGTTTTGGTCTTATTGCCCAGGCTGGAGTGCAGTGGCTCAATCTTGGCTCACTGCAACCTCCACCTCCCAGGTTCAAGTGATTCTCCTGCCTCAGCCTCCCAAGTAGCTGAGATTACAGGCATATGCCACCACAGCTGGCTAATTTTTTGTATTTAGTAGAGATGAGGTTTCACCATGTTGGTTAGAATGGTCTCGAACTCTTGACCTCAGGTGATCCACCCATCTCAGCCTCCCAAAGTGCTGAGATTACAGGTGTACACCATTGTGCCTGGCCCTTGGATTTCTTTTAGACAGAAGAAAACATTTCCCCAAACCTCCAGCAAATCTCTTCTCACATCTCATTGGCTAGATTTAGGTAATATATTAATTTCTGAATCAATCGCTAACAAGGGGAATAGGATTTTTCTAAGACCAATTAGGCCTGCCCTTGAAGCTGACGGTGGGGACTGCCTCCCCTGGGTCTTATGAGCAGCATGAGAGAGGGGAAGACCTCAACTTAATGATATTTTGTTTGGAATAAAAAAAAAAAGAGTGTGGGGAATGAAAGCTGAGATGGCAAACGAGAGGGTTCATAAAAGGCAGAGTTGTACCAAATATACATTTTGACAGAATGCCAAATGGCTGGGAGTTAAAATTAATATCTGACCAAAGTCAAAGCCTAAGTCAAATGTGACTTTGGAATAAGAATAAATTAGACATTTTCAAAAAGTGTAATTTATTATTTAAAATATCATTCGTGCATACCCACAAGATGAAAGGAGAGTGACATTTGTTGGAAAGGTATGTGCAAAAGGATTGCCTATTATTCTCCAAGCAACTGAACTGAAGCAGGGGAGGTCTCCAAATCCTTAAAAAAGATGATAGAAAATTCAAAGCAACGAGATAAGGATGAATGATGTCATCGTTTCATGGGAGGAGCAGGACTGTCCTTGAAGCATCAAACATCAGTGTGTCAGAAACTCCCTGCTGACCAAATAGAAGAGCATCACGGAGCATTCTTTTAAGAAATACTGCATTATATATATTCTCCATGGTACAGAAGGTGATATTGTCTGGCAAAATATGGACAAAAAGTGAGTTAGGTGAGTTGGACTTAGAAAGTCATAGGTGACAATGTATTTTCTTTATATTTTCCTTTTTATGTACGCACAAGATGAATGTGATAAAAACTATGTCTAAGTTACTCTAAGATAATATTTTTTAAAGTATAAACATTCTAAATGATGAGAAAAAAATGTTGCTGGTTAAATTGAAAAATTCGACATTATAATGTAGAAACAGTTTGTTTCTGGAGATGCTCGTTAGATTCTTCCCAAGGTAAATACCACTCATTTGTGACAACATCGAGGTACCCACTATTAACTAAGGTCAGTGGTGAAGCAAAATATTTTTTTGGCAGGGTCAAGTCACAAAGATTTTTCATCACCATGATAGTAACTAAAATAAAATGTGACTTTTCTTTATGTTCTGAACTTGAAGATTTGGCCAATGATTATGACACAGCCTTATTGAAGAAATCCCTCAAGTGGAAGCTTTGTGCACTACTTAAAGATTCTTTCTGGACATTTTCAGAAGTACACTTTAATGACTATTTTAGTTATAATTTATTTCTAACACTTTTGCCATCACTTTCTGCTTTTCTCAATTGTTGAGATTTTTTTCTTTCGATCTAGAAATGTAACAATGGAGTTGTATCACTGGGTTTCAAGATAACCAAATTACCCCTGCTTTTTCCTCTCTACCTGTTTTCTTTGCAGGCACATAATGTTAAAATCATCAGTATAATTGAGCAATAGGAGGTTCTTTACTGTAGGATTCATGAGAGAAACACTGAATGCTCAGGCCGTTTCAGTTGATTACTTTGCAGCAGGTTTCAGTAAACTACTTTCTTTTAGCAATCATTGTTTTTGCTAAGTTTTACTACCTAATATTGCCATCTACAAATTATGAGGTTCAGGCTATTTGTTGTTGTCATTGTTAGAACAGTTTTTTTTAACATGAACTAGCTATGATTTCATCTTCTCTAAACATTGTTTATATTACAAGATGCTTGTAAAGTCAATTGGCTGATGATAGTGGCTCTCTGTTTTACTGGGTCAGCCTGTGATTCTGCTATATTACGCTATGACATAATTTCTTTGGAACACTCTGTTGAAATGTGTGAATAAATGTCTGATGCTTGTGATTCTTAATTTGCCTCGTCTTGATAGTTCCATTGGCAATAACAATTGTATGACATTTTTCCAATCTATCACTATTTCTTCAATTAGGTTTACCATGTTGTTAGCTGTGTGAGACCCAGAAATCTCCTGGCAGAAGAATAAAGCAATAACATAGCACAAACCATCTTTAATCTACCATTCTATCAAAAGTCAAAAAAGACTTGTGCTTCCTTTTGCAAACTGTCTAAAGCAGTGTGAACAGTTATTATGAAAAGCACTACTCTTTACTATGTAACTGGATTTTTGTTTGACTAATATGTCAGACTTTCTTGGACATTAAAGACGTATTAAGTCACAAACATATATAATATTATTCCTAAAAATATTTAAAAATACTGTAGTGTGTGTTGATTTACTTCATCATTAGTATATTAAATTCTTTTTTTTTTCTGAAAACAAGTTTTATTTAAATAAGGGTTTAAATACATTACACATAACATTAAAACTGAAGGGGGGAAAAACCAAAAACCAGTTTGTTACTTCACATGGCATTGGGCAGCTGCTGCTATTAAGTTGCAAGCTCTACAGCTAGCTACATGACTGATGGATCAGTTTGAGATTTGTTCCCTTGTCAAAAGTTTAACTCTGGTAGAAGGTTGGCCTCACATTCTGATGTTTGGACATCCCTTAGCTAGGATATGTCTGGTCAAACAGACCTTTGTGGCAAGCCAGATGTCCTATCATCTCGCTAGTGATAAGAGGGCCTCTCTGAGCTCTGTCCACCTGGTCAGGTTGGAGACACCAGGGGATCCACCACCAAAAGCTCCCTTCCAGTAGTACAGCTGGTGCTGCTGCCTTACCCCATCCTCTCCTCTCAGATTCACCGGGGACTGTTCAGGTGGTAACATTCTGTTAGGGCAAGGAACTCTGCAGAGGGAGAGCCGAGGAGGTTCCGGCCATAGTTGTTTGTGATCTTAGGGCTCTGGGCTTGGCTGAAACATGCCGGTATTGCTTGGTTTCAGGCTTGACACTGCCAGGCGCCTACTGCTTGACCTCTGTTTAAATGAGGGACTTCAAGACTAGACAGCATGGCTCTTTTCAGTTTATTGCATGAAGGAGTTACACTAGTCCAAGTTAAAAGCGGACCCCAAATGGTTACATTATACAAGCTGTGAGGTTTTTAAACTTGTGACAAGGGACAGAAGGGAAATTCTACTCATTGCAAGGAAATCCTCACTTAAGCTTCAGTGAGCCACAAGCACTTAAAACCCATGAACCTTCAGCTGATCGTCCTTAGCCAGTCCAATCTCTACGAGGAACTGGCATATGTTCTTGCGTTGGTCACCCTGTAGCTGAATTACTTCTCCATATTCTGGATGCTCAATTACAGTACCATTGCAGGCAAACTTCTTCTTAAACGCCTTCACTAGTTTCTTTTTATCGTAATCATCAGCGATCCCTTGGACAGTAGTAAGGGTCTTCCTGCCGTTTCTCTGTTGAATTCTTATATGGATATAATCCTCAGTGCCAGCAGGAAGCAGGTCATCACCCTTACTTGCATCAGCAAAGGGGTCGAAAGAGTGGAGGTTCTGGATAGCGGACATACGATACGATTCCTTTTCCTCGGTGGAAACGGCCTGCGGAAGGCGGCGGCGGCGGCGGGAGAAGGCGGGCGGGGGGACGGAACGTGGGAAGCGAGGGGCTCGAGGGGAGGCTGCTGAGTCCTCGGCGGCGGCTCAGTGACTGGGGCCAGTATATTAAATTCTAATCTTTCTCAGGATTGAAAGGCACTTTCATTATGATGAGGAATGTTTTTTCTATCTTAAGCAAGCAGGGGTCTCATTCAAGCAGAGGTTAAGAATCCAAGACAAGAATATGTGATATGGGGTTTTAAATATCTAGGATAATTCTGTTGGTGCCACAGATGATCAATAACACACTTTGGATGTTTTACCATCTTGGGAGATTTGCAATTACTGAGTGGAAATATATGAGGTCAAGTTGCAGTTATTTTTTAGGCAGACCAGTACATAGGACCTCTATAGTACTACATCATGTAAGATGATGCTGCCGGAGGTGCTGATGGCTTGTTGGGCCTACTTTATGGTTCCTATGTCAACAAAGACTCTAAATGGGTATCCCTAGATGGGATAGATGTCACATCTTTTATCCAGTTAATTTATCCTTCTCTCTAGTCCTGCAAACATATTCAAAGTTTTTCACCCAATTGAGGTAGACAGAATTATAGAAACCACCATTTAGACTGTTTTCAATGAATGCATGTCTTTAATGCGTATTTTAATCTTCACTTCTCATCTTCTTGATCAGTTCCAATCACGATTCTAAATACATTTTGGTGCCTTTACCTGTTAGCTCTGGTGATAACTCTAGTACCATTCTATTGAATTATGAATTATTCTAGTACTTTACTTGACTCTCCAGCCGCCACTGTAAAGATAAAAACCTTATAAATCAATAAAATGTAAATTCCAGGCAAGAGACTCTTGCAAATAATAACATATTCACTTCTTTGGCAAATGCAAAGCCTGTCTTCTAGGAGGGTCATGCAGATTCTTATGATAATTCATGTAAGATTAATACTCTTTTTAGCCCATCTATTTCCCTCAGTAAAAGAAGGATATGGTGCCAGAGAGTTCTAGTTAATTTACCAAAAGACAATTCCCTGAAAACCAATTTGCCAAATGGCTAATTCACAGAAATGCTAATTCACCAGATTGACTTGTCTTTTCAAAATGATTTATGATGCTTGTAGTACTTTGTAATGACTTTTGAAACAACTTCATCTTCTCTGACGATTTTATGATCGATTTTCATTTTGTATTCATAGCAGCATGGTGAAGAAGGTTCAATTTGTCCCTGGCCAGGTCCCTGCTGCTGCAGCTGAATGGAGATAGTTACTAAGAAGGGATCCCTTATGGGGAAAAGACTGGGAAGAAAGCCAGTACACAGCTCAGACTGAGCTGTCAATCCAGAGATGGGGTGGCTGAGGGAGAGACCATAGGGCAGGGAAAGGAGGAGACAGAAGGACTATTGTTGAACATATATTTGAATATACCTTTTTATCCTATTTCAGCTTTATTGAGGTATACTTGACATATAATAAGATGCACACATTTAAAATGTTCAATTTGAAATGTTTCGATACATGTATACAGCCATCAACCCATCCCTACAATTAAGATCATGAGCATATCCAGCATTCTCCAGAGTTTCCTTGTACTGCATTATATAAACAGACAGTGCTAGACTCAAAAATGCTTTGACTATTTTTCAACTTTACAATGGTGCAGAAACGTTACATAGAAACTACACGAGTACTTATATTACTATTCTGTTTTTCACTTGCAGTGCAATATTTAATAAGTTACATATAATATTTAACATTTTATTATAAAATAGGCTTTGTGTTATAAGCTTTTGCCCAACTGTAGGCTAATATAAATGTTTCGAGCACATTTAAGGTAGGCTAGGCTAAGATATGATATTCAGAAGTTTAGGCATATTAAATGCAGTTTTGACTTACAATATTTTCAACTTAACAATGGGTTGACTGGAATATAACACTGCTGTAAGTCAAGAAGCATCTATATATGGAACCATTTGAAGTTGTCTCACAGATCACTAATATTCTGTTCATTTTTTCTGTTTCATTCTAGACAGTTAATATTGCTTTTTTTTGTCAAGTTCACTGATGTTTTCTTCTGAGATTTCTAATCTGCTCCTAATTCCATCCAGTGTATTTTTCATTTTAGATAGTATTTTTTTCATCTCTGAAAGTTTGATTTGGAGGTCAAGCATAGTGGCTCATACCTTTAATGCCAGCACTTTGGGAGGCTGAGGTATGTGGATGGCTTGAGCCCAGGAGTTCAAGAATAGCCCAGGCAACATGGTGAAACCCGGAGTCTACAAAAAATACAAAAGTTATCTGGGCATGGTGGTATACGCCTGTACTCCCAGCTACTCAGGAGGCTGAGGTGACAGGATTGCTTGAGTCAGATGGGTGACAGAGTGACACCCTTTCTCAAACAAAACAAACAACAACAAACCAAAAAAACCCCAAAACAAACAAAAAATAAGTTTGAGTTTTATCTTTAAAAAATATGTATCTTCTATATCGTTACTTAACTTTTCAAACATATGGAAAAAATTCTAATAACTGATTAAAGACCTGTGCTAATGTTGACATTTGTAAAATTTTGGGTTGGTTTTATATTTTGTGCTTCTTTACATATCTGGTAATTTTTAATGAGATGCAAAACCTTGTGAATTTTACCTTGTTGGGTGCTGAATACTTTTATATCCCAATAAATATTCTTGTACTTTCCTCCCAGACACAAGTTGTTTGGAAACAGTTTGATTCCCTCAAGGCTGGCTTTTTAATCTTGTCTGTAAAGAACAACACAAATTTTTGAGGCAATAAACTTCTGAGTGTCCTACTCAATGCTTGTGAATTATGACATTTTTATACTCTGGCTTGTGAGAATATGGACCATTCACAGCCCTTTGTGACTTCCAGTGCTTGCTCCCACTGCTCCTTTTGAGTAGTTTCTTGATCTCAGATAGTTTCCTCACACACGTACTAATCAGTACACTGCTAAATACTTGAGGGGATCCTCTGCAGTTCTTGGAGCTTCTCCACTGTATAGCTGTTTTCTCTGCCCTGTGAACTCTAGTTGCTTTGACCTCCTCGTACTGCTAGTTCTGTTTTCTCAGTTCAGGAGTCTGCTAGCTTCCAACAAGGCTTCCTGTCCTATACTATGGCCTGGAAATTCTCCCAGACCATATACTGGGGCAATTGTAGATGTTATTTGCCTCCAATCTCTTAGAGATCTCTGTCCCATGTTGACTGGTGTCCAATGTTTATTCCACCTTGGCTAGAAGTGGGACTAGACAGGAGTAGGGTCAGTATCCCAGGGGACAATATACTTCCCATGGCAACCATGGGGTTAAAGGATGCTATAAATAGAAGTACTAATATAATTCCAAACCTTTGAGCTTGTAAGACTGTGACAGTGGTGGTAGCATTAAGAGAAATTAGAAATCAAGAGAAGCAGGAAGCAGGCCTAGATGATGATCTAAATGATAAGGTTCTTTTGAGAAAGATTGAGTCAGGGACGGATCCTGGAAAATCCAGTCTAGTCACAAGACATCAGAGCTAGAATTTGACTTGAGACACCAAGATCAAGGTATTAGGAAAGTTAAATAGGAGGAATCAGGCATTGAATCTTGTCAGGGAAAATAGGACACTTAGGAGGCACCAGACTTATGGAAAGTGTTTCATAGCTTATGACCCATGTGAAAACGAGAATAATGCACCTAAAAGATGGCATAGTGCAATGACAAAGGGATGGGCGTTGGAGCCAGGTTGATGAGAGAGTGCTTGTACCAGCTAGGGCACCACCAGTACTGCAGGCCCTTTCCCTATTTGGGTCTCACTTGCCTACTGTGTCACCTTAGGCAAGTTTCTTAACTTCTGATGTTCATTTTCTTCATCTAAAAATGAGAGCTATAATAGCTAATTACAAAATTATTGTGAATACTAATGGAGATGACGAGGTGTAATTGTTACATAAAACAAACTTGCCTTGTGAAATACAAAATCACAAAACAGTCTTTTTCCCTTTGTTTCTTCCTGTACATTTAATTTTAGTCAATGAGGCTTTTCCCTTGCATCTTCATGAAAACTTGAGCAAATTCCATATATTAGTTTACTATTGCTGCTTTAAAAACTTACCACACATATGGTGGCTTAAAACAACACATATGTTTTATCTTATAGTTCTGGAGGTCAGAAGTCCTAAAATAGGTCTGCAGGGGTGTGTTCCTTTTGGAGGTTCTAGGAGAAAATCTGTTTCCTAGCCCTTTTCTAGCGTCTAGAGGCTGCATAAATTCCTTGGCTTGTGGTCCCATCCTCCATCTTCAAATCCAGCAGCATAGCATCTTTCCACCTCTTGCTGTCCCTCTTCTTCTGCAATCACATTGCCTTCTGTGTCTCTGACCCTTCTATATAACTTTCATGAGGACCATAGCAATTATATTGGGCCATCCTTGTTAATCCAGAATAATTTCTCCAAGCCAAAATTCTTGACTACATTGCATCTACAAAGTCTCTTTTGCCATTCAAGTAACATATTCACAAGTTCCAAGGCTTAAGATGTGGACATCTTTGGGAGGCCATTATTCAGCCTTCCAGATCTCATTACTTCTCTCATCACTCTTAGGTAGTACATCTGCTATATCCTTTAGAATCACAAATACAGTTTCAATTCAGGAATTAAAATTGTAGAACTTTATTTAAACTTGATGTTTGTTATCTCCTGCCTCTAGGTCCTCTTTGAGCAGGAAGTATGCAGTCACTTCCAGAAGAGAGGTGCAATTGACTGCTTTTCTCTTTCCTCATGTAGCTAGCCTTCTTCTTCTCCAACTAGTGCTTCTGGTTTCCCCAGGGTTAGAGCAGATGGAAGAAGGCAGAGGTGACAGGAGTAGGAATGACGGTGTGGCTCCAAGTTGGCAGTCTGGGGACCTGATTCTTCCTTATCTGGATGCTTTTGGAAATTCTTTGATGACCCCACCCTCGGCTATCACTAGGGTTCTCTCACCTAAAGTTTGTCTGGCGTGTATTACTATTTGCTTTCTTGAATAATATCCAGGTATCCAGTAATCTACCTCCAGCTTCCCTCCTGCTGAGGTCTAATGTTCCCTCCAAGAAGTCCTTTCCATTCATCTGGTTCACAGAAAATGCACAGTTCTTTCCTCTTGACTCTAGGAGTGTAGTCGATTCTCATGCTAGAGCCCTCTATTCAGTTTCAGCCAGCTTTTGTTTATTTATATTCCTCAGATGTGGTTCAAACACTAAACCACTATATCCCCCTAAGTTCCAAGGACTTCTGTTAAGACCTCATATTGGTCCCTTAAAAACCCCTCTTTTCAGATTTGGGCTTAGGCAGTGGTACCTTCACCTATCTCTCCCTTGGAGGAGAGGGATGGGAGACACACAGCACAGCTCTCTCCAAATAAATTTTCTTCAAATATACATCTCTTGACTTTTTACGTACCTCATGCAAGTGAGTGAGTGAGTTCTACATGAGATTTTGATCATTTCCTTTGAAAGTTGTGCAAATTTGTGGAATCAGTTTTTTCTTGATGTTTATGACGGTTAACTTTTTGTGTCAACTTGACAAAATGCCCAGATTCAACATTATTTCTGGGTGTGTCTATAAGGATGTTTCTGGATGAGATCAGCACTTCATTTAGTGGACTAAGTAAAGCAGATGGCCCTCCTTAATATGCTGGGCATCATTTAATTCTTTAAGGGCGCGAATAAAACAAACAGTCAGAGGAAAGGAGAATTTGTTATTTTTCCAACTGTTGAGCTAGGACATCAGTATTCTCCTGCCCTTGACTGAAACTTACACTATTGGGCCTCTGGTTCTCAGAGCTACACCACTGGCTTTCCCCGGTCTCTAGCTTGCAGACAGCACATTGTGGGATTTCTCAGCCTCCATAATTGCAAGAGTCAATCCTTACACTACATCATGTGTGTGTGTGTGTGTGTGTCGTATGGGTTCTGTTTCTCTGGATAATCCTAGCAAATAGGGTCTTTCAGCATTAAATTCCATTTTAGCATTCTGTTATGTTTGTCAAACAGCCACCACACTGGTACAAGGAAAATAATAAATGTTCATTTCCTTTTTTTATGAAATCTGGTACAAAACAGAATTAAAGATAAATAATTAAATTAGTCAAATGTTTTGAGATTTTCCTGATGGAAAGCCCGAAGAAGGTATCAAGCACTATTCTTAGAAAAATGTTTCATCTTACTTTTTAAACTTTGGGCAGCTGGCAGTCATCTTACATACAGCACTGACACATCCTGATGTGCTGTTCTCTGGGACCAATTTTGATGACAGGATAACACAATATGACATTATCCAGAGCTGTAAAATTCCACTTTTGTCCAGGCAATTTGCACATCAAACTGACCATCTTGGCTCCTCTGTGCCTTTTAATATTTTAGAAGCACAATAGGTAAACAGAATTTGGGAGTTGTATCATTGATGTCACTATCCTGGAAACTTAACCTGTCACTGCACTTATGGTATGCCTGATTTAATTGACCCCAGAAGTGTAAATTACATTACTTTACAGGCATTCTGTGATGAACAATCACAAAGCCATGGGCGCTTGAATGGTTGATCTAAGTTTACTGGTGAGATGGCTGACACATGGTTTAAGGTCTGGTTATTTCACTCACCTGATGCCAGAATGAGATGGATTAACCAGGGCTCTGTTAGATCCTTCTGGAAGGCCAATACCTTAGTTTTCTTGGCATGCAAGAACAATTGGGCACTATGGACCTCTGTTTCTATCAAAGCTGCCAACACTTACCTCAAAACTATTCTTGCCTCCACAACCAAATAGGAAAAATAAAAGACAAGACTGAATAATCAACCAACTAAGCTTCCCCTACATGGGGATTATTTTCCTACATGTGTTGATGAAATTTCTTCTACAGAAACCCAACAGTTGTTCACCAAGATTTTAGCAAAACTTTAGCCTTGGAATCATAATTTACATGTGCATATGATTTGGGAAACTTACTAGAGGAGAGACTGCCTCTTGGTTCTGTGCAAAACCTGTGAGATAGAGGAATAAGCAGCAAAAGCTGAGAAGAGGTGGGAGGAGGGAGTTGTAGGTGAAAGAGTTTGAGACTGAAAGGAGAAGTGTGGCAGGAGACACTAGCAAAATCTCTTCACTCAGGTCACAGTCACTCATCTGCCAAACTCTCGCAAACCTGGCTATTATTTGTGTGTTTGGGTTGTTGAGGCAGAAAGAGGGCCCTATCCCTTTTATAGAGTCACTGGTGGGCAAATTTTTCTCACCCCATTCCCTGCCTGTCTTCCCCACCTCCAAAACTGTGACACTGCCTGCACTCACAAATTCCACCCAGGAGGCAGAGTTTTCTTTTCCACATTTCCCCCCCAAAGAACCTTGGAACTACTATGCCCTGTGTGCCCTTACTCTCACAGGCTTTGGGAATGCAGCAGTGAACAAAACAGAGCAAGAATCCTTTTTCTTGTAGAGATTACCATTCAGACAGAGAGACAAAATAAGTTAGTTTCTATAGTGTGTTTGAAAGAGTTATAGAAAGTGTTCTATAAGTGCTATAGAGAAGAATGAAATAGAAAAGAGGAACAGGGTGGAGGGATAGGAGGTGAGAGTGTTTAGGGAAGGCCACATTGAAAGGGCGACATATTTGAGCAGACTTAAAGGAAGCAAGGAGAAAAGGTATGAGGATATGTTCAGGAGGAATGTTCCAAGCTCCTAATATTATCTAGTGACCCATCTATCTTCTTACATAATTTAGCAATTGACTTCATTTTCTTCTCCATTCTATCTTCTATGGACATTTCTGTAAATTAACATCCATGCTAAAGATTATTTTCTTACATTAAGTGGTTAGATGTGGAATGACAAAATTAAGGAGTATATACATCTTCAGGGCTTTTGAAATATATTTCCTCGGTGGGCACAGAGGCTCATGCCTGTAATCCCAATACAACACTTTGGTAGGCCAAGGCAGGCAGATTACTTGAGGTCAGGAGTTTGAGACCAGCCTGGCCAACATGATGAAACCCATCTCTACTAAAAATACAAAAATCAGCCAGGTGTGGTGATACCTGTAATCCCAGCTACTCGGGAGGCTGAGGCAGGAGAATCACTTGAGCCCAGGAGGTGAAGGCTTCAGTGAGCCGAGATCACGCCACTGCACTCCAGCCTGGGTGACAGAGCGAGACCTTGTCTCAAAAAAAAAAAAAAAAAAAAAAAAAAAAAAGTATATATATATACATATTTCCTAATTCTATCCAAGATGGTTGATACCATTTCCTCTAGCAGGGTATATGAGTGCCTTGTTTCTCACGTTTTCTTAATACTGGCACATTCTTCTGGCTCTTGACTTTAGGAGCTCCCACATGTGCTTACATTTGTGCTCTGTTCCTTTTGTTGTGACAGCTCAGGAACTGATATTAGCCATTGCTTTCCATACTCATTCCTTTGTTTTTAATTCATGTATGAAGCTTTGGCATCCTGTTCAGATTTTATTTTTGTTTTGGATCACCCGTCCACCCCCGTCCCATTTAATCACTCTTATCTCAACCCTGCACACTCATCATGACTAATTTGCACCTCATGGCCAAGACAAAGTTGAATTAAGATTCTAGAAAGATTATCATACATAATGAGACCCTGGAGAACAAGGCAAGAGAGATACACTTCCCAGGACTGGTTCATATCCGGGATTAGCTGCAGAGATGAATGAATGGTTAGAACGGATTCAGAGTTGCTTAAATGTCCCTAAGGTCAAAATTGGCCCCAGAGCTTAGAAAGGGCTTGAATCTGTTAGAGATGCAAAGAAGGAGCAATTTGCTCTATCTGTAGAGATAAGGGGCAAGCATTCGGAAACTCCAGACTCCTCTTACCCTCTCCTCTTCTCTCTCTAAAATCTCATCGCCGGTGACCTTTTCTACTCCTAATATTTCTAAAAGCAGTGTGCAAAAATGACCATTAAATCATTAACTCTAGACCTGACCTGCTTCCAAACCCCAGCCTGATTTAATTGTTCGATGAATATTTTCATCAGGAAATACACACACATGCGCGTGCGCGCACACACACACACACACACACACAGAGGAGAGCAAGAGAGAGAGATATCAAAACTTTTAATTTCGGCATGCATAAAAGTGATATTTTTGTTTTGTTCCCTTTGCTTTTCTCCACAGTGAAAAAAATGGAAAAGCATTCAGAGATAAGCCAGCATAGTTCCTTCCCTAAAGAGCTCACAGGTTGGTGGGGACGAAAGACCAGTACATAAAGACTCCAGCACAGAGTGGCAAATGTTCTGATAGAGCAGGGGCATAGGACCATATTGAAGGAGGTGCTTGTGATGAACTTCACGTGGAAAAGTTAGGAAAAGCTTCACAGAGAGGCTGATACGAAGTTAGGCCTTTTCCCCCAAGGGATTTAGTAATTTATTGTCCACTAGAAGATTGAATAACCAGCCGTATCTAATATAAGGGATTAGTCTTCAGGGAAAAGCAAAAGTTGGAAAAGTCAGTCATGTTGTGTGCTTTCTAGGAATGGCACAAAGTTGAAGTGAAAACCACAAGTCAGGGGATAGCCAGTCCTTTTCTCTCACAATAAAACCATCAACAAGGACAGCAATTCCAATAATCATGATGACTAACGCCTATGTACCACTCACTGTACTATGGGCTAGAAGCTGTTTTAAGTGCCTTTGTAGGTAAACTCTCACAGGCAAAATAGGTGGGTGATGGGGTGGGGCCCAGAGAAGGGTCCCTGCATTCAAGTAGGGGCTTGTCTAGTTTGAACCTCCCATGGGTGCTGAAGGGAAGAAACACCCACGCTTTCTTTTCTGCTTGCCCGGATAACAGACACCAGGGGAAAGGCAAGGGTGACGCTTAAAAGCTGTCACTAGTAAAATGAAAAATAATGGAGTTATATTCTTTGTTATAATTAATCCCTAATCATTGACTGATGATTGAAATATGACGTTTTTTATTTAATTGAATTTGAACTTGTTTAAGTAAGCTATTATGTAACTCTATGAGGCCTGCAACCTGAGGCCATCAGGGGAGGTAAAATCTCCATTGAATGCCTTGTTCAACAGCCTAGGATTTTATATGCTAAGAAGTAAAATGAATGCCTTTGTCACTATCAATTATGTCTGGAACTCTCAGTAGGATAAGGGATGTCTCAATGTGACCCTGTATTGTGGTCACCAATTGCGACTCTAATGGAATATGGCATGAGGCTCTTTCTTGAGAATATCTAGCAGTTTTCCCAAGAACTATTCTTTTATTAAATACATTTTGGGCAAGATCACTATAATAAGTGTTTAAAGCAATTTTAAAAATGTTCTTTGCACCACATCTGGCACATAGTAGGTGTGTTAGGATGTTCTTGTGGTGCTATAATGTCATGGCAGAAGGCAAAGAGGGAGCAGGCATCTCACACGGCAGAAGCAGGGGCAATAGAGAGTGGGAGAGGAGGTACCACATACTTTTAAACAATTAGGTCTCTCGAGAACTCACTCACTATCACAAGGGCAGCACCAAGGGGATGGCACTAAACCATTCATAGGGATCTGCACCATGATCCAAACACCTTCTATCAGGCCTCACCTCCAACAATGGGGATTATATCTCATCTTGAGACTTGGAGGGACAACATCCAACCTATATCAATAGACATATCATAATTACATAGTGGAAAACACTGAGATTCAATGATTCTATAATTATACGGAAAACATTATCAGTAAATTTTGGCACTAAGTACATGTAACTAACTTGAACAAATGGGCAAATGTGACCTTGAGGCTTCTTTCTGCCCAAGGTCCCTCCCTCCCACCCAAAGAATTATACCAGGGCCAAGAATGGGCATGGACCTCTGTTCTTACAGTCTGGATTTCTTTCCCTGTTCATGTAGGTGGTGGAGACAAAGTTTCACACTGAAATCAGTGAAGTGAAGCAGAATCATTTTTATTTTATTTTCTGTATGCTTCTTAAGTGTCACTCAGTTGTAGGTTTTTTCCAGAGAAAAACTAGGTCTTACACCATTCCATGCCCAGTTCCTATCACTTTACCCTACACTCAGAAGGTGCCCGGTAGTGTTAGAAGATCATCACCATTGGAGTCCACTCTTGGAAGGTGAGCCTGTTAATCACGCTCCTCAGCAGATGAACCTGGACTCTTGCCCTTGAGCCTGTGGCCTGGGGCCAGGAAGGTTCTACTGTGTTGCCGTCAAGTTTTCCACTGTGTCCTCAGTTCAGCCCCAAATGGTTGGTATTGCTGTCCTCACACTATTTTTAGTCATAGATCAGTTATCCCTGACACGCAGTGATGGGGATTAACAAAATGCACCCATATGCATCTCTGAAGGCTGAGCATGTGTGTCCCTAGCCCAAAGTAGTCGTGGGCAGTTCTAGGTAGGATTAGCAGACTTAATTTTTTTATTGTCTCCCTTTACTCCTGGCAGGAGAGTTCTGGGCTAGAATCACTCCAAATTTGTTTTAAGGAATTTGGCACAAGTCTCCTCTAAACCATACACCAGACCTTGTGATTTACCCCACTGAGTACCTTGTGGCCCTTGGCAGGGGCACGGCTGGGAACGGCTTTCCTTCTCTTGATGGAAAAGAGCTCATTGAACTCCATGCTGCTTTTAAGAGAACACAGAGTAACAGGTCAGGCCTTAGGGATGTCCCCACCAATGTCTCATGTGGTGAAGGTTCCACATGCCTGAGGAAGGGAATTTCGCAACACCCAATGCCAGCTGAGAAGGCTCTACATGGCAGGGTGAACACCATCATAATCACATCATGTTCTGAAACCTCAGCCCTGATTACTCTGATCTTTATCCTCTGTTGACCTGAGATGAATGCAACGAATGGTCTTTAAATGACTCCGTTGTTTTTAAATTCTAGTACAGTGCTTGACTTGAACTTCCCTGGTGAGAGCAAATCACACCAACTGACTCACACGAACTTATTTAATTATTTTAATTTCTTGAGTGCTTTTACTTCATGAAATGACCCCCAGTTCTTATAACAGGGCGGTAAAATCAGGGCACTCAATACTTTCCATTATCTTCCTTAAGAAATCCTCTCCTATTTGGTGCCTACACATCTGCATGTATTTCATCACCCTTACTTTCTCTGCAGAAACTTTGTTAAATATATTAGCAAAAAAAAGAGGAGGAGTGGCAACCTAGATAGATATTCAATAGGAGAGAAACACTGAGAAGATTTTGATCCTTCGTGTGATGAGATATTATGCTGTCCTAAAAATAACATGTACCAAAAATGTTAAAAGATGCAAGATGGTCACCAACTAACATGTTAAATGAAAAAAGCAGGATGGAAATTTGTTCATATACTCTGATTTCAATTCTGTCAATATTTATATAGGTAAAATATGCAGTAGAACGGATAAAAATTAGCCGGGCCTGAGTAACTCCTGGAGGTCATAAGAAATTGAGAGAGAAGATCTCAGACATAGAATGATCCTATCTGAGGTCTCTAGGGATCTTAGCTGAGGGGAGGAAAAGGACAGAGACTGTCTGTCTTTGTGGATTAGAACTTCTGTGGGCCAACAACTCACAAGGTTGAGGGTTTGAAGGAGAAAGTGTTGCCACATTCTCAGCGAGGAAGCCACCAGTTTTATAAACACAAATGGACAAAATGGAGTATACTAAAGTATTTGGTTGGAGCTGTGAACCCCTTGGGTATGTCTCAATTACTACTTACAAAGAAGCAGCCAAGGCCAGTTTGCTTTCTGAAGTGTCACTGTGCAGAGGCTTCCGTCAACACTCGCAGCCAGCTATGCCAGGGACTGGAAAAGGCCCCCAAGTTCTGGACAGTCTGCAAGTTCCACAAATCAGTGCTAAGTCATGTAATCAGATGTCTCCATGGTGTTTGCACGTTACCATCTCAGGAATCCAGAGCTTTCACTTACCTCATGTCCCAGCCTGGGATTTCCCCGTAGGCGGTAATGGGTTTGTTTTGCCAGGGTACTCAGTGTTCCCTCTACTCCTTTCCTGTGAGTGTCAGACATCATCATCATCTTCATCATTGCCTTTTATTGAGTGCCTACTGTGTGTGAGGTGCTTTACAGATATTATTTTTAATCTTCTTAACAATCCTATCAGATAGGCATGATTACCCCAATTTTATAGATGATGAGATTGAGAAACAGTATGGTCAAATTACTTGCTTAGGGGCATAAAATTAGTAAGTTTGGAGTTAGATGTCTGCCTCTATTTTTCCTGTGATGTCTTTCAGCTTCTAATTTGCCACTCTGTGTGTGTGTGTGTTTTTGTGTGTGTTGCTTTTGTGTATATGAGAGAGACACACAGAAAGAGAGACAGATCTGTTACTAAAAGTTCTTTTTTGAACAGTGATTACTTTTGAATTTGGGTGTTACTTATTTCTCAAATACTTTTTTCCAACAACATCCAAAAAATCATATATCTTACCTCTTAATTGTCTTTGTCAAAAGTGAGTCCTAGCCATGAGTGGAAACTAGACTGAAAAATAATTATACTTTTCAAAAGTAAAATTTTGACTAGAAATCAGAATGAGACTTCTCAGGATGACAGAAAAACTCCAATACAAGTTAGGAGCAACCTGAGATTAATGCTAAAGGTACAATATGCAGACAAACAAACTGCAATAGTTCTTCACTTCAATCATGTCCAGGGAAGTCCATGCTCAGGTGGGCAGGTTTGGAAGGTCAGCAAAGTCTTCCTCGACTAAAATACATCTGTGCTGTGACCTGAAGGATGAGTTAGCATCAGCCAGGTGGGGGTAGAACATGTGAAAAGCAAGAGGGATATTCTGTGAAAGGCCAGAGAGGTATGCAAGCTTTGCATAGGTTAACCATCTGTCTCATTCCCTCTGTCCTCCTCGTACATGAGCATGTCAGAGTGAGTTTCGGGATTGCTTTTAAATTTTAAATTAAGAACTATCAGAATCCAGAGACTTTCCAGATTCCTATGGTCTCTTAGAATTTCATACAAACATTCAGATAAAGGGTAATTCCACAGAGAAATCACACACCTCAGTTTGAAATTGCTACTTGGGAGGAATGGAACACCAGGTCCTCGGAAAGGGGCTTAGGGCCCATCAAGGGAGATACTGTGTGCCGAAACTTTCTTCTGGAACTCATTGGGGTCCCCTTTTTCTGCAATCCAAGCTAAGCACTCACAGCATATTGGGCTGAGTCTAATTCAGGGCTGTATTAGTCAGAGCTCCCTAGAGGAACAGAACTGAAAGGCTATATATATATATATACACACACATGAGTTTATTAAGTATTAACTTACATAATCACAAGGTCCCACAATAGTCTGTCTGCAAGCTTGAGGAGCAAGGAGAGCCAGTATGAGTCTCAAAATTGAAGAATTTAGAGTCTGATGTTTGAGGGCAGGAAGCATCTAGCATGGGAGAAAGATGTAGGCTGGGAGGCTAGGCCAGTCTGGTCTTTTCACGGTTTTCTGGTTGCTTTATATCTGCTGACAGATGATTAGATTGTGCCCACCAGATTGAGGGTGGGTCTGTCTTTCCCAGTCCACTGACTCAAATGTTAATCTCCTTTGGCAACACCCTCACAGATACACCTAGGATCAATACTTTGTATTCTTCAATCCAATCAAGTTGACACTCAGTATTAACCATCACAGTGACTATGACCTTGGTCACAGAAGATGACTAGAAAAATAGCCAGGAGTTGACCTTGATACTAAGAGCAGCACTGGTTCAGACATGGAATCCGACTTAGCTCATGAGGACTCATTTTAGCCACGAGTTGTAAAGAAGTCCCAGCTCAAGATACACAGTCCTTGAAGACAGCACTTACGGATTTAGGCACACTAAATGTCTGAGTCCCAGTCTAATTCCAGGGGCAGTGTCAGGATGACACTGCCCAACTTGAGGTTTTGTCAAGATTTCAAACACACAGTTTGTTGTTAAGGTTCTAATTATATAAAAAACTCCATATTAACATAAGGCTCAAGGTTAATTGAGCAGGGCTTCAAAAACAACATTAACTATTTCCTAATTATAGCAGTAATTCTTTCCCTTTCTCTTTTATTTTTCTCATTCTCCTTTTAAAATAATAATTGTCACATATATTGAGGGCTTAGTATTTGCAACACATTAAAACAAGAGCTAAGGCAATATTCTGTCATGTAATTCTCATAACTGCTCTATGGCGTCAATATTATTTCACTGATTTTGGAGATGGGGAAACTGAGGTTTAGAGAAGGGTAATTAACATGTTTATCACAAATGGACACAAAAATAGTCACACACATGGAAATTGTTAGAACTGGAACTTAGACTCATTTTGTCTGAACAACTCAAGTCTGTGGTGTTAATATCTGTGGTTCTGCAATTAAAAGACACATTCTGATTGTGTTGTTTGCCAGTTGTTCCAGATGCCTTCTCCACTAGAAGATGGGACCAGGCTTCCTAGTTCTTTATTTGCTGATAGCACTAAGCAAAGTGTGTAGCATGTTATGGGACATCCATAAATACTTGGCTCAGTGGCACATAATCAACTAGGGAAGGCCTGGTCTAAATTTAGCTCAGCAACACAAATTGCAGGATTTTGCATCACTCTGCCTCTCATCTTATTAGGATAGGTCTTGTGGCTGTCCCAGACCTGAGCACCCAAAGCAGAGCTCTCCTTGTCATTGTGACAATAGAAAGTAAGGGAAGGGAAAGCCATAAATTAGGCCAATGGAGGGAGGCAGAGGAAAATAGATACAGACTGCTGACAAGATTAATATGCAGTTGACGGGGAGTGCTTTCACACCAGAGTGCCAGCAAATAAACACAATTCAGAAAGCTCATCCCTGCCTTACCAGAGGAGGCAGATTCCTGAGCCAAAGGAAAAAAAAAAAGTGAATGAGCAAGAGAAAGGAAAAGAGAGGCCTGTGTGTGCAATGGGCCTTGTTTGCCAGGAATTCCTCCAGCAGGATCAGATAGCTGAGGGATGACACAAGCAGCAGGCTCTGCAGAGTTGTACATTTTCTGACCCAAAACAGGGACAGGAGAAGCAGGCATAGGCACTGCAGGGGAGGTGGGCTCTGAGGATATTGAGTGAAAGCTGAAATCAGTGCCTTACCCGGGCATAAGCATAGCCTCCCTGCGCCACCAGCAAAGGCAGGTGTCATTTTCTGAGAGGAGTCAGCAGACCTGCCTGGCCCTTTTGGCTGGACTTCTGATGGGCTCTTCCACTCCCTGTTGTAATGAATGAGACCTCAGCAGACTTCAGTTGAACACTTCATAGACAGAAATTGATTCTTCTTCTTTTTTAATTTTATTTGTTTGAACTATATAAGATTGCCATTTTTGTAAGTAAGAAGTGGCTAAATATTATCAATTTCATATGGTTTAAGATGACAGTAAGGGCAGAGATTGTTTTCAAACTCAGGAATTGATTCCAAAATTGGGGCTCTCACTATGCTGCACTGTTTCACCAGTGACTTCCCATTACCCTGAGCATAAATTTAGACCTCGACCTGGGCCTACAAGAATCTTCAAAGTCTGATCTTTGCTTACCTGGTACCTTCTCTCTCCACAGCAACACTGAATTTCTTCTGACTATTCAATGATTACTTTGGTTTACTGATCTTTGATGATATACTTTTCTTGTCCTGAAATACTACACCTGCTTCTCTTTTCCTGGATGTATCATTCCATCCTTCAGGGGTTAGCTGTCATGGCACTTATATTAGATTGGAAACTGCCAGAAGTGAGAAAATGTTGGTCACCTGCCTTATTTCTTAGCAACTAGATGAGTGTCTGGCACATAAAAAGATGAATGAATGAATGAATGAATGAATGAATTGCATGAGCCAATGCCACCTTGCCTCCCACAACACATACTCTTTCTATGCATACTTTGCCACTCCAAATTAAACACTTCTCTGTATGACATAGATGTCCAGTTTCAGAACAATCTCTTGAACTTTGGCTAGAACTGTGCTGCAGAGCTTGGTGATATACACTGAGTGTAAAGCAAGAGCACAAATCTAAAACTTCAAGAACATTCTCCCATACCCTGAAGAACCAGTTCAGCTCTTGGTGTTCAATAATGTAAGCTTTTTATTTTTGCCTTTTTTTTTTCTCTTGTTGGGGCCTGGTTTTTACTCGAAGAATTTTCCAGAAGCATCACTAATGTAAACAAATAAAGACTTTTGGAGGCAGTTATCAGAGCAGTTACAGATTCAAATGTGGTTATAAATGTTGGAACTGTTATTGCTGGTGACTGGAGAAGCTCAAATTAGTTTTTTAGCTTTACTTAGTTGGATTTATACCACATTTTTCCTATGAAGAGAAAGTTATGGAAGAAAATGGCTTCTTAGCAGCTAATCATTTCTAAGGATCACATTTGCCACCTCCTTTTCCTACTGAAGCTTGTTGACGTAGGTCTGTTCTGTACAGACAGATTTTGTAAACCACATGTGTTGTATAAACATTCATTGGAACTGGGCAAAGGAGGTGTTAAGTTCTGTGACAGTAGAAGCCCTTGGTCAGATGCTGGGTATTATCTGTCACGGATGCTGGGATGGGCACTCCTGGACTAAAACACTTCTAAGAGATCTTCCAAAACTGGGATTTTCTGATTCTATAATAATAAATTCTGGACCCACCCATATTTGTTGTTGGCTTAGTGTATAATGCAGCATATACATTCTAAACAGTATATAATAAGTATGATTCTATTTAAATGTAGAATTATGCTGTTTAGAGTATGTGTATATATATATTCTACATTGTATATACGCATACACATTTAAATAGAATCATACTTATGTGTTTATAAATTATTTTAATCATCATAATCTATTATAAATGTGTTTCCATGTCAATCTATTTTTTTCCAGAACTTTGTTTTTTAATGAGTTTACAATATTATATTTCAATGTATTCTTTAACTAGTACCCTAATTATTTTATTTTATTTTTTTTCAGACAGGGTCTCCCTCTGTCACTCAGGCTGGAGTGCAGTGGTGTGATCAAAGCTCACTGCAGCCTTGAACTCCTGGGCTCCAGCGATCCTCCTACCTCAGCCTCCCAAGTAGCTGAGACCACAGTCACATGCCATAACACCCGGCTAATTTTTATATGTTTTGTAGAGATGGGGTTTCACCACATTGCCCAGGTTGGTCTCAAACTCCTGAGCTCAAACAATTCGCCTGCCTTGGCTTTCCAAAGTGCTGGGATTACAGGTGTGATACACTATGTCTGGCCAGTACCTTGATTTTTAACAGTGGGATTTTCCCCTTTGATTTTTAATGTAAACAGCATCAATGGATGACTCTACCTAAACTTTTGTGAATATCCTCAGTTTATTTAGATAAATTGTTAGAATTGTTAGAATTGAACCAAATTCTAACTCCACAATCTATTAATTCAGAAACCCCAGGCAAGTTACTTAACCTCTTTAAACTGGTTTTCTCATCCGTAAAAAATACCAAATCTACCTCAATGGGTTTATTTTTTGCTGTTGTTGTTTGTCTGTGTGTGTGGTTTTGTGTGTGTGTGAAGATGATTTACGGAAAGGGCTTAACATAGCACAGAACACAGAGTAACTGTCTTTTAACCACTAGCCAATATTTTTACCATACTATTCCAGCTATTTATTTCTAGCAACAACTCTTTTTCCTAACTGTAAATGGAAGCAATAGCTCGAGCAAGAAGGGAGAAGGGATGAAAGGTAACCAAGAATTTGGGCTGTTCCCGAAAAGAGTTTCTAGGGTGGGGACATATGTCTTTCTTTTATTGGGTAGCCTCTGCCCTTTGGGTCCTACCTTTTCCTTTAGAATTTGCAGCAGTTGGGGAAGGCCCTCCACCTGCCAGCATTGCTTGAGTTTCACTGGTCTTGTGAGTGTTCCGCTTTTTGCCTGCCCTTGTTCGTAAGGCGGCTCTGCTGACCTTGAGGGTCCAGGACATAGTGTTGATCCCAGGAAAGACAGTAATAGTTTTGTTGACAGATACTTTTCAACAGCTGTATGGTATCTGCCAGGCTGAAAGAAGAAGAGGTGGGAGGAGAGTGACTCGGAGTTAACCCATTCTTGGCCTCAACACTACTCCATTTTTAAGAAACCCTCATCTTGATGTTATTCTCTTGGCCTTTGAGAGCTGGCTTGCTCTCTCTCTTTCTCTCTCTCTCACTCTTTTTTTTTTTTTTTTTTTAAAAAAGAACCTTTTTTTTTTTTTTTTTTTTTAAGAAGACCCTTTTGCACATTTTCTTATAATGGCAAAGTAACATTTAAGGTTCAGAAACACAGTTTACAAAATTTAAAAGCCTTTCGAACCACTGTGTTTGGGGAAACGTAGAGTAAGTGGTGACTTTGACGAGATGACCCTAATGCCCTGGGAATCTATAATCTTGCACCTTCAACAGCACATTAGATTCACTGAAGATGAGATATGGGCCCTCAATTGTGGAAATTCATTTCAGTTTTCATAGTAGATACTATTCACATAAGTTTTTAATGGTTTTTTTTTCCATTTATTAATCAGAATATATGTGGCATCATAGCCAAGGCCTCTTTGAAAAAATATTAAAGTGATTTAAATGCATGACATTTTAGGTGCTAATCCAGTGGGGCCTTTGATAATGCTGGTGTTGAGGGATAAGAGTCATAACTGCTTATAAACTGACTCTGGTCTCAGACTATGTCTGTGGCTTTGTTGTAGTTTAAGGGCAAATATATTAAGGATCCCTGAGTCAGTGTAATAAACAAGACAAATAATAATGGAGCTGAGAGAAAAGTAGTTAATTAGTGTATTTCACAGCAACATTTTATTGGTGGAACTATGACTATATTCATTTTGCATATATTCACCAAGAACTTCCTGAAATGCAAACCATAAGCACTGTAGAAAACATTAAGCATTAATCACCTGTTCAGTTCCCTGCCCTTAAGAGACTGCTATGCATAAATGGAGCCCAATTCATTTAGATTTAGCTCTAACTTAAGGTGGATGTGATGATTCTCAAATAAATAAAGAGCAGTGGGAGGTCTTAGGGGACTGGGATGGCAAAGAGGGAATATTATTATAGTGTAGGCTTTGTTGTTAGATTTGGATTTGATTCTATGCTCTGTCCTTTAGTAGCAGGTTAAACTTATACACTGCATTTAATGTCTCTGGATTTTATTTCCCCTTATCTGAAAACTGGGCATACCTAATTCATGGTAAGTTTGTGAACAAGTATGTGTAAAATTTTTTTAGTAGAGTACCTAACAGAATAAATACTCAGCAAATGGTAGCTAACAATGGTGGATAAAATAAAAGGAGGGATTTGTATAGAGGTACTTGGTGGGAGATGTAGAGCTTTGGAAGGAGGTGAGATATGAACTGGACTAGATATGGGAAGAGGGCATTCAAGGTGACAAGGATGGCATTATCAATGGTGTGCAGAGGGATGAGAGGGCGCTGAGCATCTTCAGAAATTGAGACTTAGACTGAGGGGCTGAAATGGAGGACTCACAGGTTGCCCTCTAAGCAAAACTGATCCAATAATAGTACAACTGAGTTTATTCTTGTAAGAAAGACAGGTAGTTTGGGAAGAGCTAATGAAGAACCTAGATTGTCAGGTTAAGAAGGTGAAGATTTATTGGGTTAGCAATGGGGATCCCATCTGTGCTTTGGAGGATTACTCTAGTGGCACAGAGTCTGGATTATCAATGGAGGAAAGAATGTAAAGACATAATTTCAACTGCCTAGGCAAAAAGTAGGTCTAGGACTCTTTCTATTACAGCAGAATAATAATTATTACCTTTGACTTGAAAGGGTCTTTTCCAGAGGAAACAGTTAGTAGGCATTGTGCAATTGCTCTTTATTCTGTTAGGATCAATCATTCCTCCAGGATTAAGCTGATTTTTCCCTTCTTCCCTTCACACATCCTCCCACAAATAATTGCCTGTTTATATTTTCACTTTAGAATTATTGTCTGGAGAACAATACCAAGAAGCAGACTCTAGGTCATTGGATCCTGAACCTGTCTGTACCTTCATGTGGCTTGTTAGAAATACAGAAGAATGAAGCTTCTGATTTGGCAGGTCTGAGATGAATGCAGGAAATTGTTCTTTTTTGAAAGTTCCCCCAGAAGATTCTATTTTTAGTCACATTTGAGAACCACTGTACTAGATTTTAATATTGTTGAGGAAGACTATGTCTTATTCATTTTTTACTCTACGGGGCCTATCACACTATTTGGCCCAAAATAGATTTTCATGAGTATTTAGTACATAGAACTAAAATGTCATAGCAAGAGCAGAGAAAAACATCAAACTTTAAGAAAATATTAGCTGCATAATGCCTTGCTGCAAACCCAGGGCAATCTTTGAAAAGAAGGATTTCTTAGTCTGTTCTGGCAGGGGGCAGGGCTGGTAGCCTAGCTTAGAGCTTCTCTTGATTGATTGCCCTGTAACTTGAGGCCTGACTTTGGCCTGAGGGTCAGAGCACTGGGTTTACTGACTTGCAAATTATTAAAATACTGTTAAGGAGAATGCAAGCATTACCAGAGAACTCCATTTTTACAGTGATAGGGTGAGGACCTGCTTTTCAAAGTTAATACACCCATGTTAATAATCAAAGAAATGCGAGTAAAAACAAAGATACTTTCAAGTTAGTAAAAAAAAAAAAATTAAACGTTAACAACTAAGGCTATTAACACTGTGGCAAAATTAAAATAACCCAACTAATTTGGAAGGCAATTTTGGATTTTCTACCAAGATTCCTAAATAGTTCATTTCATTTGACCCAGTGATTTCATGCCAATAAAAAAATCCTAAAAATTACCCAAAAATATACAAAAGGCAACTGCACAAATATGTTAATTGCATAGTAATTTATAAACTTGATATAAATGAAAAGTCCCACAATAAAGGAATAGCCAAGAATGTCAATTGATGCAATTTTAGATAACCCTTATAAAATGATAGCTGTGAGGTTTGGGTGCCATCTTAGGAAAAAGCTTATGCCATAATGTAAATGAAATAAGATATAATGTAAGTGGAATGTTAAATGGAAAATTTCATGTGCATTAGAATTACAACCATGTAAATAATAAGCATATTTTAAAAGACTTGAGGGGCATGCACAAACATAATTCCTGTGTTTAGATAGTGGTATTAGGAGTGATTCTTTCCTCTTTTTCCTAAAGTTTGTGAGTTGAGTTTGTAGTACTTTTATACTTTAAAATTTAAAAGTAATTAAAATACACTCACACTCACATGCACACACTAAGGCAGGTGATTGGGTCATAGTCACAATGAACAAGTGGTAAAATTTCGGCAAGAATCTAGAGATGCATGTCAGCAGAGTACACTCCCCCTTCCTTCATTCCTCAGAAACCACCACCATACATTCCATCAAAGAATGGCATTTGCTTTTTGTTATACAAATTATTTCAGTGTTTAAGGACACAATGAAACAAAACAAGAAAACCAAATTAACAAGAAAAAATTCCCTGTACAACCTTACCCCTGCCCCGCCCCCCACCATTTTCTAATGTCTTATGTCAGGAGTGTTTTTCATTTTTGAAAAGCCTTTTCCTGCCTTTCTTGAAAATGGCTTATATCTGTGCTACCCAGGTTAATTTTTAGATTTTGCTGGTCTTTTCAAAGACATCTGAGAGAAAGAAGCTCATGGGCTGCGTGTATAATGTTAAATAAGGTCATGCTTGCTGTTGGTCATGATCGCTCCCACATGACAGGGTACTATTTTTAACTGAGACAATTGGTGAATGACTCAGGAAGCCCTTCCAAAGCCAAGTGGCAGCTTGGAGGAATCAAAATTGCTATTAACTGAGGAGAAAATAACTAATGCAGTAGGCTGAAACTGCCCATTTTCTGTTTTCAGGATTTCTGGCAACCAAATAATACTATAATAAAACCAGTTTTAAAAGCCTCACTAGTACAGCTATAGGTATGCTGCCAGCTAAATAATTTGTTGCCTTCCTGGTTCAAAAAATGATTTTGTAGGAAAATAATTTTAGAAAATGTTGAAGATAAATATCTCTTTTGGATGTTTACGAGATAAGTTTGTGTGACAATGAGTGTTTTCAAATGGATGTCACAAAAGATTGTTTATGTTTATGGGGGTGGACGTAAGGGTAGGGAAGCAAAATTTGTAGAACACATGCTCCCAGGAGCACACTTTAGTATATGCTGATCCAAGCTGATACCTTCCTTTTACAGATGAGAAAAATGGAGACTTTGGGAGGCTGAATAACTTTCTCAAGAGCACCTAGTTTGTGAATGCAAGAATTGGAACTAAAACTCGATCTATTGTATTTTCTACAGCTGTTGATCATGTCTAACCCTCACGGCTACGCAGATTCTACAACTGATGTGTCAACTAACATTGTAACCATTAGTCTTGTATTTAATTTTCTAGTTAAAAATCATTAGTCTTCTTGCATTCTCAAATGACCCACACAGCACAAATGTATTTGCTGTTCTTAGAACGGGAGACACTTTAAACAGACAGGTCATTTTATTATTATTATTAAGGTCCTATTTCTGGTAAATCATAGAACTGGACTTTTACTGCCATGTGAAGCTGTCTTTCTTGATTGATTTTAAAAGGAGTGAACCCTTTTGTGATGATTAAGGGAATTTCAGGATGGGGCTGGCCAGTGGAGGAGGCCTGTCTCTCCTAAGACTAGGTGAAGTGATCTAAGGAGCAGGAAGGGAAAAGCCCTTGCCTCCTGCTACAGTAATAGTAAACACAAGACCTTTAACTTTGAAAAGCACTTTGCCTTGTGTATCTGAAATGACTGCTTTAAATATCTAAGGCACATCCAGTGAGCTAAGCACAAGAACACTTATCCAGAAAACTATGTGTTTTTTTGTTTTGTTTTGTTTCCAGGATAACTATCTTTTTCCTTTAAATCTATACTGTGCCTCTTTTTCTTCAAAATTCTCAACCATATGGAAGACTGCACAGGTCTGAAGGTGTAGTTGAAAATAAGCAGCACCTCAATTTCATGTTGCCTTTGCTATGGTAAGAGACAGCCTCAAGGGCCAGCTCAATGGCACAGTGTTTCAGCAACGGGTTTGGGTTAGGGTTTAGGAAAGGTCACGTGTCTTTCTTTCAGAGAGGAAAAAAAAGTTGAAAAGCAGGTCAATAACTCTAGTTTTAAGAAGAGTGGCTGCTTCCAGGAAGTGAGTTGCAAGGGCTGGGGTGTATGGGGGTGGGGAGCACTCTTAATTTAGATCTAGAGTCATCGTTATGTATTAAGTGCCTGTAGACTTTTGTCTAAATTTTAATAAGCTACCTATATGTTTGGCTGGGTTGATTGAATCCACCTGAATAATTTCCTGCCCATTTCAGCAGCATTAATCATATGTACTGTTTCCTGACACTTTTACTAATGTGGTATAGAACATGAACAAAAGCTGTAGTTTCATTCTTTTTGCTGTGCCTGAAATACCCATATGTACTCATATGGATGATTGGCACTTGAAATAGAAAAGAGTATGTATTTTTATTTTAAATGACCAGGATATGTAGGTGAACTCTACTACGAAGGATGTTGGGAAAAGAATTAATTGAGTAATCTAATTAAATGAGAGTAATCAAAAGATGTCTCACTTAGTCCTCATAAAAACACAATGAGGTCACAGTGTTTGGCATTTTACTGATGAGGAAACAGATAAAGCTCAAAGAGACTGAATAACTTTTCTCAAGGTCACGTAATAATAATGACGGCTTCAAAATTTAAATCTAGGTCTGAATCACTTTCACTCTTCTCAGCGTGTAAAAGTAAATCCCTCCTGGCTATTCTTTTATCTTTCAGTGAAGATTCTATAAACACTTCAGAAATGTTCAGGACCTCAGATGATTTACCCAAATATCAAATATTGTATCATAGATATGTTCACATGTATGTCTATATGAACAATACATATTGTATTATTTTATATTTGTAGAACAAAACTGTTATTTACTGGTTTCATGAGGAGAAATTTATGCTACAAAAGTGTTCAGCATGGGCAAATTCTGGACTGCTCTCTTCAATATGAAGGAGCAATACTAAGTCAGAATTTGATAGCCTTTATGAGTCACTGCGAGACCCTTGCCTTCAGTAGTAAGGTTAGGATAACAATATTTGATCCTATTTGTGACGTCCATAGTCGGAGATGTTATGAAAGTACGTTGGGCTCACATGAAAACAAAACAAACCTGTTGTGGTAAAAAGCATCCATGACTTTGTCAAGGGACCAGTTTTTGCAGATTTCCCAACCTGGTAAACGTCTTAGGAGTCGTGAAAAATGCATATAAAAAAGGGGATTAACATTTTGAATGTGCCTGTAGAAATACTTCATATGGGAAAACGTCTTAGTGGTTTTATTGTGCTGAATAAAGCCAAAGAAGGATTATTTTTACATAAAACCCCTCACCTAACTAGGACCACCTGGTGTACATTGTGTCACATAAACCAGTGATGTCCCAAATCCCCTTCCAAAACAAAAGTCACATTGCAAAAGTTCACTGTGTTCTAATTAGAAGGCACAGTCAGTTCTCCTTTCATACTCTGGGGGGCTGCATGCTGCAATCTTTCAAAGGCACAAGCTCAACCACTTGGCTGACTAACTTTCCCACTATCTCCCTTTCCTTTTTTCCTGGCTCCTAAAGCGATCATTTAAATATCTTACCAATGTGTTGAGCCTCTCAAGAAGCAGTTTCTACACATGTTGACACCTATTGGGTGTAACTGGTGAAAGGGCTTCAATTTTACTAAAGGACTTCTACTAGCTTCTGTGAACTCCTTCCTATAAAGTGCCACAAGCATTATTAGCAATGACAAATTAGAGGTTTTTCTGAGATTTCTCTGAATAAACAGAATACCCATGTAGATATTTAAAGCAGTTTGAACATTTCCTAGTTTCCTTTGTACATTTGATAAATTTTATATATACTCTACCAGGAAAAATGTATATACACATATTTTCAGGTGGTCCTTTAACTTTTGGGAGCCCATCACCCCATTAATCATTGAGACGACCTGTTTCATAATATCTATTTGCACATACAGCAACAACACTCATTTGCAATATTATCATCAAGACAAATTTTAAAACTCTAACATTTATGCATACTACAGGTAACCATTAGGTGGTTAAGGTTCTAAATACTAAATACTTCAATTTTTTAAAAAGGCAAATTGACTTCTGATTTGAGATGGATTTTACAAATTTGCTGTTAGAAGTCTACAACATTTCCTTTGTATGTGTGTGTGTATAGTTGTGGTGTGGGTGTATGTTTGTGCGAGTAGGTGTATGTGGATTGACCAACTGTTAACATTTTTTTTCATATTTACTTAGTTACTCTCTCTTCATAAATATACAAATGTATATGCATGTATACATATATGTGTTTTCTAAACTATTTGTAACTAACATAACTAACATTTATGCATATTGTACTTGGCATTATGTGGTGAAATAGTTAACTTTAAAGTTGTAGACAGCATGACATTTCCTCCCTAAATATTTCAAACTCTACCTTCTAAGCAAATGACTCACTGCTATGTAATCACAAAATCATTATTATACTCAAGAAATGTAACATATTAAATTTCTCCAGTTGTCTCAAGAATGCCTTTTATCACTATTTTTCTAAAATACAGAATTCAATTAAGGATAACATATTACAATTAGTTATGTTGTCTTTTTTGTTTCCTTTAATTTAGAAGAATTCCCTGATGGCTTTTGTCATTCATGACATCGACATTTTGGAAACATTTTTGGAGAGTTCAGACAAGTTATCTTGTAGCATGTTCCACGATCTCCTTATGATTCAGTTCAGGTAAAACCTTTTTGGCAAGAATAGTCCCTAAATGATGTGGGAACCACTCTTAAGTACAGCTTGTGCTGTTTTTGGAGCATTCAGAATGAAGATACTGTCAACTTCTGCACTCTTTATGACAAGATATCAATCACACATAAGGTATCTCTCTCTCTCTCTCTCTTTCTCTCTCTCTCTCACACAGACACACACATACAAAGTACACACATAAAAAGATCGGATTTAAAAAACAATGTTATCTACTTTTAAGGTTGGCCATGGATCTCATGAGGATATTTTGGAAAGAGATGCAAATTGATTATTTCACTGGCCCCAGCCTAGGATGGTTTTTATTAGGGAAAGGGATTTGGGAAGAGGATTAAGGTGTCTGTAGGCCTGTGGACGCTGGGTGATAGAAAACCTGAAATCTGTAATGGGATAATATGAGCAAAACAGAACTTGGTCAAAGGAAAAGAAAGGGCAAGGAAGCCAGGGAGCCGCTGAGAGAAGTGACATGGACCAGGGTGGATTGATAGAAGTCTTTTCAAACTCAATGAATTCTAGATGCAGTGTTTAGTAAACCTTTTGGTAGTTTACTGGGGTTTGCCCTTGGCATACTTTATCTTTTGTTTCTAAGAAATAAAATAGGAAGAGAAGGCTTGAAAAGTCTTTTGGACAGAAAATAGCACTGAGAAAAACAATATTTTGATGAGTTAGTGCTAAATGAATTAGAAACATGTGGACTGAATTTCCCTTGAAATACAAATGGATTGAATAATTAATGGAAAAAGCACTTGGCAAAATGTACTTGAGGATTTTATTGAACCCAAACCAAAACATTTGAAAATATTTTGAAATATGTGAAAAGTATAATATACATCTGGATTTGCCCAACCCTAGTAAGGATACAGGAAACATTATTTTTATTTAACATTTATATGATAGCTGCAGTGTGTCTCAATCCTAAGGTATTTTTTACAACAGCCCTATGGTGTAAGTTATAATTATTATTTTCATTTTGAGCAAGAAATTTACCAGTACTTGCACAGTGGGCTTCAAGTAGAAGTTTTTATTGGTCTGTGTTCTTTAGAGGTTTTTGTTGGTAGGAACATTGGACCAGTAGACACAAACCGAGGTCCAAGTCTTGGCTTTTCTTCTTATTGACAATCACATTGTATATCTTCTTGGTAGATTTTATCATTTTGTAGTTTCTGCCTTTCCTTACTAATATATTTTGATTTAAACACAATTTTGCCAGGAATTACTATAACTATACCAGCTTTCTTTGGTAACTATTTGCCCCATATATCTGTGGTAGGCAGAACAATGACTTCCTAAAGATGTCCACATTCTAATCCCCAGGACCTGTGAATATGTTATAGTATATGGCAAAGGGAAATTAAGGTAGCAGATGGAATCAAGATTTCTCCTTAAAATAGGGAGATTATTCTGGGTATGTATTCACAAGGACCCTTAAAAGTAGAAGAGGGAGGCAGAAGAACAGAGTCAGAAATAGATGTAATGACAGATGTAAGTTCAGGATTATGTGATATGATAAGTACTTAACCCACGTTGCTGTCTTTGATGATGGGGAAGGGAGATCACAAGCCAAGGAATGTGGAAGCCCCTTTAGAAGCTGGAAAAAGTGAGGAGCCTTGAGAAAGGAAGGCAGTCCTGCTGACCAGTGCCTTGATTTCAGCTCAGTGCAACCCATTTTGGACTTCTAACCCACACAACGGGAAGATAATACATTTGTTTTGTTTAAACCACTAAATTGGTGGTAATTTGTTACAGCAGCAAAGTTAACTAATATATATCTCATAACATTCTCCATTTTGAAATATTCTTTGCATCTTAATTGTGTCCCTTATAAATAGCATTTAGCTAGTTTCTTAAAACTCATTTCACCACTTTCTGTCTCTTGGTAGATATGTAATCCACTCACATTTCTGCAATTCTTGAGCTTGAACTATTTGTGCCATAGTATTGCTTTTTAAAGTCGATTTTATTTCCTCTTTTCTACCTTTTGTTGTTTAATCACATTTTTTCTTCCTTTTCCTCCTCTACTAGGTTTTAAAGTTATACAATTTATTTACATTATTTTAATCATAATCTTACAATAAAAAACAAAGTCTCTTAAAGTGTGTATAATACACATACAGGAAAATGTACATCAGAGTTATACAGCTATATGAATTATCATAAAATAAATACAGACATTTAACCACCATCTTTCAAAGTCTTTTGAAGTGTGTATAATACACAGACTTTAAAAATACACAGACTTTAAAAAAGAAAGTCTTTTGAAGTGTATATAATACACATACAGAAAAATGTACATCAGATTTATACAGCTATATGAATTATCATAAAAGAAATACAGACATGTAACCACCATTCATGTCAAAAGATAGAATATTTCTTATATTCCATAAGGTCCCCAGTACCCCTCCCTATCAGTTCCTCCTCTCCAAAGGTACCACTATCATGACTTTTAGTTTTAGCACCTTAAAAAATGTGGAATCATAGATTGCTTTGAGCCTGGGAGGTGGAGGTTACAGTGAGCTGAGATCGCGCCACTGCGCTCCAGCCTGGGTGACAGAAACCCTGTGTCAAAGAAAAAAAAAAAAGAATGATTTAAGTATATATTACTTCTTCCAAGATTAATTGATGTTGTTGTGAATTGCTGTATTGCATTCATTTCCATTGCCCTATAGCATCATACATTCACCCAAAGACACGCACACAAATGTTTATAATACTATTCATAATAAGTTCAAAGTGGAAGCAACCTAAATGTCTATCAACAGTAAAATGGAGCTGGGTGTGGCAGCTCATGCCTGTAATCTCAGCATTTTGGGAGGCCGAGGCAAGTGGATCGTTTGAGCCTAGGAGTTGGAGACCATCTTGGGCAGCATGGTGAAACCCTGTCTGCATTAAAAAAAAAAAAAAAAAAAAAAAAAAAAAAAAAAAAAAAAAAAGACAGATGTAGTGGCATGCCTAGTAGTTCCAGCAACTCAGGGGACTGAGGTGGGAGGAATGATTGAGCCTGGGAGGTTGAGGCTGCAGTGAGCTGAGCCATGAGCACACCACTGCACTCCAGCCTGGGTGACAGAGCAAGATACTGTTTCAACAAAAACAAAACAAAAACAGTAGAATGGATATGGAGATGCTTAGGATAGGGTTGCAATGGATTAACTTGTAAACTGAAAATATCAAGTCAAAAAGGCATTTAATACACTTAACCTACCAAACATCAAAGCTTAGCTTAGCCTACCTTAAGTGTGCTCAGGACACTTACGTTAACCTACAATTGGGCAAAATCATATAATACAAAGCCTATTTTATAATAAAGTGTGGAATATCTCGTGTAATTTATTGAATGGTTGTGTAGGTGCTTAAAGTATCATTTCTACTAAATGCATATCACTTTTGCACAACTGTAAAGTCGAAATATCGTAAGTCAAACTATCATAAGTGAGGGACCATATGTATTCATGTTGGTACACTCATGACTTTACATTTTAACATGCAGAATTAAAGTTTAAAGATAACCAATATCTTTATCTATTCCTAAATAAGGATTTGAGGACACCATACATCTTTCGTATTATTACGGCCTAAAATTTTAGTTCCACATTTGTTTAAATCCATTCACCTTGGTCATTATCATTTTTTAACAGATAAAAAGTATTTAGATGTAATAAGTTGTTTACCAATTTCTGTGCTACTTGCACATCTCGTTTTCCAACTCTTTTTTTCCTTTCAGATTAAAATTTCCTTTTGCTAAGGTATAATCTTTTATAATCCTTTTAGCAAAGAACTGAGGATAGTAAATGCAGTCTTTTTATGTCTGAAAACGCAATTTTTGTTTGCATTCTTTAACGATGTTTTAGCTGCTTATAGAATTCTAGATGGACAGTTATTTTCCCTCAGCCCTTTAAGTATACTTATTTTTCTTTAAACTTGTATCTGTTGTTGCTGATAAGAATTCCATTGCCATTCTAATTTCCATTCCCTTGAGAGTAACCTGTTGCTTCTCTCTGATGGCTTTTTGGATTTTTAATGCTCTGTACCTCCACTACAGCCTGTCTAAATGTGGACTTCATTTTTCCTGCTACAGACTAAGTGCGCTTTTTCATTGAAGTCACATTTTTCTTTAATTTGGAAAATAATATCTATGATATTTTCCAAAGTTCATTCTTTATTCTCTTTCATCTTTCCTTCTGGAATTCAGATGGACAAAACACATTTCATTTCTTTCTTTTTTGTCTTTTAACTTCTCTTTTATATTTTCCATCCTGTTATTTTTTTCTTGTTAAATTTCTGTGTGATTCCCTTACATTTTCATTTTAATTTGCTAATTCTATCTTCAGTTATATCTAGTTGTTATTTTGGCCGTATATTGAGGTTTTCGTATCAATGATTATTTCTAGAATTCTACTTACTAAATTTTCAAACCTACCTTTACTTTCTTTTAAAAAATATCCTGTTTCTATTTTATGTTATATTCATTTCTTTATATCTGTGACCATTTTAGACATACTCATAGTTTAATTCAGATTATTCTATCATCTCTGGTTCTTGGTGTGCAGATTTTCCCTCTTGTAAAAAGTATCTGCTGTCACTCCAAATGTTGATTCATTTGATCATAAGATTTGTAATTAATGTACTTGCAACATCATCTTCAGCAAAAAATACTTTCTTTTGGAGTTTTGTATGTCTGGGGTTGGAGGAAAATTCCTGTATTTGATATTCTGTAGGAGCCCTTTGAGTTCCCTCGACTCACTTTAGTTTTCAAATTAATTTCCCAGGTGTGGGTAACTCTAACCATATGAGTATATGAACCTTACATCCACATACTACACGAGACTGAATTTCTAATTCTCATACATTTTCCATTTACAACTCCAGGCAGATTCTTAACTTCCTTGCTGCTCACCTCCTCCCTCTGTCTTGTCTGGGACAGACTCTTGGACTCTCCTTCTGTGTGGGCATTAAAACTGTAGCTCTCCAACTTCCCAGTGAGCCCCTCAGAATTAGTATAACTTACTTCTTTGATTTAATAAAACCAAGGAATTCTCTCATCCTTTTGGGAACTTGGGTATTTTTATTTGTCAAGCTTGGCTCTGTATTTAGTTATCCTTGCTATGTTTGGGGAGAGAGAAATTTTCATACATTCAACATGGGAGAGGGTTTTTTAAAAATATCATCTCAGTCTGACTGACTGATGAGAAGTCTGGACAAATCACTTAATTTTTATGGACACTACATTTCTTAAAGGTAAAATGGGTGAATAATACTTATTTTTTTGAATTTGTATGTTTTAGAATGAAATCATACATTCAAAATTCTGTTTATTTCCATTGTAAAACACTACACAAATATGCTATTAAATTAAATTGATATGCCGCATATTCAGACTCTTTGGACAATCACTTTGAATTATGTAGCCATGAAAGTATATGATTACTTGTTTTGAACTTACGTTAGCATTCAAATGGCTTTATCAGTGTTGGGAAAGAAGAGAATGGTTTGGTGAAGATATTTCTTAGGGTGGGTGATTGGAGAGGATCCTTTCATATCATGTTGATGTGATTAGGGTTATCATGTAGTGGCATGCAGACTAAAACCAGGAAAGGAATGTTCGTTAACATTATGTGGGAAAAAGTTCCACTAGTGAATATAGGGAGAGGTAGTAAAACAATGAACCGAGTGAAGGAGAGAGGTACCTGGGCAAATGAGTGCAGTTTGTGTGCTAAGGAGACCCTGGGGAAGAGCCCAGCTGTAGTCCATACTAAGGAAACCATGACTCGACTCAGAACCTACAGCAGTGAAATATCAGGGATGGGTTGGCTCTTCAAGGCAGAAGAGCAGCATGGGAACTTGGCCACCCTGGTAGCAATAATAGCTCAGGCAACACTGCAGTATTCTGAAGACAGGAAGGTAGGTATGGGGAAGATGGAAGCTTGGCAGTCACACCTGTGCTTTATACCTCCTTAAAGGGCAGGAAAAGGCTAGGTAAGGTAGAATATCCGGTAAAGCTGGCTGAAGGTAATAGCTGTTTTGCTATGATCCAACATCTTTAGGTATTTTGAAGCTGTTTTAGCTTGGGGAAAAACATCCATTTTATTATTGTCATTATCTCATATTTGCATAAAACTTATTGATTAAATAGCTGTCAATGTGCTAGACATTTTGTAAGTTATTTCTGATCCAATTTGCAGATGAGGACTAAAACTTCAGAATAACTTCTGATGGAAGTAGTATAAATACTATTGTCTTCAGAATATACAGCTTTGAAGACACAGGTCCAGAGGGCTCAGGTGACTTGTATAAGGACCCACCATTACAAGAAGAGGCAGAGCTGGAAGTTACCCTGTGGTCCTTTTTTCATCCAGTGCTCTTTCCAACGTGAACTTATGCTACTTTTGCCTTTATTTTCTGTGCTGCTCTTGTACAGACCAAGTCTGCGATTAAAAAATAGTCTGTTTTAGCCTTTGACAAAATTCAACAGCCCTTCATGCTAAAACGCT
>NW_016804657.1:8827432-8830085 GCF_001698545.2 Rhinopithecus bieti
CTTACAAGGGATGTAAAGGACCTCTTCAAGGAGAACTACAAACCACTGCTCAGTGAAATCAAAGAGGACACAAACAAATGGAAGAACATACCATGCTCATGGATAGAAAGAATCAATATCGTGAAAATGACCATACTGCCCAAGGTAATTTATAGATTAAATGCCATCCACATCAAGCTACCAATGAGTTTCTTCACAGAATTGGAAAAAACTGCTTTAAAGTTCATATGGAACCAAAAAAGAGCCCGCATTGTCAAGACAATCCTAAGTCAAAAGAACAAAGCTGGAGGCATCATACTACCTGACTTCAAACTATACTACAAGGCTACAGTAACCAAAACAGCATGGTACTGGTACCAAAACAGAGATATAGACCAATGGAATAGAACAGAGTCCTCAGAAACAATGAACATGCATTGTTTTCATAATAAAAAAGTTGTAATTAAAAAAATCCCTTAGTGAGTGCTAAGGTATAAAAAACTGCTACAAAAAAAATAATAGTTTGTTTCTATGATACATTATATCAATGTCTGCAGTGTCTGTACTGCCCTTTCCAATCTGACAGAACCATTCCTTCTGACTCATTATTTTTTTCCTATTTCAAAAATTATCTTTTCAATAATCTCAATTAGTTACCCTCTTTTATACATAATGTTTCTAAGATAATGGTACCAATTTTACTTATCCACTCTATGTTTTGGTTAATAACAGTCAATGCACACAGTCAGTCAGCTGATATGCTTTTCACTCCCTGGTAAAGGTCATGGCCACCAAAAGGCTTATGGCATTTTTGTAGCCTCTTGGTATTGAAGGATGCTGGAAGCTTACTGCAGACTCTTTATTTTCTCTCTATCAAAATGTAGTATCCATGATTATAAGCTAAACTCTAGTACAGGGTTCAAATCCAAGCTGCTTGAACTTTCTGTACAACGGAGATAATAATAGTATCTGTTGTATAGGTTGGATATAAGAATGATATACTATTTGAAAAGCTCTAGAATGGTGCTTGTTATTTAAGTATTAAATAAAATAAATGAAAACTGTACCTTTTTAGACTTTAGTCATTGAATCTGTTGAAGGCAGGACTGGGCTTCTCTCTAGGGTCCTCTTCAGGTTTAACAAACTTCAGTTTTTTGCTCAGCATCATAACTGATCTACCTCTCCACGAGTGATCATAACAGCTTCTCTCAATAGCATGCTTTTAACCCAGTTTTCTGTGTATTCCGATGAATCTAATTTGCAACTCTGAAAATACATAGCTGATGCTGGACAGAATTTATTATTATTTTTGAAACAAAAGTCTAGATATTGTGTAGTCTTTGATTCAAAAAACATTCTGGCTTTCAAATACCTAGTTTTTTTTTTTTTTTTAACCACTATTGTAATGATAAATTTTTCAAGAGATTACATGTCTTATGATCTTTGGAATTCAAGTAAAATTTAGGTAATATGGCATTGCATTAGCTGGAAATAGATTAAACCATAACTTCTCCTGGTATGTGATAACATAGATGTAGATTGTTAGAACCAAAGTGGCCCTAAGGATTATCTAGCCTAATAATCTTGTTTTACAGCTCAGGAAAGGAAGGCCCAGAGGAGTGGTTTACTGAGATCATATTGCTTGTTGGCCAAGATAAGTCTAGAACTCTGGTTTTCTGACTGATGAAATGGTGCTGTGTCTACTAGTCACACAGATGGTAACTAAAATTCATAATAATCACTTTGAGATCCACAAGGTTCCAAATTACCTTTGCAATAACAATAATAAAAGTTAAAAATTTTCATACAGTTTTGATATTAAAATTATTTTCTTATATTGCAATTTCTTGCAAATTAGTGATCTTTAACTGTAGAAGGCAATATATTTCAAGCATGGTTAAGAACACTTTGCTCTATAATTGTAAAACAGGGCATTTGCTATAAGAATTTAATTTTTGAACATGATGTTAAATACTAATGTTAGTAGATAAGAGATGTAGTCTTAAATTTTATTGATAATCTATTTAGAAGTCTTCGACATTATCATTAGGTGCATTTATTAAGTATGCCACAGAATAGCTTCAGACTTTGTATTACGTGCTTAATCCAAGGTCTCTTCCTTTAAGGGAAGCAAATAGTAGAAAAACAAAACAACATTGTGGCCACTTTATTTTTTCTTATGCTGTTTTGTTTGCTTGTTTTTAAGAAACAATATGTTGGTTGGTTTCAAGCCCCTGGGCTCAAGAAATCCTCCCACGTCAGCCTCCTGAGTAGCTGGAACTATAGGCACCGCCACCATGCCCACCTCTCACTTTCTTTTCTAAAAAGGTGAATTAATAGGATACTAAGCCTAGAGAAAGCCCATACTTCTTTCTCCTTCTTTCTGGCAAGTTCACAGGAAATGCAAAGGATAAAATCTTCAGGAATATAATTACGTAAGGGGTAAAATGATAGATGTGAAATGTGAAGTTATTCCGCTCTTTAAAGTAATAGTTTTGATGTGGACAAGAGAAAAAAAAGCTAGAAGGTATACTGTTTTGCTACAGAGAAGAAACAAACAATCAGAAGATAGGAGACTTGGAATTGCAGAATAAAAACCTTGGAGTATACCTGGAGAGAAAAACATGGTTCAAATAAATGTGTAAATCATTTAGGATGGATGATGTTTTTTTTT
>NW_016804657.1:8832243-8846551 GCF_001698545.2 Rhinopithecus bieti
TGGTCCACTCTAGTATCCAGGTCAGAATTTTTGTTGTTGTTGTTCAACAGGACCCTCTCTCTGGTATCTTAATTATCTCTCACTTCATTTAGTGCTTGGTGGATAAGGCAAACAGAAGCACAATGTCATCATGGGAATTAAACTGCATTTTTAAAAAGATACTGAAAGTAATGCTATTTCTTTTAATCTGATTGGAATTAAAAACACATTCATAGAATTACTGCATTTCTCTGTCTCTTCTTTTTACTTTCCTTCCATTGTCAAAACTTTTAAGAATTAAAACATTCACAGGCTAAGCTAGCTGTTTTCTGGAAAATTTGCAGCAAGCTGCTCCTGAAAAGATGGTTTATTTTCTTTCTTTTTTTCTTTCCATTTCCCCACCTACCTGCCTATCTGCTTCCTTCCTTTCTGCTTTCCTTCCTTCCTTCCTGGAAGAAAAGCAAAGTTCAATGCTCTCCTTGTACAAATTGTTCTTCCACAGTTCTGGACTTTGGAATCAGTGGAAATCCACATTTGTGTGTTTGTGTATGTGTGTGTGTGTGTGTGCGCATGTGCTTATGCTGCTTAATGTGATTCCTAATTCTAGAAACAGATCCATTTACAATACAGAGCACCAGAAGGCATCAACCACTATAACCGGTCCTCTCTTTGCAAACCCTATCTACCAATGAATCAGACTCTCCCCTTTTCCAGTCTGAAAGAGTAAATGGTATCTGTTTCTCCCCACTCCCAGACAGTCTGGCAGTCATTCGACTTGTGAGAGGGTCATAGTTTACAGCTGGGGAGTCTCCTGGGATGCTCATGAGAGGCCTGCCAACTACCAGATCACACTTTTCAGATGCTGCCTCTGGAGAGCCTGGGGGTAGACTGTTGATACTTGCACTCTTCAGCTATGCCAGGAGCTCTGGAGGTGCGGAGGCAGCTCAGATACGATGTCAGGCATGCACTTGCAAAGAGTCACTGGGCACTGTCACTGAAGCCAAAAGTACTCACCCCCAAGCTGCAGTTGTTGGCAAGGAGAAGACAAAGTACACATAGCTATGACAATATATTTGCACTAACCATTTGCATGAGAAGAAGACAAGTGAAAGAGAAATGCTTCTGTCTGAATTATGAGTTTATCTGTAACCATTAGTGGAGCATTATTCTCTGTGGATTTCTTTGCACCACCCAGACTGCAACATCTCCCTCCACCTGCTGGATAAAACTCATTACCTCAGCTCTTTTTCTTGGCCCACTCCTTGATCATGCAATTCCTCATTCTACCAGCACCTTCCAGCCTCAAGGCTCATCTCTGCTCTGCCGGGCTGTGTTGTGCTAGCTGTGCTGTGTGTTGCCTAAGGCATAAGGCAATGGGGCTTTGTAATGAAGTGCCATGTTCTTGTCAGTGACAGTAATAACATGTGGGTCCAGGGACTTCTGTTACATCCCTGCTTTTCCAGTCCTTGGCCCAATGCCTCCTACCTATGATACTGAACCCAGGAGACATCTGAGTTTAGATCCCAGAGCAAATTCCAGAATGTCTGTGCTGGTAGCTCAAATATAGTATATGTGTGTGTGCGTGTGTGTGTGTGTGTGTGTGTATTATATATATGTTATACATATATATTATATATAACTAGACATAGATTTCTGTTCTTAATGATAAACTGTGTGGACATTTGCCAGCTCTATGACCTTGAGCAAGTTCCCTGTGTTTTAGTTTCCTCTTCTGTAAAATGAAAATAGTCATAATATATGTGTCATAGTGTTGTTGCTCTTTGGTTCAAGCTGGGAATGAGTTAAAAATTTATGTAAGCTTATTCAGAATACCCAGAACGTAGTAAGCACTTAATAAGTGTTTGCTTTTAATGTTTATTATTATTATTTTTAGTTTACTTCTAATATTTCCAATTTTCCTAGAATTCTAAGCTCAAAGGATTCAACTGGGTATACTCCATACTCAACATGATAATTGGAAAATAGTAAGCTTATTTCTAGGCCATTATGCTTAAAGCATGGTGTTTTCCTGAGACAATAACTTTTTTCACAATTTGGTCACGAAAACATTATTATCTGTCAGTACCTATGAGCAAAGACTCCCAAAGACAAGAAGACAACTTTGCATTTCTTCATTGTACCCTGTATTTGTGGAAGTACATCACTTAGGTGCTTGGTCTCCAGAAACTTACCTCCCTCGTCAGTCTGATTTTTTTTCTACTTCGCTATCCAAAGAAGGTTTGAATTCTATCAACATAGATTTGGGTTACATAGTGTCCAAATATGAGATAAATAGAATTTTTCCTTTGAAATGGAAATATCCTTGCAAGTAGTAACCCAAATCATGAAGCATTGTGGGAATGAGTTTACCAGATCTGTGATGTGCGTGTGTGCACGTGTGTGTGTGTGTGTGTATGTGTAGTAGGGTGAGGACAGAAGGGAGACAGAATTGGGGAGGAGGCCACAATAAGGCAAAAGGTCACAAAACAAAGAATGAAGGGCACCCAGGCAACAGCACTAGCCTTGTGATATCAAGACATGGCAAACTTCCCTCTTCTATGCCTTTTTCAACAGTGGCTTCCCCGGAGTGGTATGACTGGATGATATTTTAAACTAGAAGCAGAATATGTATGCTTTGGGGACCTCTCTGCCTTACTAGACTTGAGAGTAACACAGTGGTGGTCCTAGCGTAAGCTACAGGTTCTAGGGCAGATGGAGGCTCTTTGGGTTCTATCCCTGCCATTTTTCTACTCCTGTGCAAGTCTATGTAGTAAAACACATAACGGACAAGAGCCTGAAGGACTGAAATATGAACCCCAGGTCCAGAAAGCTGCTCTCAGTGTATATTCTTATATGCCAATTGTGGAAGTGTTTGTTTACCCCACAGTCTTGCTAATAGTGGAGAGCATCATCTAAACCTGTTTTTATTAACTTGCAAGGGGAAATTGATACTTACTGTTTTTACGAGGATTTCTTAGACTCCTTGTGAGAGTGAACGGTTTCAGTATCTTAAACTCCTTGTTTCAGTGAATAGTTTCTTCTTTTTGATTTGTCAGTTCATATGTTTAATCAATTTTTCTACCAGCACAACACGATATTTTTGTGCCAAAATAAGACTTTGTTGGTAAAATTTTGGGTTTTCTGCATGCTAGATGTGAAGTGCCACTCTTACCAAAAGCTCTGTCTGTTGTCAGAAAAATTGTCCAACAATTGGAAACAGGCCTCTAATTACAGGGTGTTTCTCAGGGCAGTGCTAGGTGTGACTTTCTATTGATTTTCTATCTTACACCTTTTTTTTCTTTTTGGATGGAGTCTCGCTCTGTTGCCCAGGCTGTAGCACAATCCTGGCTCACTGCAACCTCTGCCTCCCGGGTTCAAGCAATTCTTCTGCCTCAGCCGCCCAAGTAGCTGTGACTACAGGTGCGCACCACCATGCCCAGCTAATTTTTGTATTTCTAGTAGACATGGGGTTTCACAATATTGGGCAGGCTGGTCTCAAACTCCTGACCTCATGATCTACACACCTCGGCCTTCCAAAGTGCTGGGATTACAGGCCCAGCTGATCTCACAACTCTTTTGCAGCAAAGATTACCATAAAAATTTTTGTTCAATAGGATGTAGATAACCCCTGTCTGGTAAAACATATAACCGAAAGGCTTATGGACCTGTCACACATTAACCAGTTTTGTATCTAGCCCATCAACCTATTAAATTGCCTCTGCACACTCAGTTTCTCAAATGAGCCTAGCACCAATGTTTAGATCTTACTGGTTCCCTCATCAATTAATAAGTTAAATAAAATGTTTGACACTTGTTTGTAATATGTTTGCCTGAGATTCATGATTTTACCTTATCAAAAGTCATACTTTAACATTATTGACTTTGAAGATTTCTCCCCAACTCCTAATTGCTTTTACTGATTACAATCTGTCCCAGAATTAGGAAAGACAAATATTGGCCCTTTCCGTATTCTCCTAACTCCTCTCACTTTAAGGTTAAAACTTCAAAATAAAAAGACAAGAAAGAAAACCTCAAGTCGCAAGAATCCAGTTCATGGTCTCTTCTGTTTTAACTGAAAGTACATGATTCCTTCCCATGAAGCCTGCCAGGACTCACAAGCCTAACGTTTGCTGTTTCCAGGTGGCTGTGGTGGAGGTTTTACAGCCTCACTTTCCATCTCACTCAGCTTAATTTTAATGGCTGCCTCTTTCCGGGGGTCTTAGCGAATGGTTCCAGGAAGGGTTATAACCTACATTAAATAATAATCATTAAAAAAGAAAGATAGGGAAAATAAATTCCTCCTGTTTGCACATCTAAACCAAAGGTCATTGTGAACAGGATTCTTGGCTGACTTGAGAAAGACATTACCCTGGTAATTTCTCACCAGGATTTCGGTAACCTGCCTCCCAAATGCTCTAGCAGTCCCACATTCCACTCCCCGCGACCCCACACAACCAGTAGCAAATACCTTACCCATCAGCAGTGAAATGATTTTACCTAGAAATAAATATAATAGTTTCATTCTCCTAATTAAAGTCCTTCAGTGGTTCCTCTCAGTGCTGTGGGGGATATAATTAAGCTTCTCCACGTGACTAACAAGGTCCTTCAGCTCTGACCTCTCTGTAACTTTGCAGATTCACCCTTATGTGACATCCCCATGTATCTCTTTCTTTCCAACCGTTCTGACTTACACACGGCCCCTGTGCATGTCCCATGCACTCTGACACCTCCATGCAGTTGAGGACACTTACTTCTGTAATGTCCTCACCCTCTTCTCCAGTTCTCTCTGATTTGTCTGCCAAGACTCAGTTCTAGCCCCACCTTATCTTGTAAGCATGTCCTGATATCCAGTTCCAGGCTAAGTTAGGTGCTTTTTTGAGCAGCTTCTGGCAGCAGCCAGTGAATAGCCCCATTGTAGCACATTATATATTGCTTTATAATCATTGCTTTTATTCTGTGTCATTCTCAGGGGATCTCAATAGGGCAGAAACCAAGTTTTGCCCCATTTTGTATCCCCAGGATTTATTCCATTCTCTTAACGCATGGAATGTTCAATAAATGTTAAAGGAATGATCTCATCTTGTGACTTACATTCTTTAGCAACAAAGACGTTCCTTAAGATGATACGGGAAATTATAGACATCTTTGAAGTGCACTAAATTATTGTTTAAAAAGGCTTTAAAAATGAGCAAGAATTTCGCTACCTTCTTGTTTTGAATTAAAAACCTATTCTATGAGTATGTACTGAGCCCCCACAAGCGGCGCAAGTGAAGTCACAGAGTAGAGGTACCGAATATTCGACAGCCTGTATTAAGTACTTTGGGGAAGAGCGAATATATTGGGCTTCTCTTAAATCCCCTACAGGACCTAATATATGACTAGCCATTTACCAAGAGCTCAGTAAATACTTGTTGTTTGATTGACTGTTTGAAATATATACAGTCAGTGCTGCCAAGAAACTCCCAATCTAATTTATTAAGTGGTGACAAGTTAGTGATGCAACAGGGAAATTTGGGGATTATATCATAAAAGCATAGCATGGTAATTTGTGAAGCATGTTATTGGTGGTCATCTTATCCATAGCCTCTGCATTAGAGAGAATGGGTCAATTCATCTGCCTCATTTATATAATAATATTCACTGCCAAAGCATTAAATCTTTTTTTTTTTTGGTCTTTTTCCACCTGACATTCTATAGTTTCAACACTTAGTTATATAACAGTGAGTCACACCTCCATATCTCTAACCTTAATCTGTCTCTTAAGGTATGGACTGTATTTCCAACTACAGAACATCTGGATTTCAGAAAGAACCTTGTACACCACAAGTCCAAATCTGAGCTCATTGTCTGATCCTTCTCCATCCTCAGTCTAGATTACTGACCACTAGGCTGTCATTTACTAATTTGTGACTGTGGTTACATTACTTAAACTCTCTAGGTTTAGTTTTTCTGACCTGTAAAACTGTATAATGTTAAGTTTCTACCTCATATAGATGTTGCGAGGATTAAATGAGTTACTGTATGTAAAACATTTAGAATGGTTCCTGGCACACTCTAACTTTCAGTGAGTATTTGCTTCTATTATTTTTCTTACCCATATTTCTTTGAAATCTGAGTTGTTCTCACTGCCATCCTCTTCTTCACCTCCATATCCAAGGTCATTAATTTTTGTAGATTCTACTTTGTACTGATGCTCTCGACTTTCCTATTGTCCACTCAGGAAAATAACCACCCCTCCAGGTGTATCTAACAGAGAAGAAGTAATTACTATTCAAGAAATTGGCTTAAGTAGGTTATGGAAGAACTAAGAAGCAAAATGGGATATTTAGCAAAAGCAGGAGGCCACTATCACTCCTAAGGCTGGAAGGACAATGGAACAACCCTGGTTTTCTTCATCCTCTCACTCTTGTCTTCCCCCAGCACCTTTTCTAGGTCAAACCTGTATGGAAGCTAGTCAGCAATGGAGACCAAGGAAGAAAGTTAGTTTCTGTAAAACAGAGCAGAGCAGAAGAAGGGACTCTTACTTGGGCTCTATTCACTCTCTTTCTCTCTCTGTCTCTCTCTCTCTCTCTGTCTCTCTCTGTCTCTGTCTCTGTCTCTCTCTCTCTCTGTTCCTGTTTCTCTCCTGTCTTTGTTCAGGTTGTGGTTACATCATGCCTGGACTGTTTGCACAGCTTCCTCACCAATTTTCCTGGCATTGGCTTCTTCCTACTGTAGTTCCTGCTCTATATTTCCTCCAGAGTTACCTTATTATAAAAATCCACACATGTCACTCTGACTTAAAAACCTCGGGTTCCTCACTATTTCCCATAGGATAAAGTCCAAATTCGATGACATGCTTACTAGAGCCTTTATTCTCAGAATCTAAGTTACTGTAGGTAAAAAATTGGTGAATATAAATGATTTCTTTTTTTTCTTTTTTTTTTTTTTTGAGATGGAATCTCGTTCTGTCACCCAGGCTGGAGTTCAGTGGCATGATCTTGGCTCACTGCAAGCTCAGCCTCCCAGGTTCACACCATTCTCCTGCCTTAACCTCCCAAGTAGCTGGGACTACAGGCACCCGCCACCACGCCTGGCTAATTTTTTGTATTTTTAGTAGAGATGGGATTTCACCATGTTAGCCCAGAGAGTCTTGATCTCCTGACCTCATCATCCACCCACCTTGGCCTCCCAAAGTGCTTAGATTACAGGCGTGAGCAACCGTGCCTGGCCTATGAATGATTTCTTATAGTTTAAATCTCTCCTGTTGAATCTCCCATCATTTCTATGCCGTAGGCAACTAGAAATTTACACTGTATTAGTCAGGGTTCTCTAGAGAAACAGAACTAATAGGAGAGAGATATATATATGTATATATGTATATGTGTATATGTAGTATATGATATATAGGAGATATTATATAGGAGATATATAATATACTAAACTATATATGTGTATGGTGTATATATATATATATGGGAGTTTATTAAGTATCAACTCACATGAGCACAAGGCCATCTGCAAGCAGAGGAACAAGGAGACACAGTCTGAGTCCCAAAACTGAAGAATATGGAGTCTAATGTTTGAGGACAGGAAGCATCCAGCATAGGAGAAAGATATAGGCTGGGAGGCTAGCCCAGTCTATTCTTTTTGCATTTTTATCTGCCTGCTTTATATTCTAGCCACTCTGGCAGCTGAATACATGGTGCCCACCCAGATTAAGGGTGGGTCTGCCTTTCCCAGTCCACTGAGTCAAATGTGAGTCTCCTTTGGCAACACCCTGAGAGACACACCCAGGATCAATAACTTGCATCCTTCAATCCAATCAAATTGACAGTCAGTATTAACCATCACATACATCAAGGCTTTTCATACTCTTTAATCTGCCTGGAAAACTAATGTTTGTTTTTCCTTGAAGATTTTCCATGGGGCTCTAGAGTTAGTTGCCTTTTTCTTTGTATGCTTCTTCTGCATTGCTCCCTAACTTTATTCTAGCACTTTTCCTGCTGCATCAAACTGTCTACTTTCCTACCTGTTTTCTTCATGCACATTCCTCCTTCGAACTTTGAACAGAACTTTGTGGGATGTCTTTAAATGTTAAATAAACGACTAATACTGTACATAATCACTGTGCCAAGATTTGCCTGACTGAATGATTTTGTGTGGGCTCCAGTTGGAGTCCTGTGGACATTGCTCTGTGAGCAATAGCATCCTTTCTTTTTGTCAGACCATGCAAACTGGTGGACTGATTTATTTCACCAGATTTCCTAGACAACCTGGTCTGTGAATTCTGAGTGGAGGTTCAATTTAAAAAATGAATTTGTTTCCACCATGTAAGACTGGAGTTTTCTCTTCTGCATCTTTTCCATTTTTTTCTCACTCATAAATTTTCAAGACACACCTGGCCATAGAATCACAGTCACCACACACTAGGGTGTCCTACACTCTTGGATGATGAATCTAAAATATTTTTGGTATGATGTTTTCCAAAGAGCAGAAAATTCCATTGACATGGTTAATATGGTCTAAAATCAGTTCCACCTTTTTGACTTGTATTGTTTTGCCAGAATTGTCTGAAGGAAGAATGTTCATGCTGCTAGGGCATTGACAGCTGACTTTTCTTTCACAAAAGAGAAACTGGCATTTGTTGAATAGGAATAGGAATTATGTTTCAATAATTTTGTGTTAGCTTGCTGTGCCTAGTTTAGATACAACTCCCAAAACTTACCGCATGACTTTGTGCAATCTTTTCATTTATTTTAAATTGTGAATTATCTCCGCAGATCCATGAGGCTTCCTGTGTCTTTGAAGTTTTGGAGATGTCATTTGAAAGTGAGTTAAAACTGGATTGATGTACCAAGAATAACTTATCCAGGTCATTTAATAAATGAATGGATGAAAGTTTCGTGTGCAAAAGAGAGAAATCCTACCTTTGGAACCAATTCTAAAAGAAGTTCCCACCCTGCTCCTCTGCCTGATCCATGGCTATAGTTCTAGAATTCTACATGGTGAGTACCATGATGGGGGCACATCAAGCATGAAAGCAGGAGCAGTTTGACTCAGTAAGGTGGAGTTAGGGAAGGGAGAGAAGGAAGTGCATGTCAAATGAGACAGCAATTAAGATCTAAGATAAGAAAATGCCCATCATACAAAGAGTTTGGAGAGTGGCATAATCTTTCCATTGGGACAGTAGGGTTGATGAGATGATTTTACCAGGGGTATGCCGAGTCTGGCTGCTTCCTCTGTTCCCCCTTGTCCCACCTGGCATTATCACAGGTAGAAAATAGAAATGAACATTGGAAGCAGTGACCTCATTTTAAAAAATACACACTTAGCTTATGAAAATCCTGAAGAAAACAATTAGCAGTAGTTACTCAGGTATCTATTTTCCCATTGCAATATGGTTATTTGTATACATGCCTATATCTTCAATAATTCTAAGATTATTTACAATTTAAATGTTTCTCAGGGGCAAGAACTAGATGTTACTCATTTTTATACACTAAAAGTCTTGCACAGTGCCTGACATGTGACAGTAGTAAAAAAAATGCTTGTGGAATAAATTACTGGACACATGGGGAATGTATGAAAATAATACACATGGAGCAAATTTTAAAAAAGAAATTCTTCCTTTCCTGGTTTCTGATATGAATAATGAATAAATAAGTTTTTTGGATTCTTTCTCGAGGACTGACCATGACTCAGGTTGTATTCTTGCAAGACAAATATAGGTGTTAAATGTCTGAATTGTGTAAATGTAAATATTTAACCAGAAGTGAAGTTATCAAGAACTCAATATTTCAAATGCAGCATTCAAGATAAACTGGTTTGACAGCAAAGAATGGATCTAGAAGTTCAAAGCTGGAATGCATGAGACAGAGTTCACCACATACAGATGAACAGGGTTAGTTCAGAAGCTAAGAAGGTCAGTGATACAGTTTGGTTGTGTCTCTTCCCAAATCTCATCTTGAACTGTAGCTCCCCTAATCTCCACGTGTTGTAGGAGGGAGCTGGTGGGAGGTAATTAAATCATGGGGTTGAGTTTTTTCCCATGCTGTTCTTGTGATAGAGAATAAGTCTCATGAGATCTGATGGTTTTATAAAACGGAGTTCCTCTGCCCACTCTCTTTCCTACTGCCATGTAAGACGTGCCTTTGTTCCTCCTCTGCCTTCCACCATGATTGTGAGGTCTCCCCAGTCATGTGGAACTGTGAGACCACTAAATCTCTTTTTCTTTATAAATTACCTAGTCTTGAGTATGTCTTTATTAGCAGCATGAGAAAAGACTAACACAGTAAGATACTCACTGAAGCCAACCATTTACACACAGCCTGGATACAGGTACTCTAAGGGGCCAAAGAGGATCATACAGGAATGTAAAACCTAGCCATTAATCCATGATAAACTAGGCCTTCATCTACATAAGTGCTTCTTAACTCTGTCAATATCAAGGCACATATAGAAAATGATAATTTAAGGTACCCTAGATTAAACTGCAGGCCTGAAGGGATCAATATGTGAGCACACTTGTAACTCTTAACCGGAAATGGCTAGAGGTTCTGGTCTACTCAGTTACTCCATGCAGTTTGATGTCTTTTGACGCTTGGGTAGCCAAAAAGCAGTTGCACACATATTAGGCAAGCGCTAGGTTTAGAGAAAATAATTTGTTTGAATTAGAATGTCACTCTAATACTAGTTGTGGTAGAACGTAAAAAGTCCGATTAATTATGACAGAACAAATACTAATTGCTACTAGATGCAATCATCCATTTAAGACATGGAGTATGAATTGGTTGACAGTGGAGTAAACCTATATATGTTGGGGTTTTTATCCACAATTTTCTATTATTTTCTAAGCTTACCACAATCATCGGTGAGTACTTATTAATTTTTTATGGTATGCAAAGTTTTATTTTTGGTATTAATCCTGAGAAAACACAGAGAAAGTCATAGTCCTGCTATATAGTCAAGCAGAAAAAAAGCATTTATTTTTTGAGTTAGAAATATTATATTATAATACTTAAGGCCATTCTATAAGTCTGAACATTTGATATAAAATATTTAGTTATTTGGTTATCCTTTTCCAATATAAATCAATTCTAACATTTATTGAGTCTTTTAAAGTTGTGTCAATCAAAATACCAAGAGTATTATTAAGAGTATTTCTATGAGTTAAGTACTAGTTTTAGCCCTACATGCAAATAAGGCTAATAAAGCTTTTCAAAATCGTATAGCTAGGAAGTGATAGAGACTTCACCCCAATTCAAATTTCTCTAGATCCAAATCTCATGATTTTACTAGGATACACTGAGTTCTCTCTTTCAATAAAATAAAATATTTAGACTGGTTAACTCACTTAACATCCAACAAACATGTATTAAACATGTGCAGGATACAATGCTAACAGATTTGGGTACAAAAATGAAAAGAATATGGACGCTGCCAGGGATTGATCCAAGTTTTGTGAGGTCTTAAGCTTATGTAATTTGGAGACCTTCTTAAGGAAGAAATAATATACAACATAAATGGTAATTGTTTTGATAGAGCACCATAAAATATGTGACAGCAAGTTAAGAGGAGGCCTTGCAGGAACCCAGAAGGCTTCACACAGGGCTGATCATGAAGACTGAATGGAGTCTGGCTAGATGTAGAAAGGTCCATTTTGGCAGAGGAAACCACATTCTAAGCTTCAGAGGTGTGGCAGAGGCAGAGGGTGTTGCCAGAGGACCACAAGTAATTCACTATGTCTGGTACTAAAAATGTGTGTCTGAAGTAGGTGGTGGAATGATATAAAACTAGGAAAAATAGAGGCAGCCAGAGGCCAGACAGTGGGAAAATGGTACTATATGAAGGAGTTGTGACGTAATTTTTAAGGTATTGGGTATTTAGATGTAGTCTTTTAGACATTGAGATGTGACTGAAAATTTTTGATCAAGGCATCAGATTTTTATTTTGGGATATTCTCACCAAGGATGCAGTAGAGGCGGACAGGGCTAGAGCAAGATTGATAAGCAAGAGAGAAATGATGAGAACCTGAACTCAAGGGTGAAACAAAGGGAATGAAAAAGATGAAGAGTTAGGGGAAGAAAAGCATCACATTTGGATTGATTAGACACGGCAGGTAAGGGACAGGGAGCCATCTAATGTGATTCCAAGGTTTTTGGCTTGGGTGGCTACCTGGATTCCAGAGCCATAGCAGAGGAAAGGAGGTTTTCAGAAAAAAAGATACAATCTACCAAGTGTGAGGGTCTAGAGGACAGCCAGCCAGCAAAATCTTGTCACAGCTGAAGATGTGATTTCAGAGATCTGGAGGAAGAATCTGGCCTAGAGATTCAGATCTGGAAAACAGCCAGTAGCCTTTCAAAGTTGAAACAGTGTGGATGCCCTTGCCAGGGACTGTCTGTGGAGTGAAGTAAGAATGGGAGGTGGTAGAGGACAGAGATTTGAGAGAAAAATGTAATGAATATGGGAAGATAGGGGAGTTGGCAGAATAGCCTGGGAAGAAAGCACTTTCCAAATCTAAAATATTCAGTTTTTGAAATATTTTCTGAGTTTTATTTATGTCTTTGAGCAATCACAAGCAAAATTTCAATTTTTTTCCTTGAGAACTTCTACCCTTATTCTAACAATGGTTCCCTCTTTGCTCCAAACATATTTGGGCTTATGACCTTTCTTCTAAATACTTATTCAGTGGTTCTTAACCCTGGTTGCCTACGAGAATCATGGGGAGAACTTAAACAAACAAAAAATAATGAAAACAATGTCTTAGATCAAAATGCTGATTTCTTGACTCTGGATGGGCCCCAGCAAAATATTAGTTCTTCAGACCTTATCAGGGGATTTTAATATGTAGCTAAGGTTGAGAAGAACTATCTTAAGTCATCATACAGAACCCCATGATGTTGAGTGACAACTGTAACTAAGGACTCCTAACTTCATACTCTACCCTTGACCTCTTCCCTGAGTTCAGACAAATAATTTGCTACTTGATATTTTTACTTCTAATAGGTATTTCAAACATGATATCTTCAAAATAGCATTCTTGGTTTTTTATCTCAAACCCGTTTCTCTCCCAATGCTCCCATCTCATAAATGGCATCAACATTTATGCACTCTGTCTCCAAAACCAGAAGTCATACTTAATACCACTTTTCCCCTCACAATCCATTTCTCATCCCAGAGCAAATCTAACTGCTTTACCTTCCAAATATTTCCTGAATCCATCTACTTGTCACCATTTCAAACACTTGCCGACTTCCAAGTCATCACTTCTTGCCTATGACTATAGCTGCTCTTAAATGATCTTGCTTTTATTCTTATTTTCTTAAAGTCAATTATCCACGCAAGCTACTAAAACGCTAGTGCTAGTTATGACTCAGTGGAACCCTGGGCTTCTATGGGACTCAGTATAAAATCCTCTGGCTAGAGGTAATAGGAACACGGTGCCAGTAGAAGGTCTTGTCTTTGTGCACCAAGAAACTAGGACCTTCCCACTTCACTTGGCAATGCCAGCCATTGACCTGGACTTGACAATTCTTATAGGCTTCTTCACCTCATGGTGCCTTTAAAGTTAGCATCAAGGGTGGATATCTGGCCTGTTCCCCCTGCACTCCAGTTCCAACCTTCCAGCTCTTCCTCATATTTGGACCTGCCTTTGATACTCTTGCTGCCCTGGAATTGGACTTGCAATTCTTATTCACCTTTCTTTACACATCTTTCTTCGTGTGTAAAATGGGGCTATTGATAATACATATTTTATAGTTATTGGGAGAACTAAGTGAGAATTCATGTGAAGTGCCTGGTAGAGTATTCAATAATATTTATTATTATTGTTATAATTATTTTATTAATATTATTATTGTAGTAACAGTATTAGAACTAGTTACTGTGCTTTCAGTATTGTGTAATTGAGTGTACCTTCAAACAGATCAGCCGTAAAGACTAATCTCATTGCATTTGGGAAAAATCAGTAAATTACTTATATCTAATTTAAACTTTTGGTTAAACTTTTTTCGCTTAAACTTTTGGCTCCTCTGCTGTTTCTTACCCTTCCTTTTGCCTTCTATTTAGTCTCAGAGAACTTCTAGACTGACCTGAAAAAATTATACAGTAAACTAAATTGAATCAAAGAGTCATTTAGTAAGGTCTCCTAATTGAAGATGTGTCCTTGGTCAGTCTTCTCCACTGCCTGAAATTTCCATATAAAATCTTTTTAGGGGAGAAATGGAAGGGAGGGGAATAGTTAGTGGCTTTTGAAAGATGTATTAAACAGACTGACAGACTTCTTCAGACCAACAGAACCAGTGGGCTAAATGGGGCTTGGGGAGGAAGGAGGGGAGAGAGAGAGAGA
>NW_016804657.1:8846749-8853988 GCF_001698545.2 Rhinopithecus bieti
GAGGGGAATAGTTAGTGGCTTTTGAAAGATGTATTAAACAGACTGACAGACTTCTTCAGACCAACAGAACCAGTGGGCTAAATGGGGGCTTGGGGGAGGAAGGAGGGGGAGAGAGAGAGAGAGAGAGAGAGAGAGAGAGATGGGGAGAGAGAGAGAGATGGGGAGAGAGAGAGAGAGAGAGATGAGGGGGGAGAGAGAGACAGAGAGAGAGAGAAAGAGAGAAAGAGAGAGAGAGGGAGAGAGAGAGAGAGAGAGAGAGAGAGAGAGATTTTAAGGAATGGACTCCAGTGATTTTGGAGGCTGGCAAGTCCAAAATCTGAAAGGCCAGCAGGCTGGAGATCCAGGGAAGAGTTGATCTTGCAGTAAGAGCCTAAAGGCAGTCTGCTGAAAAGATTCTTTTTTCCTCAGGGGAGGTCAGTCTTTTTCTATTAAGGCATGTAACTGATTGGATAAGGCCCACCCACATTATGGAAGGTAATCTGCTTTGCTCAAAGTCTACTGAGTTCAATGTTATCAGAAACTTTCACAGAAACAGAAACATCTAGAGTAATGCCTGGCTAAATATCTGGGTACAATGGTCTAGCCAAGTTGCCAAATAAAATTATCCATCACAGAAGGCAAGTGCCATTTGAAAGAGGTAAAAAAAATCCATCAAGTCAATATGTGCGTTCTATATAAATTGTAATGTTTCCACCCCACTCAGTAAATTCTCTTCAAGTACTTTCTCATATGTTACTTGTTTTTTTCCTTAAAGATGCTCTTTAAAATATCATATATAGGCAGGTTGTAAAGAACATCAATTGAGATACAAATAATTCATCCTTCTCAAGTGAATGACTGAGTAGACAATTCAAAACAGAGTTTAAAATTCCACTCCAGAAATTGCTGTTTAGATATTTTGGTACTTTTGCTGCAAAAGCTTCCAGAAAGAAGTTGCTGAAAATTGTGGGGGATGTTTTGGATGTTCACTAACTTGCAAGAGCCAAGAAACCTGGAACCATTTCTATCCCATTCACCATTAATTCTAGCACAGCACCAGTACTTTGTGGGCATTCATAAATATTTATGGAAGGAATAAGTGGGACTATTTGTTCCTAATTTAAATTGGTCTTAATTTTTTTTATTCTGTATATGGTGCCTCTCTAGGACCACGAGGTGTAATGACTCCTGTGATGTCACCTGGTTTCTTTTGTATCAGTTATAGGGTGTTGAGGGGAGAATAGAATGGGGTGTAGTGAGTAACTGCATGTGTAGTGGCTGGATTGTCTGGGGTCACATGCCGGTGCAGCACTTATTCTTTGTGTGATCCTGGACAGGTCACTTAACTTCTTTGTGCTTCAGTTTCTTTGTGTGTAAAATGGGGTTAGTGATAATGTGTATTTTATATTGGGAGGACTAAATGAGAATTCATGTGAAGTGCCTGGTAAGAGTATTCAATAATGTTTATTATTATTGTTGTAATTATAGTATTATTATTATCGTAGTAGCAGGATTAGAACTAGTTACAGTGCTTTTATTGTTGTCTAATTGAGTGTGTCTTCAAACAGATCACCCATAAAGACTGATCTCATTGCTTCTGGAAAAAATCATTCTTTCAGTGAATTACTTATATTTCACTTAAACAGAGTCTTCAAAGATGACATCATGTGGGGTACCACCTTTCTGGCTTTGACTCATACCTTCAATTCCAAATATCAGATAATTCCCCAGATTTGAATGTCCCCCTTATGTCACAAAGGAAGTAAGACTAGCCACCCTGGCCATTTTTTCCACACCTTCATTGTAACCTCAGTGATGTTCCCATTCCTTCTAAGGCGACATTAGCTAAGCTTAGCAGGTGTGAGGTGAGACGCCCTTAGTTACTATGGTGTTTTATTGTTATTCCTTCATGTTATTTAGAGTTTAAAGTTAGTCTTAGGAGGACATTGCTTGGTGCCTAGGGGCCAATGGAGCTTACAGTCAGACTGTTGGTGGTCACAAGGACCCATGATTTCTGGGGAGAAGAAGGGTGTGAACCAGGTGTCCTGGCCAGTCTCCAAACTTGGCTCAGTGAATTTTACCTCCTGAAATTCCCCCCTGTCCTTTCAATTGGATATGGTATTCCTCTCGGTTTCCTGTCCCAAACCGAGATCCATGGGATTGTAGTGCGGCTGCAGAACAGCTGCTGCATTCCACCACCGAGGTGTTGTGCATGGATTCCAGGGGTGGATGAAGCAAGAGGCTTATGCACAGCTTGGACAAGGTATCAGCTTGCAAAATACTTGGGGACCCTCTGGGATGAAGGACTCTGGGCAGAGCAGTGATGCTGTAGTGGTGACGTGTACTGATTCATTGCTATCTCCTGGAATGTCATGGGCTTTAGCTGTGTGGACCAGAGCCCATGTGGTTACTTGTTCTGCTGGCATGAGAGTCTGTGTGAGAGGAATGGCCGCATGGTGCTCACAGCAGGATGCTGTGATTGACAGGAGTGGGAAGCCCTAGGGGTAAATTTCAGCTGCTAGTTCTGGCCAGATGGGAGAGGCCTCCCATGTGTGTTGGGATGAGGATAGAGGTTTCTAAGATAGCTAGCCCATTGAACTCCATTGCATTTCAGAATTTATATTTTTTGGTGGACTGCTAATGGCCCATATCCAGAAGGAATGTGATAAACACAGCAATGACAACAATGAAATCTTATACACTGACAATGAAATCAAAACACTTGCCTGGTGTGAGCCTCCCTTGACTACATATAGGGAAGGATAAAAAGAAAAGCAAAATATTTGAAATATCCAATTTTGTTACAATAGCCAGGACTCTACATATCAAAAAAATACCTGAAAATATCAACTTCAAGTCATGAGAATAATAAAAAGAGTATATTCTCTGCCTTCTGGGAAATCTCAGACCTTGAAATTCTGCAGGGAATCTCCCCTCCTCCACTGTTTCACACATTTCTGAATCTAACCTAGGATTTCCAGATTAAGTAAGGTCCCAGCAGTTGTGGAAGAAATGATCCGGTGATTACTTGTCATCCATATGACCATAGAGACTGAGTTTAGGAAACTGGACCTAATTTGTTCCAATGAAAGCAGGCATTGACTTGAACTTGAACCAGAAATATATGAAAAGTCCGGGAACTATGTATATATTTTGTCTCTTCTTTCAGCATTCTTTTTCCCCCATAGCCTTCCCTGCTTCCTTTGTTTTCTGAACATGCTCTACATTTTTTTTTTCTATGCACTTTCTTTCACCCCAATCCCATTATTGAAGAAGCTAAAAACAGTGATTCAGGAAGAGAGTGAGCTAGAAAAGGCTCTACTTATTGCCCCTAAATCAAACCTATAGAAATTATAGAAGGCAAAAGGAAGGTGGATATTAGAAACTAACTTAAAAATTGTTAGACATCCTTGGGGAGATTGCTCTGGGGGCCGAAACCTTGGGAAAAGGGTCCAAAACGGAGCACTGAGGAAATAGATCCAATCTATCCCTGCCTCTCCACAGTATTGCTTTGAGAGGATGCCTGCCCCATCCCCTCTGAATCAGTCAATCCCGAGTTAACAAGGAAGTTCAGGTCTGTGCCAAAAGCCTTATTGGTGAGAGAGGCTGCTGAGAGTAGATAGTCACCCTTTAACCTCTTTCTCTCCAAACCTCCAAAATATATGGCCAATATCCCAGGAAACTACTATCCAGCACTTCTTCTTGTATCCTCTTCCATAAGCGCAACCACATCAACCATAGGACTCTTTCCCTGAAATTCTTTTTCTTATATTTTTCAGTCTTGCTCCTTCCAGACTCTAAGTCAACCACTGAAGCCCCTTGTCACAGCTCAGGAATTCATAAATAGCTGTGCTTCAGGCAACTTCTTCTTCCATGCAAATTGAACCACGTGTAGAGCTTGTAGTTTTGTTCACTGGGGAATTTCCCTTCACCACTGTTTTTGAGAGACTCTCCTGAGTGCAGCTATAGTGTGGCAGCAGTCTGTTTTTGGTATTATGCCAACTGCCTTGTGAGCCAGGCCTGAGATTTCCCTCCCCTTTTTTTTCACTGATTGTAGAGGCCTGCCTCACTACTACCATGAGACTATGGTTGAGGAAGAGGAGTTTATAAAGTCTTGGAATTCTTAAACTATTTGTTCGTGCAATTTACTTGTACTTTCTCAACCCTCTCAAGCTCAGTACTAGATGTACTATTTTCATTGTACAATGACTTGCTGCTGCTCTCTCTTGACCATATAACTTGGTGGATCTAACGATAGCTAGGTGATGGTCAATGTTCTGGTCACATAGTCAGCTGCTACTTAACGGTCAGGCTCTCAGTCTCTACTAGAACCTGTAGCTGTCAATCAAGTGCCAGATAATTATCTGCTGAACAATATGTGGATTTGTTTTAGACTTCTAAAATCTTGTCCTGAATATCCCCTAGTAATTGCTGGAGGCTCCACATAGCATCTGTGTCTAGTACCTTAACCATCTTCAATACCTCTAGTATTATTGGCCTTGCTGGGTCACATGGCCAAAGTTGTAGGGAACCCACTATGGATCCCTTTCTTGTTCTGGGCCCTAATCAAAACTAACTTGCTTCTGAGTCACTGCTAAATGTGCTAAAACATTATTTACCAAGTACGATATGTGCTACCTTCAAAGTTGAAAGATGACCACCAGATCCTGTGCCTCTTTTTTAATAGTGGAAGGTGCAAGGTGTAGTAATTTGTACTTTACCTTAGAGAGGATGTCTCAGCATGCACCAGATCGTTGCATCCCTACAAACTTTACCAATGAGGAAAGCTGAATTTTCCTGAGGTTACCTCTCACAAAGTTACCTCTGGCTTACATCTAGGGTACCTTTTACTTCTCACTATGTCCAATGTTCAGCCTCACGGTGATCAGGGAAATGCACAGAAAACACAAGTTTTCCCACCTATAATGTTGTCAAAGTTTACAAAATGATTTAATGATTTATTTTTTTTGAATTTTCTTGGATTTGGGAAATGGTCACTCCTGATCATTGATAGTAAGAATATAAATTGGTACAATTCTGAAGGCAATATCTATATTTTATGTATGTAACGTGTACACACATATGCATGTATAAATACAATATATTTAGCAACATATAGCACATATAATTGTTTACATGTATCTTAAATATAAAATCTATATAATTTATAATCTAGTAATTTCATTTCTGTCCTTCTCCTAAAGGAATGTAGGGAGAAATGCATGCAGGAGAATCTCCATGAAGCAAGATACCAGAGTGAGGAAATAATCTGTACAACAAACCCCCATGACATGAATTTACCTATGCAACACACCTGCACGTGTACCCTCAAGCCTAAAATAAAAGTTAAAAATTTAGTATTAATCATTTTCACAAAAGAATTGAAATCCTTTTGTTGTCTTTTACATAATGCTCAGTAAATGTTTTGATGCTATTGATGATAGTGTTTTCTCATAATAAAATATATTTAGAGGGATCCAACATTTAGTACAATCAAATGTACTGTCCTTTCTGTCTCTCCCACACATGTAACTATTTGATATCAGACCAAAACAATAACACCAGGAAACAATAAGTCCTGCTAACTCACTCCTTCCACTTTGTTGTTGTTATAGCCAACAATTCTCTGAGTTGACTGCTGAGCCAAAGAGGGTGAGCAGATCACCATGTGTTCTTGTTTGAAAGTACACTTAAGACTTCAACAAGAGCCCAGCCCAGAAGTTCTGCCTCTTTTTCTTATCTATTCTAAATTCACATCTTCAAAATAGGTAGCTACATTAAGTCAAGCTGGATTGTGCTGCAGTAACAACTCCAAAATCCCAATGACTTAAAACAACAAAGGTTTACTTCCCTTTCTCACAACACATCTGTCATGCATCAGCTTGGGGCTCTTTGCATCATTCGCATGCCAGGATGAGAATGATGGAGCAACCTCTGTCTGGAGCACTGCTTCTCACCCACAAGAGAAGATAAGGGAGAGGCAGCATATTGCACCCCAGCTCTTAAGATTCCTGCCCCAAATTAACATTATTCTACTCAAATTTTACTAGTCAATTTTTCTACGTGCTTGAAAGGGGAACCAGAAATATTTGGTTTCTGGCAATAATAACTACGATAGTAGCATAGACTTTTACCCACCCAAACTAACTTTAATTCAATGATCTTATTACTGACTACATTACAATAACTATGCACTCATTGAAGTAATTTTCTGAATGTTTACTATGTGGTTCACGGCTATGCTCTCTGCTAAAAATATGAGGTTTGATAGATGCACAGGCCTTAATAATACTTGTTTTATCACATATGAGCAAAAATCTTCATACATCTTTTCAAAGTAGTTGAGAACAGTAGAAGGTTATAAGCATAGAGTTGTAAAATCAGTGTAAAAGCCTCTGCTTTGTGTTTAAAGCAAAACTGCTAAGTGAGTGGATCAAGGTATAGGGCAAAGGGGTCTGAGTCAGAATAGCACATATTGAATAGAGACAGCAACAAGATGCCGAGTGCCAAAAAGTCCATTTCAAGAAGATCGTGTTGAATGGGGCAAAAGCTATACTGTATTTGATGATACTCCACACACAGTCACTTGAGCTAAAAACCAGTCTCTTTATCCTTTGTGTATCTGGAGAATAAACTTGGGAAGCTGTGGAGACATGTCCTAATTGAAGTCTTCAGGAATAAAAGCTGAAACATGGTTGAATGTTTTTCACAGGCTCTACGTGAGGCTTATAGCACAGACCTGTCATGGTCACTGGCTCGGGCTGGAAGGCTCATTCAAGATATAAAGTGGCCACATTTTCAACCTGAGAATATTCTGTTGTCCAAATGGAACCTGCTGCTGGGACAATGAACAGACTCCTATGTGTGGCTTGGAGAATTCTTTTTCAAAAGGTTAGTACCAAGTTTCTGTTAGAAGTGGAGTGGGAAGCATATGTGTGGTAAGAAGTTTATGGTTTTGTCGAGGAGTTTAATGAGATAAGTTGAGTCCATTTATGTTTTATTTGGGCACTTTATTTATTATGTGGCCAGTGCTACGTGGTATTTATGAACCCTGTGAGAGATCCTGGTGTAACCTGTGTGGCACAGAGTGGGAGTTAAACCTCAATTTTTGGCCTCTATTAACTCAATCTGCAATACGGCTCCCTTTGTCACCATCAGAAGCCTCACATCTCAATTCACAAAGATTTTCTTAGCTTCACGACTTGATGAGTAGGAACAACTGTCATTTCTTTCTTTCTTTCCTTTTTTTTTTTTTTTTTG
>NW_016804657.1:8854439-8869589 GCF_001698545.2 Rhinopithecus bieti
TTTTTTTTTTTTTGAGACAGAGTCTCGCTCTGTCGCCCAGGCTGGAGTGCAGTGGCGCGATCTCGGCTCACTGCAAGCTCCGCCTACCAGGTTCACGTCATTCTCCTGCCTCAGCCTCCCGAGTAGCTGGGACTACAGGCGCCCGCCACCACGCCCAGCTAATTTTTTGTGATTTTAGTAGAGACAGGGTTTCACCGTGTTAGCCAGGATGGTTTCGATCTCCTGACCTCGTGATCCGCCCGCCTCAGCTTCCCAAAGTGCTAGGATTACAGGTGTGAGCCACCGCGCCCAGCCAAACAACTGTCATTTCTTAAAGACAGAACGTTCTTCTCTCTCAAACCACATGAGAATGAACTGCTGATGACTGCCCTGGATGTTTTAATCGGGACGGTAAGCTCTGCAATTACTCTCTGGGTCATTGTCACTCACCCTCTCTTTTGCCGAGTTGACTAAAGGTCGCTTAATTTTTCTTCATTAAAACAAGAACTGTCCGGAAAAAAATTTAAATTTTTTCTAAATGAAAACCAGTAAAAAAACTGAGGCCAAAAATTGTTGGCAATCTTCATGCTGAATTATGCAGTCTGCACATTGCAGGCAGCCTGTGGGTCCTGAGGCTGTCACAAATAACAGGGGAATGTGGCTCTTTCTCCCAACAGGAAGAGCCTCTGCCCAGTGGTCTGGGCCCTGGGCCATGGCTGAACTTTACTGCTGCTTCCAAGGAAAGCTTTCTGTTTCACCCACACATGAAATGGTTATGATGTTGAGAATAACAATATACTAACTTAGTTTTTCTAAGTGTGAAGCAGCCTGTCTCTTCTTAGGTGCATCAACTCTATCTTTATTTCTCAGCGTTCACAATGGCAAATGCTGTTCTATGTGCCACTATTCCCTCTTGGTGCTCCTCCTCCCCCTCCAGCACTCCTGTGTACCTGGTGTTTATATGCTGTTGTGGCTTCCCAAGCTCCTTCTCAGGCTCAGGCCCCTGGGCAGAGCCTTCCTGTAGTGTTCACATTGTATTTCTTTCCATCCTGTCTTGCATTTCTGTGCACTCAGGTCCTGGTCTTAGAGCTGTGTAATCTGCTTGTGATGAGTTAGATCTTTATTATGCTTTAGGCAATTAATTACAGCTTATAGCTTAAGGTGAGTAATGGTTTAGTCAAATGACAAATGTGCATTATAACCAAGTTCTTCAATACCTTCGATCCCATGGGAAAAAAATTTGGTTGTGACCTATTCGTTGCATTTTTTTTCCATAATTCTTCATTCTCATAGCTGAAAACTCATTTTTGCAGCTTCAGCCTGGCTTCAGTCTCTGAGACCAACCCTGTCAAGGGCAGGGAGCGAGTAAGTGAGATCAAGAAATTCAGCTCTAACTAAACTTTGTGCTTTCTGCTCTGGGCTTACAGTCTACTGCTAGCAACTGGATTCCTGCTTTGCTCTGAGACTCAATACTCCCAAATGCTCCTGATTCAGGGGCAGTCAGGTAAGTAGTAGAGTCACTCCAAAGGAGTGACTAACAGTGGGAATTCTGGGGCAAAGGGCGTGGAGACTTTTTAGACTTTGGGTGAGAGGGCAGAGCAGGTTCCAGGACTCTTCCAATCAAACCACAAAAGAGACTGCTTTCTCTCACCTGTCTCTTAGGTTGACACTGCACACAAGTGAGGCTGGCTAAACAGAACTCTGCTGTTCTCAGGAACAATGTTCCCTGTCATGAGCATCCCCCTTCAGCAGGAGTGCTTTGCTTTGTTTAGTTGTTTCATTATCATACTATGCACTGTCTCAGAGTAGACATATGGGTCATACTACAGATTATTCCCCACAGTATGTGAAAAAATTAGCATTTTACATAGTTAAATAAATGAATTAGACATTTCCTGAATGAATAAAATCTAGGTGGCCATCATAGTATTTTGTTTTCCGTGTGCCTGATACAAACCATTCCCTTCGGTTTGTGTAATGCCAGGCTCAAGGACGTTTCACCTATAATGGTACAGGATAGCCTTGATTACACCTGAATGATTCTTTTCTTTCTTTTTCTTTAAGATGAAATTTCATATGAGGACTAAAATCAACATGTTACAGTGTAAAAAAATACAAAATTTGTTAGATGCAAAACTTCAGGTTGCAAAATTTTGCATACAGAAAAACTTCAGCAATGTGAAACATACACATAAGTTGAAAACTCCTAAATGTGGTTATCATGGGATAGTAAGCCTATAGGTGATTTAGATCTTCTTCATATTAATCTCTATTTCCAAACATTCCAGAGCAGGTTTATGACAAGAAAGAAAATAAATGTTGCCTAAAATAAAAAGCACTGCTTCTGGATTTATGAGAACTTTATTCTATAGCAAAAATGTGGAATAAATATAAAGCATGCTGATTCTAATCAGGCTATTGTGAGAGTCAAGTGAGACAATGGGTGCAAAAGCACTGTAAAAAATGTGAGAGAATTATAGAGGACCACTCAAATATCCCCAAGGCATTGGGTAACACAGTCAGGTGACTCCATCACTTACCCAACTGCCCCTGGATCAGGGACATATGAGAGTATTGAGTCTCAGAGCAAAGTAGGAATCTAGTTGTGAGAAGTAGACTGTAAGTCCAGAGCAGAAAGCACACAAGGTTAACTTAGGGCTTAATTTCTTGATTACACTTACTCTGTCCCACTTACAAGGTTGGTTCCTGAGAATGAAGCCTGGCTGAGACTGCTCAAATGAGTTCTCAGCTATGAGAATGAAGAATTATGGAAAAAACGCGACCACTAGGTCACTACCAAATTTTTTTAATGGGATGTAGGGACATATTTCATAAACACTTTTTAGCTTAACAGGATTCCTGCAGGCGATTTTAATGGTTATGTTTCAGAACAAGGACCTGCCTTTAGTTTGTGTGATAATGAGCCATGCTGTGACAAATGTACCTTGGCAGTGCTCTTACACAGTGAAATCCCAGTGGCAAGTATAAGCAGGAGCAGCAGGTGTACAAATGATCCAGGGATCAAGCAAAGCAAGGGATCCATCTGGCAGTTTTTTATCATCCAGAAAATAAGGCTGATTAGAAGGGGTGTGGAGTGTGAGGGTCAGGGAAAGAAAAACAAACTGTAGGGCTATGATTCATGAAGTGGAAATGCCTAAAAGCCTAGCCTGAGAGGAGTGCAGTGACAGACAATGAAAGCAATGGCTTCATCAGCAAACCAAGCCTTCACTGGACACAGTCAGGAAAGAGAAGCTGCCCCTCTATTGGTTCAGTTTGCTCCTCCAGGTGCTTAGTGATGCCATCAGCAGCAGCAATACAAAACTCACAGTCCATGGAGCGAAGAGAGCATGTTTCCCCAAACTCATTTGGTTGTAAAGAACTAAGAGCTACTTACACAATTCCAAACAAAGGAACCTTTTGGGGGGGGGGGGGAAGGTCAACATGGAACACTCAAGAAGTTAAAAATGGAAACTAAAGTAGAATAGGGCTTCATGGGAACTCTAATCAGAACCAAGGCAAAATGGTCTCTCAGTTAATCATGGCATCCATAATTCTTTCTATGCCTATTTCTTTCTATACTCTATAATTATACTAACAAGCTTCTACTGCTTAATCAGAACTTTTCAGTGCTCAAATTTCAGCATACACATGGCTCTGCCTTATAGCCACATGGTATGTGTTGCAGTAGATTTGTGTAGAAGGGGTATGACCAGGACAGTGAATAACTAATTACACATTTGGTTCATTAAAAACTGCAACCTGTTATGGGAAAAATTATTATAGAGCCAGGAGACTATAGACTCCATAAGGAAAAGAACTATTCTACCTTATTCACTACTGCATCCATGTTGCCTAAAATAGTGTCCATTACATAGAGCTAATGATTAAATGAATATGTTCAGAAAGCATTTAGTGCTTCCTTGTGATGGAAGGAGCAGATAAAAGAGTTTTAGGAATTAGAATTTCTGTCTTTAAGAAATTATCTAATCTAATTGGAGAAATAAGTCATGCTGATATAAAATCTTATGGATGTAATGGATTTATCAGTAATGGTCCTAAGAGAAGTAAATGTCACACTTACTGGGGCAATTGAAGAAAATTTAATTAAGGGTTTATTTACCAAAAGCTAAGGGAAGTAAGCAAGGCATGCTGCATCATTGGAGAGTTAGTGAGAGGTGAGATATTACCCTCCCCAGGTCTGAAGCTACAAAGAGAGAAAGTTGCTGGAATGGTGATGGTGAGCTATGGTTATGCAAGGGAGCTACTGGGTAAGAGCTGTGGCCTTAGGCGGAGGTATGTGGGATGCTGGGAGAATAAAAATCCTGACCTTGGCCAGGCATGGTGGCTCACACCTGTAATCCCAGCACTTTGGGAGGACTAGGCGGGTGGATCACCTGAAGTCAGGAGTTCTAGACCAGCCTGGCCAACGTGGTGAAATCCCATCTCTACTAAAAATACAAAAATTAGCTGGGCATGGTCGCGGGTGACTGTAGTCCCAGGTACTCAGGGGGGCCGAGGCAGGAGAATCGCTTGAACCCAGTAGGCAGAGGTTTCAGTGAGCCGAGATCGCGCCATCGCACTCCAGCCTGGGGAACAAGAGTGAGACTTCGTCTCAAAAAAAAAAAAAAAAAAAAAAATTCTGACCTTATTCACCTCCTACCTCAAATCTACCTGTGCCTCTCATTGACTGACCCCAACCTGAAGGCCAAAGACAAAAGAGCCTAAGGAAGCATATGAAGTTACTCATCTGGGCCATAGAAAGGATGAAGAGTACATCAGACATCAGAAGAGGGACATAGACAATATCTTGCAGAGTGGAGGGTAGCATATTACTAATGTGATTTTTATATTTTCCACTTTATTGCACATAATTAATTCCTTTTCCGTCTAACAGCAGATTATTAAAGTAGAAAAGCAGGTAGAAATAGGCCCTCCTTCAACTGCTTATCTCTAACCTGACTTTGTTCAGTCCATACGGATTGAACAATCTTGAGAGTCAGGCTTTGAGAACAGAAATTCTAAGTTTCTAAATTCCAAAAGTGACCTGCATGGCTCAAAAATAAGTCTTAGATGTTGGAATATTGACTTCTGCCATTACTGGTAATTTAGAGAGGAGGGGATTTTTTTTCTAATAAAGGCTGGCAGGAAAACAGAAAAAGAGAAACATCAGTTCGGAAGTCATTCTTACTTGCTTTCCCCTTGCCTGTGCAGCTGAACCTTGAGGAAAGGCACTGGGTGAATACCATCTAAATAGGTTTGTGGAAAATACTCAGAGATTGGCAGAGGGAGAAGCGTACACTTTTATACTTTTCAGAGCATAGATGGAGAATACTTTGTAAATCTTGTGGCAAAGAGCTGTATTTAGCATAGTATAGAGAGAAATGATAGTGCCCAGGTGGTTGCTGAAAAATGTGTGAGAAAAGTGTCCAGTTAGATCAGCCAGAGAATATCTTCAAAGGGCCCTGCACATGTATGCATGGTATACAGAGTGTGGCTGCAATTACTAGGCTTCTCAAGGTGTGCACGAATCAGACGGACCTGAGAGTGGAATCAGTGAGGAGGGCAAAATGACAGGAAACTTGTTACCAAACACCGCAGCAGAAACTGTGGAGCCCAGCATCAAACTCGAACAAAAATTAGAGTCAACCAGTTGCACCTCAAAATATACTAGCATAAGATGTCCAGGGTCAAAACAATAACAACCAAATAGCATTAGATACTAGTGAAGGACACAAATGGGAGCATCAAGGTATGAGCTCCATCTTGCCTCTGTGAGGACGTGTAAGCCCTTCTCTATACTCATAAGATGTCATGACTAAGAGAGGGGAAGTGGACAGAAAACACTACTTTCCCCTGGAACAACCTAAGTTAGATAGAAAATATATTTTTAAAAGAATATTCTAATATTCTAATTTCCTTTAATTAGCAAGTTTAAAGCTCTACCCCCACTATTACCTTCCTTCCCTGGAAAAGGGGAGATAGAGTTGATATATATTTAGTGAGTAAAAATAATTTATTAGATTGAGATGATGGAAAAGATGGAGGTAAGATTTACAAGAAGCTTGACTGGCTAGATGGTGGAGCTGCCAAAAAGAGAGAATATAGAAGTAGCGTATTTATACAGGCAGGTGATAAGTTCAAACATCAACTTGCTGACATTGACTGACTGCCTGTGGGACATCAAAACAAGAACACACAGATGATCAAGGTTTAAAGCAGAGGGCTGGGATGTGATTATAGACATGACAGTAGTTAAATAATGTATTATAACGAGTAGTTGCCATCAAAGACTAATTATTTTGTGGCAAATCTCAGGCTAACCTCTTTGCAAATATTGTCCCATTTGATTCTCACTAATAAGATTGAAAACATTGATGTTCAGATTGGTTTAACTTTTTATATAAAGTCAAACTGCTAGTAATAGAATAGCTGAGGTTTACACTCGATTGTGTTTTACTCCAAATTTAAGTTTTACATAATCCCCCCAGCTCAAAAAACTATAAAAGCATATATAAAGAATGAGGAAACAAATGGGCCAAGGGTAGATATCTATGAAGTACCAGCATTTAAGGGATGAGAAGAGTAATAGATATAAAACAAAAACAAATAAGAAAATGTGGCATTACAAACACTGAGAAAGTAGACTGTTTCAAGTTGGAGGTCAAAATCAAAACTGTCGATTCAACAAAGAGCAATTAGTGGGAACCAGCTGCAATCTGTTGTAAGACAGAGATGGTGCATCCTAGAATTAACATGAGTATGACCAGAGGATATAAGCAACCTGCATAAGCAAGAAGCCCAGACTCCCATTTCACCCACCATAGGTGCACCTGTGCCCCACTCATCTCCCACCTGTGGCTGAAGGAGGAGGAAAACACCTGAGCTTGGTTGATGGATGGATGACTGCTATGTGGATTAAAGCCAAAAATGAAATGTTAGCTGCACTACAGCCTCACTTGGGGATGCTTTCAGAGATAATGACAAGAACGTCTACTGAATAGACTGAGCTTTAGTTGATGCACCTGATCATCTTCTGTGGGGGAAGAAAAGTTATCAGGCCATTCACCACTGCCAATTAGTTCATATATAATATACTCCAAGGAATACATATGGACTAATATAGTCCAAGGAATATGGACTAATCAGCAGTGGTGAATGGCCTCATGAACTGGTCAATAACCTGAAAGAAGAAAAACTGGAAGGTCGAAACAAGGAGAATCAAAGTAGAAGCATATGGATGGCCATATGAGAGTGCACACAAGTGTGAAGATCATTGTATCATTATGTTAACTTGCACTAGAAGGCATCCGCCATGGAAGAGGCTCTAAACAACTAAGTAGACAAAACCATCTGGCTTACTGTGTTAGACAGCTTTTCAGCAGCCACCCCAGAGCCGGTATGATGGGCAAACAGATGAAGAAGCCATGATGGTAAAGATGAGACTCTGCATGAAATCAACAGTGTGGACTCCCACTCACAAAGGCCAATTTAGTTAAAACTGCCTCTAGAATTTCCACCCTGCAGCAAAAGAGACCAATGTTGAGACCTCAGAATGTCACTATTCCTCAAAGAAACCAACCAACAACATGATGGCAAGATGGCACCAAAATAATAGACAGTTTCAACCAATAAGTCAGGCTCAAGCTTGTCAAATTCAGAGGGCCAGAAGGAAAATATGTCTATTATGTATGTATATTTCCACAGAAGCAAACTCTGTTTACTAGGAGCTAGGAGTGGATGGTGGTGGGGAGTGGGATGAGGGATTAGAGAGATATTAGTCAAAGGTTATAAAATTTTAGTTAGGAGGCATTAGTTCAAGGAACCTATTGTACAACATGTTGACTGTAGTTAGTAATAACGTAGTGTGTGCCTGAAAGTTGCTAAGAGAGTAGATTGCAAGTGTTCTCACCACAAGAAAATAAATATGTGAGGTAATGCCTAGAATTTTATCCCAAATTTAATTACTCCACAATGTATACATACATTAAAACAGCACATTGTATACCTTAAACATATATAATTTTTGCTTGTTAAGTTAATTAATTAAAATGGAGAAAGAGTTATTGGCTCTCAGGAGTTTGATTAACTGACAGCTTCCACCTCTGATCTCCCTTAGAATCTTCTTCAGCTTTTGAGGTGAGGTCATGGTATTTGTGGGGTGACCAAGCCAATGACCAAGCAAGTTGGCGGTACAGGGCTTAGCCATTTCTGCCCCAAGCAGCACACCATAATGGTCAATCTTTGCTCCAAGTCTCTTTTTTGATCTAGCAGAGGCATTTGTCAGGTTTGCATTGCGCTGTGATGGCTCTCCCACCCAATCCTGCCTCCTTTTTTCTTTTCCAAGTTTCACCTCCCCATAAATCTTTTTTTACTTCTAGCTCCATCTCAGTGTCTGCTTTCCAGAGAACCCAAAAGTTAGGAAGGAGAGTGGGCTTTCTTCTGCTTCCTACCTCCATGTTTAAACACCCCATTAGATGTTTGGCTGAAGGCCAACCACACTCTCTGACATTCTCCCTTCTCCTCATGACTGGCTTTGTCAGGCAGGTTGATAATCTTCTTGGGTAAACAGACTCAGAGTGCATTTTGGATATCTAGCTCATGGCAAGATAAGTCCCAACGTCTAAATTGGGGAAGTGGCAGGAAACTACTTAGTCCTGCAGTCCCACCTTTGTTTTCCAAGTTAGAGTTACTGGGGAACCCTCTTCTTTGGGAGTTATTGGGCACTAACTACCATTTTAAGAGGTGATCCTTTGATTTTCATTTGTTCTATATTTATTATCAATTGAGCATGGGGACAGAGATCACATTACAAGCCTCAAGCAACACACTTGAATAAAATACTTTTCTCAGCTCTTCTGTGATATGCTATATTTTAGGGACTTTAAATGAGCTTGGAGGGAGGTTGGGATCAAATATCCTTTTAATATCTAAGAGCAGTTAACTTTGTCTCTCTAGTGAGAGGTGTCTCATTGTCACAATTGCATGTTTAGCTATGGGATTCTTTAGTGTTTTTGTTATCTTTCTGCCTATTTTCCTCTTTCAAATCTCTTAGAAGAAACTCCAAGTTGGAGAAAGTATTTACATGATCTTTCTTAGTTTTCCTTTCTTCCCAGAAGGTAAGAAACGATAGTCTTTTACTCTTGTGTTTATTATCTGTTGGAGAGAAGAGTTTGCCCTCTTTTTATCACTTTCCAGTTATTGTAGAAACTTTATTATACTTTCTCTAAAGTACTTAAATATGACCTAAAATGAAATAGTTTAAACACACTGAAAATTTATTTTTGAGCACAGATTTAAAGTGATTTCATCACCATATGGAAACTTGTGAAAGAGTGTTTGAAAGTCCAAGTAGACAGTATTGATTCATTTACCCTCCCTCAAGACCTCAATTATCCATCTGCTGAATTCACCAAATGCAAAACTTATTTTCTCTCTATTCCGTTCACGTTCTCTCTCCACAGTCAGCACCAAATTCCAGTTGGCTCCTCTGAAACATATGGTACTGGCATGGGTTGGGGTGTGGGATGAGGGTGAGGGTTATGGTAAGGAGGGGGAGAAAGAGCTTTTTTATGCTTTTGCATTCCAACTATCTGAAGAGCTTCTGCTTGGACATCTTTTCAGCATAAAAAACTTCCACTTAACATCTGTATCCAAAAATTAGAGAAAATATTCTAAAGTTAGAGAATGGGAGAAGCCCACTACAGAATATATATAGATGAAATAAAATGAAAGTGATTAATTTTAATGAGTTTTACCACCTAGAATTTGGTGAACAAATAAACCAAATATTTGCCTCATTTTTCCATGATAAAAATAACCACAGGCTAGATGAAAGAAAGTTAGTCGGGGTCAGGGGGTGGGCGGCGGGCGGGAACTATGCACTACAATCAGTTACCACTCATTGTTTTGACTTTTATAATTCTTATTTTCAAAGCAATATTGGTTTACTAGCAAAGTACAGCAGAAATCAATCATTTCTTGTCTAACTTTTTAATTTTAGTTTTATAAGTTTCTCTTTTTTCAACCTTTTTATTGAACTATAACATACATTACAGTACACCTGTACTGTAACATACATGTAGAAACATACAGAAACGGGTATCAATCAGAGAATTTTCACAAAGTGAACATTGCCAGAAAGTTCAGTCATGACTATTTCAGTCACAGTCTTCCTCCCCTAAGGGTAACTCCTGTTCTGATTTCTAACACCATTACTATAGATTAAATGCTTGTATACCCCCAAAAAATATTTGTGGAAGCCAAATCCCCATTATGGTGATATTAGGAAGTAGGGCTTTTGGGAGTTTATTAGGTCTTAAGGGTGGGACCCTCATAAATGGAATTCATGTCCTTATAAAAGAAACTCTAGAAAGCTGTCTTGTCTCTTCTGCCATGTGGGGGTACAGAGGGTAGGTAGCTGTCTATGAACCAGGAAACTGGCCTTCACCAGACAATGAATCTAATGGCACCCTGATCTTGAACTTCCCAGCCTCTAGAACAAGCTTGTCCAACCTTCGGCTTGCAGGCCACATGTGGTCCAGTATGGCTTTGAAACACACATTTGTAAACTTTATTAAAGCATTATGAAATTTTTTCACAACTTAAAAACAAGCACATCAGCTATTGTTAGTGTTAGTGTATTTTACGTGTGGCCCAAGACAATTCTTCCAATGTGGCCCAGGAAAGCCAAAAGATTGAACACTCCTGTTCTAGCACCATAAAAAATAAATTTCAGTTGTTTATAACCCTCCTGGTTTATAGTATTCTGTTATAGCAGCCCAAATGTACTAAGACAACCAGATATTACTTTTGTCTATTTTAATATTTTATATAAGTAAAATGAAGCTGCATGAATTATTTTTCTTTCATTTCCTTGGCTTGACATGATGCTTGTGATATTTGTCCATATTGTTGCATATAGTTGATACTTTATTTTTATTGCTGTGTGTAATGATAATGATGGTATATAGTTGATTATATCATATTTATTTGTTTCCAAACTTTGGGTTTTACATTCTTGTACATGTATTCTGGTGCATGTGTGAACACATTTTTGGACACATAGCCAGAAACTGAATTTTGTGTAATGAGATATGTGTAACAGCCTTAGTAGATAAATTAGTTTTTGTACCTGGTTGTGCCATATTACATCCTTACCATCAATAAAAGAAATCTTTAGTTGTTTCACATGTGAACATTTTAGTCATTCTGGTGATTGTGTAGTGATATCTCATTATGCCTTTAACTTGCATTAAAACTTATTAATTTATAAAATACTTATTGACCATTGGGATGTCTTATTTTATGAAACATTTGTTCATTTAAATTTTTTAAATGTAGATTGTATATCTTTTTACTGAGTTGTAGAAGTTCTTTGTTCTAGATATAATTCATTTGTTAATACTACATGTAGCAAATATTGTCTCCCACCTTTGGCTTCTCTTACCTCTCTTCTAATGGTATCATTTGGTAAGCAGATATATTTAATTTTAAGGTAGTCCAAGATATAAATTGTTTTCTTTATGATTACTCCCCTTTGTGTCTAGTTTAAAAAAATCTTTGCTAACCCAAAGTCCATGAAGGTATTCTCTATATGCTGAAATCTTGAGCCCTTTATCTTGTACATTATGATGTATCAATCCACCTACAGTTAATTTTGGAGAGTATGGTATGACATATGGGCCAAGACACATTTTTTTCACATGCATAACCAATTACATAAGTACCCTTTATTTAAATAAAGATTCTTATTTCCTCACTGCTCTGCAACTGCACCTTTGTCATAAATAAAATTTTCATATATGTGTGATTACTTTTTGGAATCTCTGTCTTATTTGTTTATTTTATACCAATTGTATCAAATATTATAGCTTTGTAATAAATATAGTTGGATATCTAGTAGTGTTAGTCTTCCAATTTTGTTTATTTTCTTCAAGATTTTCTTTGGTTATTTTTCACTTATGTTTCTATATGAGTTTTAGATTATATTGCTAATTTACATTAAAATTGACATTGGTATATGAGATTGCATTCCATCTGTCAATAAATTGCTGAAGAATTGTTGTCTTTACAGTACTGAGACTTCTGATGCATGGTCATAAAATATCCCTCCTTTTACTTGTATCTTCTTTACTCTCAGTAATGTTTTGTAGTTTTAAGAGCAGACATCTTATACAAAATGATTAAGTTAACCCCCAAATGAATTAACCACTGTCAGACAAAAAGCCATCACTCCTTCAATAAAGACTACAAACCTTATCTCAATGATGTAGTATTTATTACATCAATCATGCAGTAAAATTACTAGATCTATGAAGAAAAAAGAAATTGTTCCCTTTAACTAGATAAAAAAATTAGTAAATAGAAACAGTCTCAGAAATGATGATATTAGTAGACAAGGATTTTTATAATAGCTATTTAAAATATGTCCAAGGATGTTTAAATCCCTGAAAAAAAAAAAAAAAAAAAAGACAGGCAAATAATGAGGGAACAAACAGTAGATCTTAACAGAGAAAATAAAACATAAAAACAACAAGTGTTAATTCCAGATCAAAAAAATTATGATATGTGGTATAAAATTATGCTGGGTAGACTTGACAACAGAACTGACACTGCAGAAGATGAGACCAATAAACTTTGAGAGAAGTAATATAAACAAATCAAATGAAACACAAAGAGAAACAGGACTGGGAAGAAATTATATAGCACCTCAGTTATTTATGGGGAAATTTCAAGTGGTTTTTTACATATCTAGTTGGAGACATCAGAAGGAGAAAAGTGATTAGGGCAACAAATATTGAAGTAAACACGCCTGAATGTTTTCCAAATTTTATGAGAACTTTAAGCCTCTAATCTGAGAATCAAAGTAAACCACAAACAGAAGAAATGCAAGGAAAACCACATCTAGGTACCAATCAAATTACTAAAAACCAAAAGGAAAATATTAAAGGAATCCCCCAAAAGACAAAATAACAATAAAAGGAATGACCGATAAATTCTTACAAGAAACAATGAAGGTCAAAGGCAATGGAAAGATTTTTATATCCAGTGAAAGACTTTTATATCCAGTGAAAATACTCTTCAAAAATGAAGAGGAAACAAAGATATATTCAAACAAGTAAATGTTGAGAGAATTTGTGGTGGACAGGTCAAAACCATAATATACATTAACGTAAGTTATTTAGGCAAAAGCAAATAATATTAAATGAGAACTCAAATCTATACACAAAATAAAGGTTCTTCAAATGGGAAACATGTATGTCTAAAATAACTTTATGTTTCTTATTTCCCAGTGTCTTTAAAAGATAAATGGATAATTAGATAAAATAATGATATATTTTGTGTTTTAACATATATAAAAGTAAAATGAATGACAATTATACAAAGATGAGAGAGGAACTAGATATATACTGGTATAGGTTCTCATATGTGAAATTATGTCATATTAATTCAGAATAGACTGCTATTAAATAAAGATACATATTATAAATATTAGATCAAACTTTAAAAGAAAAAAGAGGTATAAATAAAAATCTAATATAAGATATAAAATGGTATACTAACATGTGTTCAGTTAATGAAAAAGTCAATAAAACACAGCAAAAGAACAAAGATAAGACAATTAAAAAACATAGTAAAACTGGTAGACCTAAACTCAATAATATAAATAATTATATGAGATGTAAACAGACTAAATACTTTGATAAAACAGCAGAGATTGTTAGACTGGATAAACAAGCAAGATCTACCTATATGCTATTTATAAAAAAATACACTTTAAATAAAAAGACACAGACATAGGTTAAAAGTGAAAGGAGTAAACAAGATACATCATAAAATTTTAATAATCAGGAAGCTGGAATGGCTATATTAATATTAGACAAAGTCAATTTCAGGCAAAAAATTATCCAAAAGAAAGAGGAGAATTTCATAATGATAAAAGACCATTTCACCAAAATATATAATAAACCTAAGTATATATGCAACTAAAGAGTTTCCATATACATACAGCAAAAATTGATAGAACCAAAGGGAGAAATAGACATATCCACAATTAGAGTTACTAAATTTAGCTCTATTTTCTCAGTAACTAATCAATAAGAATACAAAATTCAGTAAGGATATTGACAATTTAAATGTTGCTATCAACCACTTGATACTTATAGAATATGGAAAACACATTTTTTAAAAGTGCCCATGGAACATGAACCAAGGTTAGGCCATATGTTAGATCAAATCTCAATTAATTCAAAATAATTGAAACCATAAAGAGTCATTTTCTGACAACATTAATATCAAATTGCAAATCAATAACAATAAAATTGTCTGGAAAATGGACAAATATTAAGGAAAACATTTTAGGTAACCCATGAGTTAAAGAAAACGAATGTGGGAAATTAAAAAATACTTTGAAAAATAATTAAAATACAACATATCAAAGTTTGTGCAATGCAACTGAAGCTCTGCTTAGAGGGACATTCCTACAGCTTAAATACTTTTATAAGGAAAAGATAAAAGGTTTAAAATAAACAACCTAGATTTCTGCTGTAAGAAGCAAGAATTTAAAAAAATCAAATTAAACTCAGTGTGAATAAAAGGAAGGAAATAACCATGACAGAGGACACATAAAAAAGTCGACACATGATAGAGATAATGTAGAAAAAGAACCCTAGTTATAATGGTCAATAAAATAGATAAAACTCTATTTAGATTGATCACAAAATTTTAAAAAGTGTGGGGGAGAGAAGACACAAATTTCCAATATTAAAAAAGAAAGCGAAGGGCATGAGAAAGATAATAAATATTATGAACAATTTTATGCTAATACCATTGAAAATCTAAAGGAAATAAAAAAGTTCTTGAAAGACAAATGATGAAAACCAAAAAAAAAAAAAAAGATACAGAAAACTTGAATAGTTTCACAACTACTAAAATTGAATTCATAATTAAACACCTCCCCACACATACACACAAAGGTTAAATTCTGTCGACATTTGTTTAAAAAATAACACCATCCTTCCAATTATTTTCACAAAGTGGGAGAGAGGGAACATTTCCCAATTAATTTATCATTAATTCAATTTAGCATTATCCTTTTCCCAAAACCAAACAGAAATATTAAAGACAATATTAAAGACAAATAAGCTTCTTTAACATATACTAAGAAAATCT
>NW_016804657.1:8871468-8874985 GCF_001698545.2 Rhinopithecus bieti
TTTTGAGATGGAGTCTCGCTCTGTCCCCCAGGCTGGAGTGCACAGTGGCGCGATCTGGGCTCACTGCAAGCTCCGCCCCCGGGGTTCACGCCATTCTCCTGCCTCAGCCTCCCGTATAGCTGGGACTACAGGCGCTCGCCACCGCGCCCTGCTAATTTTTTTTTTTTTTTTTTTTTTGTAGTTTTAGTAGAGACGGGATTTCACCGTGTTAGCCAGGATGGTTTCGATCTCCTGACCTCGTGATCCGCCCGTCTTGGCCTCCCAAAGTGCTGGGATTACAGGCGTGAGCCACTGCGCCCGGGCCTATATTATTCCATTTCTATAAAACTATAGAAAAGACAAAACTAATAACACTGTGAATGAAATCAGAACAATGGTTGTCTCTGGCAAGGCAGAGCTAACAGAGTGGAACAGGAGACAACTGTCTAGGGTGTTTTAAATATTTGACTTTCTTATAGAGGAGTGGGTTACATGAGTATGTGCATTTGCCAGTAGTATGTATAAAAGTCCCTACTCTGTAAGCCTCAAGAAATACAACCATTTCCCCATCAGAGACCTCTATAAAAAGGAATGAAACCTGAGACATTTTATAATTTTATAATTTATAATTTTATAAATACACACACACACACACACACACACACACACACACGGGGGCATATTCCTAATAAATTTGGTCCTTTTAGCGTTATGAAATATACCTCTTTATTTCTATTAATTCTTCTTACCCTACAAATCAACTAATCTATTATTGTGATAATTTTAGTCTTTAGTTTACACATTTCCTAGTGTTCACATATTTTTATTTTTCATACTTTGAGTTTTCTGTACTTTCATTTTCACAGTATGTTTTGTAAAGAACATATAGATTTTAAAAACTTCATAATATATTTTGAATATAATAGTATATCATAATCATACTACATTAATATGGAATATTCAGTCTGTTTGCACTTGATGTAGTTATTGATATATTTGTGTTTCAATCTGTTACCCTACAATTTGTTTTCTACAAGTCTTCTGTGTTCTCCTCTCTCTCCTTTTCTTTTAGTTGAATAATTTTTATTTTCCTACAAAATTGTTAACAAAAGTGAAGTCACCTGCTAACTTTCTAGAATCTTAACGTTTTGTTTGTTTGTTTGTTTGTCTTTAGAGATAAGGTCTTGCTCTGTTGCCCAGCCTGGAGTGCAGTAACACTATCAAAGCTCACTGCAGCCTCAAACTACTGGGCTCAAGTGATTCTCTCACCTCTGCCTCTGTGGTAGCTGGGCCTCCAGACTCATGCCATCATACTCAGCTTAAAATATTAATATTTTGCCATGTTTGCTTTAAATCTTTATTTTGAATTTTAAAAGTGTACATACAATGGAAGCCTCCTGTGTTAATTCTCAAGTATTTATTGCTATGACATAGTTTATGTGAAAAGTAATATTAAGTGATTTGGGAGAGTTTCACTCTAACAAGGGAGAATTATTTCAAACTTCACATATTTTCCAAGAGGGATAGTTGTGTCTTTTCTTCAATGATAAGAAGTGTATGTTTTATAAATAGCAGAATCTATTTCTCTCCACTGAATGTGCTTCATTTAGACCACATTTCCTACCAAAAGGAAGGCAACAGAGAGTAGCTGTTCCACGAATTGACAGAGAAGAACAGAAGGTTACTATTGAGTGCTTTTTTCTTCACTTCCTGCCTGCATCTTTTATTGAGACTTACTGCTATCCTTCAATTATTCTCAACTCTATATATTTTAAGAGATGCAACCATTTCTCTATAGAAGATAACTTTTTAAAAAGGAACCAGAACTAAGACATAAACATCAAAAACTATGGTCCTCTTGTATATGAATTTTCAACTTTCAAAGCCTCTTTACTTACATAATCTTATGGAATTCTCAGGACAATTCTGTGAGGTAGTCTGGGTGGTATTCTCCCCATTTTGCAGAGTTCCACAGAAATTCTTGCTTTACATCACAAGCCCACTAAATGAGGAAACAGGGACTGAAAGACACTAAGACTAGGACCCTTTTCTAATGAATAAGCACATTTGTTTCTTTGAAAACTAGCTCTAAATCAAATATCCTTTGATGTTAAAAGGTCCATTTCATACAATGACAATAAACTAGAAATGATTAGAAATTTCTTTTTGCACAGATTTTCCTAGGTCTCAGCCCCAGTCTTTGCCTTGTCCTTCATCCCATTCATTTTCCCTCTTTATCCACTCTTCAGGTTGTAAATTTCCTTTTGGTAGGCTGTTTTCTATCAGGTCAAATTTTGCTGAATGCCCAAGAGACTGATGTAATTCTGACTAGTGTTGACGGATTGAATAAAATCACTAATCATTGCTTGAAAGTTATTCCAGACAAAAGAGAAATGGAGTTGAGAAGAACGATGGAGCTTTTGAGGAGGAGGTTGTTTTCCGACTTTTGAACTTGGCAGATTTCAGACAAAAACTACTGTATGTAACACATGGGTGATGATGGGATACATTAATTGCCATCATCAGGATTTAGATGCACTTGAGAGTGACCGGAAGTCCTGGCATGTAGAATTACCAGAGGAATCTTCTTTTAGGAAGAAAAGGTGAACACTAATTGCAATGGTACATGAAGATCAGATCTCAGAGTAGTGCCAGAGACAGTAGTGTACAGTGCACCTTTCTGCCTACTATTTGTAACACCATCTTCTGACTCTTCAAACTGTCTTGAAACTACCAGGTCAAGGCACTTGCTCCTTTACCTCCTTACCTCCTTATTGCCTGTCTGACTTACTGACTAAGGATCATATTTGGTGATGTCAAGTAATATTAACTATGATTTTAAAATTGAATTTTAAAATGATGAACCCTCACCCTGTTATCAATCCACCCTAGACTAACAGTTTAAATACTGTTGGACTTGGATACTAATCCAAGTAGATTTTTAGGTTTCTTAAATAATGCATAAAATATTTTTAAAAACTGACCATATGCTAGCCCATTAAAGCAAGTCTCAATAATTTCTAAGAATGAGTATCACATAGGTTTTATACTCTAACCACCACTCAAATAAGATAAAATCAATGACAATTTTAAAAAACTTATAAATAACATATAAGTTGGCAAACTTTTCATGACAGATCCTAGACAATAAATAGAATTAAAGAGAAATAACAATAATTCATATGAAAATTTTTACAATACAGCTAAAGCAGTACTTAGAGGAAAATTAATACCTTTAATATTAGTGGTTATTTCAGAAAATTTTAAAAGACTGAAACGTAATGTGCTAACATACAGCTTAAGAAATTAGGAAGAAATAACAGAATAAAACCAAAGATAGTAGAAGAGAAAAGGTAATACAGAAGATAAATCGGGGGGTGGAGCAAGATGGCCGAATAGGAACAGCTCCAGTCTCCAACTCCCAGCACGAGCGACACAGAAGACCGGTGATTTCTGCATTTTCAACTGAGGTACTGGGGTCATCTCACTAGGGAGTGCCGGACAATCGGTGCTGGTCAGCTGCTGCAGCCCGACCAGC
>NW_016804657.1:8875352-8925304 GCF_001698545.2 Rhinopithecus bieti
AGAAAACCAAACACCGCATGTTCTCACTCATAGGTGGGAACTGAACAATGAGATCACTTGGACTCGGGAAGGGGAACATCACACACTGGGGCCTATCATTGGGGGGGGAAGGATTGCATTGGGAGTTATACATGATATAAATGATGAATTGATGGATGCTGACGAGTTGATGGGTGCAGCACACCAACATGGCACAAGTATACATATGTAACAAACCTGTACGTTATGCACATGTACCCTAGAACTTAAAGTATAATAAAAAAATAAACAAAAAAAAGAAAAAAACAAAAAACAGAAAACAAAACAAAAAAAAAAGATAAATCAATGGAATAGAAAATAAAGAAATTATAAATAAACTAAATAAACCCAAATTGAATCTTTAAAAAGATTAACAAAATACCAATGTCTAGTGAGACTGATCAAGAAAAATGAGAGCAAACACAAATAAACCATAGTTAGATGAAAATGATATGTTGCAGATACAACAGAGATTACATGGATAATGAAAAGTTAATTTGATCCTTTCAAGATTTGATTTTAAGATCTTTTAGAGATGATCTAGAGTGGCCTTTTCTCAAAGAGTAATTTAGTTCCATTAAGGCATTGTCTTTGTGCAATCTCTACTGAATGCTTCATATGGTCAGTGAGGTTTATCTATAATGGCTGAGGAGAACTCAAATGATTAGCAACCCTAAGAAAGTTCTGAAATTGTAAGTCCTACAGTTTTCTGGTACCTTTTCTTTCCTTGGAAGTTGTTTTTATCTGACTTTATGGCATTTCAATTCATTCAAGCATAGATTGTTATTCAATCACATACTCAGGAAGTTCCCTATAAAGACTTCTATAACTTTTCTCTAGGTAGATAAATCTTACTGAGGATTCTGCCCCAAATTCTAGCTTCCTTGTTGTTCTTGAACTCTGTTGTCTGCCTTCTCAATTTGAGTTCTTTTTGAGTACCTGGTCCTGGCACCAAAAATTCCAGAATTAGGTTCAGAAAATACATATATATGTGAAGATAAGGTTCATTTCATTTGTTTTCCTTTTCTCAGGGATCGCAGTCCTCTTGTCCAATACCTAATATTTGTTTCCTATATTTTGTCCAGTTTTCTCGTTGTTTACAATGAGAGTAATTCTAGACCTTTCTGATCCCACTTGACTGTTAGAAATCTACCATAAATACTTTAAATTGTTATCTGCAAATTCCAACATCTGGTTTTCCCACAGATCTATTTTTACTGCCAGATGTTTCTATTGATTATAAATAGCATTTTCTATTTCTTTACATATCTAGTGATTTATAAATTATTGTCAATAATTGTGATCACATTGTCCAGGCTCTGGATTCAGTACTTTTTTTCTGAATAATTTTGTTTTGTTCTATAAATCAGTTAAATTACCAGTGGATCACTTTCATCTTGTGATGGCTTGACTTTGTAAGCCATTTCCAAATTCCCCGTAGTCGTTGGGTCAATATTTTAGTCATGGGACATAATCTTTATGCCTAAAGTATAGTCATTCTGTGGTTTTAATGAAAACTCCAAGCCCCTTAGCTGGACTCAAACTCGGAATCCTTGGTGTTCCCTGCAATAGAATGCCACTAAAATCTCTGCTTAACTCTGTCGGCCTTCAAGTTATTATTTTCCTCTTGGAATCTTGGTCCTGAATAAGTACAGTTCATGAGTAAGCCAAAAATTTGAGAAGAGTTTTTTGTTTTGTTTTGTTTTGTTTTGAGATGTGATCTCACTATGTTGCCCAGGCTGGACTTGAACTCCTGGCCTCAAGGGATCCTCCTGTCTCAGCCTTTTAGTAGCTAGAATTACAGATGCAGAGAATTTACCCATCAGTATGGAGGCTCCCCTACTGTGGTACCACCATATTTTAGATTTCTCATCTGTTCTCCATCTCCTCAGATCATTAAAACTGCACCCTTCCTTTGATTTTTATAATTTACACAGAGTGTCATTGTTATTGCAGGGAAGGTTAGTCTGATAGAAGTTACTTACAAGGTTAGTCTGATCAAGCTATAATTGTTATTGGCAGAGAGGTTAGTCTGATATAATACGTTACCATTACTTGAACCCGAAACCAGTTCTTATGCTTGACATACTTAGAAAATGGTATACTTCCAATGGATTTTAAATATGAATTTAAGTAAGTTAAGTAGCAATTTTATTGCTTTGTATTTAATATTGGAAATACTTCATTCTTTCGAACTTAGATGTCTCTGTTGAAACCTAGCCATTGTCCTTCAAAACTCTTAATTTACTACCTCTTGTACAAAATACACTCTGATTTTTAAAAAGTAATTCACCAGTCACTGAGGAATGTTTTACAGACACTATTTTGTTCAAGCCCAACAACAGCCTAAAAAGGAAGTAGTATCTCAACCCTCATGTTGTAGCTGAAGGCAGCTTAGAGAGAAGAAATAGTGTGGCCAGTATTATACAGCTTAGCAACTAAGAGATCTGGGATTTGAACCAAAGATTCTGTGTATACTCTTGGACATTATGCTACTGCCTCTTGGCATAATTCTCTAGCCAGAAGTAATTTCTCTTTTCTTTAAATTCCCTTAGCACATTAAATACTTTTAGCCATTAATCATACTGTTTCATTATTGAAGTATGTTTTTATTCCACTGCAGGCCATATCTTATTTATGACTTTCCAAGAGAAATTGTAAAACAGACTTGGATTCAAATCCCACTCTCACTTACTGGTTGACACTGTACAAAACCATATAATCTCTCTCTTTCTCTCTCTCTGTTTTAACTAATAGAGTGAAAACTATACCATTACATATAAGTATTGTGAAAATTAAGTAAAGTAATGTACTCCTAGCAACCATTACTAAGTGGCAGCTGGTATTGTTCAAGTTTCTTAGAGCCCTTAACTCATTGCTCAGTGCTTTCTCATGTAACATCTTATTAAATCACCACAACCACCATGAAGTCGTTAGTATCTCCATTTTCCAGGAAAGAAAACTGGTGCTTTATAGGGACAGTAGACTTTCAATAACTGTTTCTAACTGAATGACTCTTTGCATGGCCTTTAAATGCCTCTCCAGACGCATAGACTCTTTTACTAATAAAAAGTCCTGCCCACCTTCCCTGTTACATGGGGCCAAGGTGAAAGGTTGGGTATCAGCTCTCAAATCAATCTTTGAAAGTGAAAGCAGTTGACCCTTTGCCAGTATTCTCTGGTCTTATTGACTTCCCGCAGTGAAACCTCTATTTTGAAACAAGACTCCAGAGTCACCACTGGTTAAAAAGACAAAAATAATGTCATTAACTCTGTTTGTTTTGTTTGGGATAAAGTGTCCTGAACTCATAACAAATGTCCTCTTGTTAGCAAATGGAAAAGCATAATTAAGACAGCTTTTCCACCACTTTTAATGAGCATCGAGCTTCCTCTCTACTTCTCTTTCTCAATTTTTTTAACGAGATACCAATTTCCTCCTGTCCAGCATTCACTGATACTTTAAGCAATAAAACAGACAGCTTTAATTTTCATCTTAGTGTGAAGTTTTGGTATTAATTTATTCATCTGTGACCTGCGCCACACTCTTCTCATGCTAAATGGCCTGTTAATCTTTAAAATTAGCAAGGTGTCTCAGACCAAAAAGTGAAAGAGAGAAGAAAAAAGAAACGAAAGAGAAAAAGTTAGGAAAAGAAAGAAGGCTTCTACTTAGGGTATTACGGAAACACTGATATTTTCATCTTGCTGCCTACAACTTCAGCATCCTCTGAAAACACAAGGCCGCAATGAAGACTTTTTTCCTGGGTTCCCCCAACTCCTCTTCGACTAGAATCCAAGTGTAATGCAGTCTGTCCAGACTGAGATGTTGGTTAGGGTCAGGCTGATGTAAATGGAGACCCTGCTGTGGGGCCAGGAGCAGCAGGCAGCCCCTGGAAGTGTAGCTGGTGAAGGGCAGAGAAAAGGGTTTTTTTAAAGGCAGAATCAGCTGACCCCAGCTGTTGTTTGCCATCTGGAGAGAGGCAGCCTTGGCAGATTTGGGCAGAAAACTGCTTATTTATGAAAATACATACATATTTTAAAACTTCAATAGCTCTTTAAAGACTTTCAGAAGTCTTAGGGTTGAGTATAAAGATAATTTAGATTTGCACTCGGCAAAATTCTGCACCTTTTTCTGTATATTTTGCTTCTCTTTATCCCATTCTTATAGTCATAGTTGTAGATCATATGCCTCTATTAAGTTAGGTAAACTGTTTCTGACCAAAAATGCACTAACTTCCACCTTTATCTGTTATTGCATTTTTCTTTGTTTCTCTTCTGCCTTGACAGGCTCTTTTTTTTTTTTTTGAGATGGAGTCTCGCTCTGTTGCTCAGGCTGGAGTGCAGTGGCGGGATCTTGGCTCACTGCAAGCTCTGCCACCCAGGTTCACGCCATTCTCCTGCCTCAGCCTCCCAAGTAGCTGGGACTACAGGTACCCGCCACCACGCCCAGCTAATTTTTTGTGTTTTTATAGAGATGGGATTTCACCGTGTTAGCCAGGATGGTCTCGTGGTCATCCTGGACCTCGTGATCTGCCTGCCTTGGCCTCCCAAAGTGCTGGGATTACAGGCGTGAGCCACCACGCCTGGCTGACAGGCTCTTTAATCATCTTCACGATTATACTTCATATTTTAAAAACATAGTTATTAGATGTAATTCATATACTATGAAATTTTCTCATGCAAAGTATGTAATTCAATGGGTTTCAGGATATTCAGGGAGTTAAGCAAACTTCACCATAATCTAAGTTTAGAATATTTTCTTTACCCTAAAAGGAAACCCTGAGCCATTAGCAATCATTCCCTATTTCTCTCCTATCCCCATTCCCAGCTATAGGCAACTACTAATCTTCTGTTTGTCTCTATGTATTTGCCCATTCTGGACATTTCATATAAATTGAATGATATGATATGTGGTATTTTGTCAGTGGCTTCTTTCAACTGACACATTGTTTTCAAGGTTTATCCATGTTGTAGCATGTATCAGTACTTCATTCCATTTTATGATTGAAAACTGTTCCATTATATGGATATATCACATTTATTTATTATCCATTCATCAGTTGATAGACATTTGTTTTTTTCTTTTTTCATTTTTTTGACTATTATAAATAAAGGTGTTAAGAAAATTCAGGTTTTTGTGTGGAACATTCGCTAGTAGACCTGGGTTCTTTGGTAGGTCTATACTTCATATTTTAAACTTGGAAAAAGTACTTTTTCCACTTTATATTTTCACCATGAATGTATGAAAGTTTCAATTTCCTCATATCTTGTTTGACACTTGTGAGTACCCGTCTTTGTGGTCATAGTTATCTTAGTGGGTGTGAGGTAGTATCTCATTGAGGCTTTGGTTTGTGTTTCCCTAGTGGCTAATGATGTTGAGCATTTCTTAATATGATCGTTGGTCATCTGTATATGTTCTTTGGATAGGTGCTTATTCAAATCAATTACCCATTTTTTAATTGAGTCATCTTATTATTATTAAGTTGTGATTGCTCATTATGTTTTCTGTACATCAGTCTCTTATCAGATATGTGAGTTGCAAATATTTTTTCCCATTTTGTCAGTTGTCTTTCCACTTTTTTGATGGCATCATTTGCAGAACAAACGTTTTCAATTTTTATGAAGTTTAATGTATCTATTTTTTATTTTGTTGCCTTTCTACAGCCTAATTCAAGGATATAGAGATTTATCCTTATGCTTTTCTCTAAGGATTTTGCAGTTTTAAATTTTAAATTTAGGTATCTCACCCATTTTGAGTTCATTTTTACGTATATTGCTAGGGAGGTATCCAACTTCATTCTTTTGCATGTCAAAATCCAGTTGTCCCCGTGTTATTTGTTGAAAAGATTAGTCTTTCTTCATTGGATTATCTTGGTGCTCTTGTTGAAAATTAATTGATTATAAGTAGAAAGGTTTATTTCTGGGCTCTCAGTTCTATTCCATTGATCTAGACATCCATCCTTATGCCAGTAACACAGAGTCCTGATTACTGCAACTGAGTAAAATTTTGAAACCAGAAAGTGTGGGTCCTTCAACTTTTCTATGCTTTTTCTAGTTTTACTATTCTGGAATGTTTGAATTTCCATATGAATTTTATGTTCTGATTGCCATTTTTTGCAGAAAAAAAGGAGTGGAAATTTTGACAGCGATTACACTTAAGTCTGTAGATCAATTTATGGAGTATTAACATTTTAACAATATTAGGTTTTCCACTCCATGAACATAGGATGTCTTTTAGCTTATTTAAATTTTTAAAAAATGTATTAAGTGATATTTTGTAATTCTGAGTACATATTTTATACTTCTTCCTTTAAATTTTTTCCTAGGTATTTTTTGTTTTATGAAAATGATTTTATTATTCTCAATATTGTCTTCTACATGATTTTTAGTTTTTTTAAAAAAACCTTTTATTTTAGGTACAGGGCTACAAGTACAGGTTTGTTACATGACAATATCGTATAATGCTGAAGTTTTGGGTATAGATCCCATCACCCAGGTAGTGAACACAGTATCCAATAGGTAGTTTTTCATCCAACACCCACCTCCCTCCCTCCTCTCTCTAGGAGTTGACAGTGTCTATTTTTCCCATATTTATGTCCATATGTGCTCAATGTTTCGCTCCCACTTATAAGCGAGAACATATGGTATTTGGTTTTCTCTTCTTGCATCAATTTGCTTAGGATTATGGCCTCCAACTGGATCCATGTTATTGCAAAGGTCATGATTTCATTCCTTTTTATGGCTGCATAGTATTTCATGGTATATATATGTGTCACATTTTAAAAATCCAATCTACCATTGATGGGCATCTGGGTGGATTCCATGCCTTCGCTGTTGTGAATAGCACACTGATGAACATACAAGTGCATGTGTGTTTTTGGTAGAATGGTTTATTTTACTTTGGGTATATACCCAGTAATGAGATTGCTGGGTCAAATGATAACTCTGTTTTATGTTCTTTGAGAAATCTCCAGACTGCTTTCTATAGTAGCCAGACTAATTTACATTCCCACCAACAGTGTATAAGCATTCCCTCTTTTCCACAGCCTTGCTATCATCTGTTGTGTTTTGACTTTTTATGATAGCCATTCTGACTGGTGTGAGATGGCATCTCATTGAGGTTTTGATTTTTTTCATATGTTTGTGCATATGGATGCTGAGCATTTTTTCATATGCTTGTTGGCTGCTTATATGTGTTCTTTTGAGAAGTAACTATTCATGTTTTTTGCCCATTTTTTAGTGGGGTTATTTGTTTTTTGCTTGTTGATTTGTTTAGGTTCCCTGTAGATACTGGATATTAGGCCCTTGTTAGATACACAGTTTGTGGTATCTTCTCCACTTTTTAGGTTTTCCCTTTACTATGTTAATAGTTTCTTTTGCTGTGTAGAAGCTCTTTAGTTTAATTAGGTTCCACTTGTGTATTTCTGCTTATATTGCAATTGCTTTTGGATACTTAGCCAAAAATTCTTTGCGAAGGCCAATGTTGAGAAAAGTATATTGTAGGTCATCTTCTAGAATTTTTATAGTTTGAGGTCTTAATTTAAATATTTAATCCATTTTGAGTTACTTTTCTGTACGGTGAAAAGTAGAAGTCCAGCTTCAGTCTTCAGCTTATCATTAGCCAGTTATCCTAGCACCATTTATTAAATAGAATGTCCTTGCCCCATTTACTTCTTTTACATTACAGTAAATAAAATTGTTTTCTTATTTTTATTTTTGGGTTGTTCATTGCTTACCTGTAGAAATACAATTAACTTTTCTATAATAATCTCGTATTCTTCAGCCTTGCTGAGCTTATTTCTTAGTTCTAAAAGTTTCTTTAGTGAAATCATAGGGGTTTCTATACAAGATCCTATCATCTACAAGTAGAGATAGCTTTACTTTCTCCTATCTAATCTAGATTTTCTTTCTCTTTTGTTCTTTCTTTATCTTTTCTTTCTTCTTTCTTTCTTTTCCTTCCTTCCTTTCTCCTTCTTTCTTTCTCTCTCTCTCTTTCTTTTTCTTTCTTTCCCTCCCTGCCTCCCTCTCCTTCCTTCGTCTTTCTTTCTTTCTTTCTTTTCCTTTCTTTCTTTCTTTTTCTTTCTTTCTTTTCTCTTTCTTTCATCTTCCTCCCTCCCTCCCTCCCTCCCTCTCTTTCTTTTTTTCTTTCTCTCCCTCTTTCTTTCTTTTACTGAACAGATGTAATTAAATAGAGGTATTGAATAGAGCTAATGAGAGCAGGCATCTTGTCTTTTTCTTGCTTTAGTTATGCATTTTTTATATAATACTCCTCATCATATTGAAGAAGTTCCCTTCTGTTCTTAGTTTGTTGAGCATTTTATAACATAAGGTGTTGAATTTTGTCACATTAATTTTCTGCATCTGTTGAGTTGACCACGTGGTTTTCATCGCTTCTTTCCATTAATATGGTGTATTGCATCAATTTATTTTTGTATGTTGATCACCCTTGCATTCCTGGAATAAATCATTATGAAATTATCTTGTTTTAATGGATACTGGATTTGGTTTGCTAGTATTTTGTTATGGATATTTGAATTTATATTCATAAAGGATACTGGTCTAGAGTTTTATTTTCTTGTGATATCTTTGCCTGGTTTTAGTGTTAGGATAATACTGGCTTCATAAAGTGAGTTGATAAATATTCTCTCCTTTTCTGTTTTGGGATAGTTTGTGAATGATTGTGTCTTAGTCTGTTTTTTGTTGCTATAATAGAATAGCACAGACTTTATAAAGAAAAGAAATTTATTTCTCACAGCTCTGGAACATGGGATGTCAAATATCTAGGTGCTGGCACCTGACAAAGGCCTTCTTGCTGCATTACACCAAGGCAGAAGGTGAGAGAAAGAGCAAGAGAAAAAGCAAGGAATCAAACTCACAGACTCAAGTGTCTTTATAACTGACACTAATCCATTTGTGAGGATAGAGCCTTCATGACAAACTCAACACCTCCCATTAGGCCACATCTCTCAACACTGTTATATTAGAGATTAAGTTTTTAACACTCTTTTGGAGGAGGAGACACATTCAAACCATAGCAGGGTACTAATTCTTCTTTAAATGTTTGGTTTAATTCACTATTGCAATGAATCTGGAACTAGGCTTTGCTTTGTCAAAAGTTTTAAAATTATTAATGAGATTGCTTCACTTTCTGTTGGTCTATCCATATTTTCTATTTCTTCCTGAGTCAGTTTTGGTGATTTATGTTTCTCAGAATTCTCAATTTTCTCTAAGTTATGTATTTTGTTGGCATATATTTGTTCATGGTATTCTCTAACGTGCCTTTTTATTTATTTAAGGCTGGTAGTCATGTCTTTTCTTTCATTTCTGATTTTAGTAATTTGATTATTCTCTTTTCTTTTTCAGCTTAGCTAAGGACTTTTCAATTTTGTCAACCTTTTGAAAGAACCAACTTTGTATTGTTGATTTTTTCTATGTTTTATATTATGTATAATTATTTACTTTTAATGTTAGTACTTTTTAGTTTAAAGCACACGTTCACATCTAGCCACTTCCAACTTCTTCCATGAGACCAAGAGATTGTCCTTATTTCAAGCGTCTTCTTTAAACTGTCTCTTCATTGATATCCTGTACCCCAGTTCACCCAGGTTGGTGTCACTTGAATAAATGTGGGTTATAGTGGCAACTATGTCCTATTACTTATCAGTCTCTCAAACCAACTACACAGCTTATCAGCACTGAATGAAAGAGAAAGAAGAACTAAGAAGGAAGTGGGAAAGACAGAATCGAAGTCTTGAAAGGACTGTCAGGGCTTTGTGTCTCTTCCGTTTTTCAATGAACTTTGCTTCATGACTTTCAGAATTGCTTTCTCTATCTTGTTTCTTAACTTTGTACATGAAATCATGTGTTCGATGAACTAATTATACTATTGTTCAATACTGAGGTTACCAAATTCTTGGCATACTAATATGGTTTGGCTCTCTTTCTTCACCCAAATCTCATGTTGAATTATGATCCCAGTGTTGGAGGTGAGGCCTGGTGGGAGGTGATTGGAGCATGAAGGTGGTTTCTAATGGTTTAGCACCATCCCCCTAGTGCTGTCTCATGATAGTGTTCTCACAAGACCTGGTTGTTTAAAAGTGTGCAGCACCTCCCACTTTGCTCTCTTTCTTTTGCCCGCCATGTGAAGATAGTCCTGCTTCCCCTTCACCTTCTGCCATGATTGTAAGTTTTCTGAGGCCTCCTCATCCATGCCTCCTGTACAGCCTGTAGAACTGTGAGTCGATTAAACTTCTTTTTTATAAATTACCCAATCTCACGTAGTTCTTTATAACAATGCAAGAATGAACTAATATCAAAAACTGGTACCAGAGAAATGGGGCATTGTAAAGATACCTGAAAATGCGGAAGCAGCTTTGGAACTGGGTAATGGGCAGAGATTGGAACAGTTTGGAGGGTTCAGAAGAAGACAGGGAGATGAGGGAGAGTTTGAAACTTCCTAGAGACTTGTTGAATGGTTATGACCAAAATGCTGGTAGTGATATGGACAATGAAATCCACACTGAGGAGGTCTCAAATAGAAATGAGAAACTTATTGGGAACGGGAGCAAAGATCCCTCTTCTATGCTTTAGCAAAGGGACTAGCAGCACTGTGGCCCTGCTACTGAGATCTGTGGATCTTTGAACTTGAGAGCAATGACTTAATGTATCTGGTGGGAGAAAATTTAAAGGAGCAAAGCATTCAAGATGTGGCCTGGCTGCTTTTAACAGTGTATGCTGATATGCTTGCACAAAGAGATTTTCTGAAACTGGAACTTATATTTAAAAAGGAAGCAGAGCATAAAAGATTGGGAAATTTTGCAGCCTGACCATGTAATAGAAATTAAAAACCTAATTTTCTGAGGAGTAATTCAAGCCTGCTGCAGAAATTTGCATAAGTGAAAAGGAGCCAAATATTAATAGCCAAGACAATGAAAAAAATGCTTCCAAGGCATTTCAGAGACCTTTGTGGCAGCTCCTCCCATCACAGGCCTGGAGACCTAGGAGAAAGAAAGTGGTTTCATGGGTCAGAATCAGGGCCCAACTTATCTGTACAGCCTTGGGATATGCCACCTTATTTCCCAGCCACACCAGTTCCATCCGTGACTAAAAGGGACCAAGGTACAGCTCAGACTGTTGCTTCAGAGGGTGCAAGCCCCAAGCCTTGGCAGCCTCCACATAGTATTAAGCCTGTGGGTGTGCAGAAGGCAAGAATTGAAGCTTGGGGGGCTTCCACCTAAATTTTAAAAAATGTATGAAAATGCCTGTTGTCCAGGCAGATATTTGCTGCAGGGGCAGAGCCCTCATGGAGAATTTCTACAAGGGCATTACAGAGGGAAAATGTAGGGTTGTAGCCCCCACACAGAGGGGCACTGCATTTGTCCATTTTCACACTGCTGATAAAGACATACCTGAGATGGGGCAGTTTACAAAAGAAAGAGGTTTAATGGGCTTATAGTTCCACGTGGCTGGGGAAGCCTCACAATCATGGTTGAAGGCAAGGAGGAGTAAGTCACATCTTATGTGGATGGCAGCAGGCAAAGAGAGAGAGTTTGTTCAGGAAAACTCCTATTTTTTAAACTATCAGATCTTGTGAGACTCATTCCCCATCATGAGAATAGCACAGGGAAGACCCGCCCTCATAATTCAATCACCTCCTACTAGGTTCCTCCCCTGACATGTGAGAATTGTGGGAGTTACAATTCAAGGTAAGATTAGGGTGGAGGCAGAGCCAAACCATATCATTCTGCTCCTGGCCCCTTGCAAATCTCATGTCCTCACATTCCAAAACCAATCATCCCTTCCCAACAGTCCCCCAGAGTCTTAATTCATTTTAATATTACCTCAGAGTCCAATGTCTCATGTGAGACAAAGCAAGTCCCTTCTGCCTTTGAGCGTGTAAAATCAAAAGCAAATTGGTTACTTCCTAGATACAATAGGGGTATAAGCATTGGGAAAATACTGTCATTCCAAAAGGAAGAAATTGGACAAAACAAAGGGGCTACAGGCCCCATGCAAGTCCAAAATCCAGCAGGGCAGTCAAATCTTAAAGCTCCAAAATGATCTCCTTTGACTCCATGTCTCACATGCTGGTCGTGCTGATGCAAGAGTTGGGTTCCTACGGTCTTTGGCAGCTCCACCCCTGTGGTATTGCAGGGCACAACCTTCCTCCTGGCTGCTTTCACAGACTGGCGTTGAGTGTCTGTGGCATTTCCAGGCACACTGTGTAAGCTATCAGTGGATCTACCATTCTGGGGTCTGGAGGACGGTGGCCCTCTTCTCACAGCTCCACTAGGGAGTGCCACAGTAGAGAATCTGTGTGGGGACTCCAATCTCACATTTCCCTTTTGCACTGACCTAGCAGAGGTTCTCCATGAGAGCCCTGCTCCTGCAGCAAACTTATTCCTGGATATCCAGACATTTCTATACATCTTCTGAAATCTAGGCAGAGGTTCCCAAACCCCAATTTTTGACTTCTGTGTGCCTGCAGGCTCAATGCCACGTGGAAGCTGCCAAGATTTGGGGCTTGCATCCTTTGAAACTATGAACCAAGCTGTACCTTGGTCCCTTTTAGCAATGACTGGAGTGGCTGAGATGCAGGGCACAAAGTCCCTAGGCTGAACACACCACAGGGACCCTGGGCCTGGCCCACAAAACAATTTGTTCCTACTAGGCTTCTGGGTCTGTGATGGGAAGAGTTGCCATGAAGACCTATGACATGCCCTGGACACATTTTATCCGTTGTATTTGGGGTTAACATTTGACTCCTTGTTATTTACACAAATTTCCACAGCCAGCTTGAATTTCTCCTCAGAAAATAAGTTTTCCTTTTTTCCTATATCATCAGACTGCAAATTTCCTGAACTTTAATGCTCTGTTTTCCTTTTAAAATGGAATCTTTTTTAACAGCACCGAAGTCACCTCTTGAATGCTTTGCTGCTTAGAAATTTCTTCTGCCAGATATCCTAAATAATCTCTCTCAAGTTCAAAGTTTCACAAATCTCTAGGGCAGGGGCAAAATGCCACCAGGCTCTTTGCTAAAACATAACAAGAGCTACCTTTGCTCCAATTCCCAACAAGTTCCTCATCTCCATCTAAGACCACCTCAGCCTAGACCTTATTGTTCATATCACTATCAGCATTTTTGTCAAAACGATTCAACAAATCTCTAGGAAGTTCCAAAAGCCCACATTTTATTGTCTTCTTCTGAGCTCTCTGAACTGTTACAACCTCTGCCTGTCACCCATTTCCAAAGTCACTTACACATTTTGGGGTATCTTTCTAGTAGCACCCCACTCCTGGTACCAGTTTACTGTATTAGTCCATTTTCATGCTGCTGATAAAGACATACCTGAGATGGGGCAATTTACAAAACAAAGAGATTTAATGGACTTAGCGTTCCACATGGCTGTGGAAGTCTCACAGTCATGGGGGAAAGCAAAGGGGAGCAAGTCACCTCTTACATGGATGGCAGCAGGCAAAGAGAGAGAGCTTGTGCAGGAAAATTCCCATTTTTAAAACTATCAGATCTTGTGAGACTCATTGCCTTCAATCATGAGAACAGCTCAGGAAAGACCCACTCCCGTAATTCAATCACCGCCCACTGGCTTCCTCCCATAACACATGGGAACTGTGAGAGTTACAATTCAAGATGATATTTTGGTAGGGAAACAGCCAAACCACATCAGGCACTGTGCAGTGGAGCTGTGAGAAGAGGGCCACCATCTTCCAGCCCCCCAAATGATAATTCACTGGCAGCTTGCACCGTGTACCTGGATAAGCCACAGGCACTCAACTCCAGCCTGTGAAAGTAGCCCTGGGAGCTGTACCCTGCAGAGCCATAGGGACAGAACTTCCCAAGGCCTTGGGGATCCACCCCTTGCATCAGCATGTCCTGGATATAAGACACGCAGTCAAAGGATATTATTTTGGAGCTTTAAGGTTTAATGACTGCCCTGCTGGGTTTAGGACTTGCATGGGGCCTGTAGCCCCTTTGTTTTGGCCAATTTCTCCCTTTCAGAATGTATTTACCCAATGCCTGTGCCCCTATTTTATCTTACAAGCAACTAAGTTGTTTTTGATTTTAGAGGCTCAGAGGCAGAAGGGACTTGCCTTGTCTCAGATGAGACTTTGGACTTAGACTTTTGAGTTAATGCTGGAATGAGTTAAGACTTTGAGGGATTGTTGGGAAGGCATGACTGTGTTTTGAAATGTGAGAAGGACATGAGATTTGGGAGGGGCTCAGGGTAAAATGATCTGGTTTTGCTCTGTGTCCCCACCCAAATCTCATGTTGAATTGTGATCTCTAGTGTTGGAGATGGGACCTGGTGGGAGGTGATTGGATCATGGGGGTAGTTTCTAATGGTTTAGCGCCATTGCCCTAGTGCTGTCTCATAATAGCATTCCCATGAGATCTGGTTGTTTAAAAGTGTGTAGCAGTCCCCCTTTGCTTTCTCTCTGGTGATAACCATATGAAGTGTGCCTGCTTACCTTTTGCCTTCAATGATTGTTAGTTTCCTGAGACCCCCTCAGAAGCCAGAAGCCTATGGACACCTGGCTATAAAACCTCTATTCTTTATAAATTACAATTTTTATAATAATGTAACATAGGCTCTATTCTTTATAAATTAAATCTCTCTTCTTTATAAATAAATTACCCAGTCTCAGGTATATCTTTATAGCCATGCGAGAATAGACCAATACACATATATACCACGGCCTCTCTGTCCCTTGCCCGTGGCAGACATAACCAATCTATGCTAAGCTCTGATGTGGCTTTATAGTTCTTAAAACAAGACTCCACATAAATACTACTAACATCTATGACTCAGTAATTGCAGACCGAGACATTTATATAACATAAATACATACATATGTTAACCAAAGATGTGTATTAGAACTTTCAAATCAACATTATTTATAGTATTTCAAAACAAAAAAAACTATAAAATACTCATCATTAGTAGATTAGATAAATAAATACAGTATCTTTACACAATGGGGTGCTATACAGCAATGAGAATAAACACTCTACACCTGCATTGAAAAATACAAGTGATGCTTACAACTGTAACATTAATATAAGGAAGCTAAATATGAAAATTATACACTGTGGTGTCCCATGTATATATAGTTTAAGAACAGGCAAAATTTATCTTTGTCATTATAAGTTAAGGTAATAGTTAGCTTTGGGAATAGGCTAGAAGTAATTGTGAATATGGTCACTAATGGACAGGTAATGTTCTCTTTCTTGATCTGAAGCTCAGTACCACCCAAAGGGTCCTGAATTTGTGAAAAATTCCTAGCCTGTAGTCTTATGATATATTGTTTGAATATTTCAGTTCAATAATACATTTTTAAGTTTACCTTACTTGCCCCTACAAGGAGACTCCCTAAGACTCTGAACCATGTTTCTGTTTCATTGAAACTCTCCTGGATTTAGGGCAGTGATAGAAGCATAACAGAAACATGTTTGCTACGCTCTTCATTCCTTTCCTACATTTCAATATTCCAGTCCTGCTAAAATCTGACTTATTTGAGCATTTAATTCTGTAATTACCTTCTATCCGACAGGGCCAATATTCCTAGCAAACTCCAACCCAGGCTTATTCCACAGTGTTCCTCACATTTTGGTTCCCATTTATGATACCTTGACTTCTTCCCTCTGCTGCCAGACCATGACAAACCGTGGGATTAGGTCTATTCACTGACATTCTGGGTTGGAATAACTAACTTAGAATACATGAAATAAAGAAATTTATTGACACAGGAACTTGTGGTATACCTATGAATTATACCAGTCACATGCTGTTCAGTCCTAAAGCAGAAAACTCTTAAGAACTCTCAAATACTACAGGTATTTCCTTCTGCATGAGAGGGAGGGCCACTGAATATCTTTTGTACTGGGGCTTCCACATCTATGAGGGATATGGGTTATCTCAGAGGCTGATATAAGTACATTTAAGTTTAGACCAAGCTCTGGGAGGTCAGCTGGATCAGGGAACATAGACTGAATTATGTTGCAGTGACAAACAACTCTCAAATATCACTTACTTATAACAAACATTTATTTCTTGCTTAAGCTATATCCATTGCAGGTCAACTATGGCCCTGCTCCACTTCATCTTCTTTTAGGATTCAGACTAAAGGAAAAATAGTTTTCAGGATTATTTCTCATCTTGAGGCAAAGAGAAAAGAGAACATTGTGTGATGGCTTTTAAACTTTATGATAAGAAGTGGCACACATCACTTCTGCTCACGTTTAATTGGCTAACGCAAGCAACATAGCAAAACCTAGCACCAACAGTGCTATCATCCTTTCAGATGAAGAAACACTGAGTATTTATAACAATAACAATCCACCACGAGAGTGAAGCTGAAAGAAAGATGGGATGTGGTCTCTTTCCCTAGTAATTTATAAACAATTGGGGACAATAAATTTATACTCCATATTCTTCTGCTTACAATGTAATCTCTGATATTTTTAGCCTGAACACTTAGGGCAGAGGAAAACACTAGATGTTAGTCCATATAAACCATCCTTGCTGCAACATTTTCTTGACTTTTAAGAATCTTCCCTCCCATACCCCCGTAATGTAGACAGATGGAGGCAAGTGTCTTCCTTGAAGTGTCTGGTTGATGAGAATGGAGAGTAGAGCCTGGGATGTGTTCAAAGATGGACTTAGATTCACTTATGGAGCCATCTCATCAAGCACAGGTATGCTGTCTGAAGATTAAGAACGATAATAGAAGACAGACCCCTACTAGGCTCATTCTGCACTCCTCCCTGAGGTTAGTGGAAAATGAGACAATTGCCACTTTCTGAAAAAGTCTAAATGTTTCCTTTGGAAAAAGATACTGAAGCTCTTTCCTAATCCTTAAAAAGCCTGGACAAAAAGGCTACAAAATATTATCCTTGAGAAACTTCAACAGAATGGCCACACATGCTCCCTAGGTCAGAGTCCCCTGGCTTGCCATAAGAGAACAATCCTGGAGTGTCCTCCAGGGAGTGCCTGTGGAATGTGGATCACTGGGCAGTTAACACTGGGCAGTTTCAGCACACAGGACTTGTGATTGGTCCAAGTGGATGAACTGAGCTACTATTGTCCCAACTAAACAGATTAGGCTTTACCCAAAGCTGCAGAAACAGCCAGGTGTCTATGCTGAAGGATGCTGAGTGAATCAGTTAGGTATCATTTTCCCTTTAATTCCAACACAAGGAAGATCTGTCACTCCCAGTCACTGTGGAAAGGAACTAGAGGGTGGGGCTTAAAAAGGAAAAAAAGAGGCAACACAGTACAAAGCCCATCCTTAAATTCCTCTGAAAGGAGGGTGGCAAATGAGGAGATGAGGAGGAGTGGGGAAATTGCAAAACAAATATGTGCCCCAGATCCATCTGGAAGCCAGATACTCAGTGTGTGGGCAAAAAACTCTCTTCTGTTCCAGGTGCTGTCTCTGGTGGCTGTGTGGCTTAGTCTACCCCTCCCTCTCACCAAACCACAGGGAAGTCCTACTCCTCTGCAACTCCCCCAAGACACATGGCTTACTGTCTGAAAGTACAGTTTTGCTAAAACCAACTGATGAAATTATTTTTCCCAAGTATGGTTTTATTACCAAGATGATAAATCATATAATCATTAGTTGTGCAACTTGAATGGACTTTAGAGAGTAGCAATAATAGAAAGAGATAATGGACAGATGTAGACTTCAATTCTCAATCCCATTCATGAGCTAAGTAAATAAGTTATTTAATTTCTCCAAAACTCCATTTTTCTAATTTGTGAAGTGGTGACGAAAACAATATCGCCCTTATCCTATAACCATTCTTTATTCATACATCTATCCATTCATTTAAGAAATACATCCTATCTATGTTTACTGTGTAGAAGACACCTGATACGGTAATGGGTTGGCTGTGTCCCCACCCAAATCTCATCTTGAATTGTAGTTCCCATAATCCCTGTGTGTCATGGGAGGGACCCAGTGGGAGATAATTGAATCATAGGGGCAGTTACCTCTATGCTTTTCTCATGCTAGCGAGTAAGTTCTCATGAGATCTGAGGGTCTTACAAGGAACTTTTCCCCTTTTGCTTAGCACTTTTCATTCTTCTCTGTCCTGCCACCATGTGAAGAAGGGTGTATTGCTTCCCCTTCCATCATGATTGTAAGTTTCTCGAAGCCTCCCCAGCCAGGTAGAATTGTAAGTCAATTAAAACTGTTTCCATTATAAACTACCCTGTCTCAAGTGTTTCTTCAAAGCAGCATAAGAACAAACTAATAAAACATTATGCTAAGAGGTGGATGTATGGTAGAGAACCGTTCCGACATGGTTATTTACTTGACAGAATTTATAGCCTCTCTGCTGGGAAGGTCAGACATCAATAATCATGCAAATCAATATAATTGATTTTGTGAAGGGATAAATGAAGTAAAAAGTATTTCTGAGGTAGTATCAGGCCGAGATATGAAGGATGAGTGGGAATTAGAGGAGCGAAGAAAAGGAGAGTGGCAATGGGGTAGGATCATGTATTGGGCAAAGGGAACAATCCCTTTGGTGGTACTAAAGAATGACTGAGTTTAGTTTGCTGCTCAGATTCTTGGAGTTTGCTGCTAAGATATTTGGATTAAACAACCATTTGGTATGGGTCAAACTTAGAATAATCATATTGAACACGTGGATTTCCTTAAAGCAGACTGGCAGGAAAAGGAAGTTAAGTGAATGAAAAGATTATTCTAAATCAATCAGAGAAAACAAAATGCATTAGTGGAAAAAAAAAGAATGACTAAGTTTCCAGAAACAAAAGATCAGTAAAAAAGACACGAACAAAATGAAAAATACCACCACTAGGTAAGACTGAACAAGCCTATCCAGATCACACAGAGTGGTGTGAATCTCTTCGTGGATTTTACACTTTATCTTAAAGTGAAATAGGACACCAAAAAAGGGCTATAAGATGGGGAGCAACTATTAAACAGGGGATGTGTATAAAATACCACTTTCTTAAAAGGTGTTTAATAAAGTTTGTGTGTGTATGATAAAACACACAAATACTCCAACCTCTTCATTTTTAAGATGTGGGATCATAAAACTAAGCATATGGTTTCAGAATGTCCAAAGAGATTAAGAACATAATACTGAGTTCTAAACAAAACTTTTCATTTAGTTGGATTGATTTTAAAAAAGGAATCTATTGGGATTTAAATAATTGATAGCGTTTAGGAAACGATTATCTATTTGACTTTGCATCTAGAAATATTTTATTTTGAATGGGCCAGGGGTCATGGCATTAGATATATGAAGAAAATATAATCCTTGCACAAAGCACTGTTGTGTAGGCAGACTACCAGATAAAATGCAGATGCCAAGTTAAATTTGAATTTTAGACAAACATCAATCTTTTAGTATAAGTATGGCTCAAATATTTCATAGAACATACTTATACAAAAAAATTGGTGTTCATCTAAAATTCAAATTTATCTGGGCATGCTTTATTTTTATTTGCTAAAGCTGGTAAATCTATTATTATAAAGAACGATAGTCACACACTCATAATAATGTTTGTCTGTTTGTTTGTTTGAGACAGGGTCTTGCTCTGTCACCCAGGTTGGAGTGCAGTGGTGTGATCACGGCTCACTGTAGCCTCAACCTTCTGAGCTCAAGGGATCCTCTGACTTCAGCCTTCTGAGTAGCCGGGACTACAGGTTTGTGCCATCACACCCAGCTAACTTTCTATTTTTTGTAGAGACAGGGTCTCACTAAATTGCCCAGGCTAGTCTTGGACTCCAGGGCTCAAGCAATCCTGCCTCAGCCTCCCAAAGGGTTAGGATTCCAGGCATGAGCCACATAATAATATTATTTGTTGGTTTTCAACTTTTAGGATCGCTTTATTGGTGTAACACTAAATACTTAATGTTATAGATCAGAATATAAATTTTTAACAACTTTTCAATATAAAAGTCATAAATGACAGATGGGAAATAAAGAGGTGTAAGGAAAGGTAGAGAATTGGATGTCCATCTTCAGTGGAGGCGAGTTGAGATATTGCTAAAAGTTGATGGATAGTATGTGATTCATCTAGTCTAGTATTCTTTTTGCCAGAAAAGTTCTAAGAGATGGTATTATCATATCAAACTTAAGGCACAGATGTCTTTTTGCTTCAGAGTGATCATTTGTTCCATTGCCTGATTTTTTCCCAAAACTTTCAGTCTAGTCTGTACTACCTTAGGAAATGAGGAGCACCTCCAACTTTATTAACTCTTATATAAAGCAACTCATTAAAAGTCATCTTTATCCAATACAATTGGAAATGTTATTCTGGTAATAAAAGCCAGTTTAAGTGGGAAATCATAAAATGATGCATAAGAACTTTATGTATTTTAATTTTAAAATATAAAGGAGCATTTATATGCCAATCCTTTGATGTGGGGCCAAGAGGTTTTCATTGAATATGGGTCCCTGAGTATGAGTTCTGTGTCATCATAAAGTGGCATCTCTCATTTCCATTATTTTCATTGAGTTTCTATAAAATACAGTGAGAATTTGAGGATACTTTAATCTGAGGAGAGTAGCCTTCTGTGTTTTATAAAATTTCCCCATCTTCCACAGTCTTGCCCTCAGCAATTTTTTTATGACTTACTTTTACTGATTATTTTCTAAGCACTTAACATAATTTCTTGGTGAAAACAGTAAAAATATATTTTATATGTATATTCCATTGAGTTTAATTCTATTTCATCACATTATATGATTATATAACCAGAAAGACTGGGACAAGCTATTGTAGTAGCATAAAATATCTACTTCTTGATTTCTCAATTGAGGAAAAATTCACATTCTGCCTCATATGTTCACCCCAAAACTACAAAATAAGTTGTCAAGGAATTTAGGCAATTAAGTCTTCTTATAGGCTAAACTACTGGGAGGCAGGAAACTAGGTTAAACAATTCTGAAGGCTAATTTCACTCAAAATTTGTATCATAATATGTATATCATTCTTGATATCATTCTTCATTTTCTTAAAATGTGAGATTTTTGATTCTCCTAAAATTGTGTTGTTTCCATGGAAGAGTTTTATATTTCTCTTTCACCTAATTATTTTCTTTACTTTTCCCTTGAGGATGGGCATGTGGGGAAAAGGGATAATATGTTTACTGAGCAGCCTAAGAAAGCTCCTTGGGAGATAAGTGGCAGGTTATATTGGGGCTAAGTCCTAAGATAATTTATTATATTCTCAAACCCTGAACAAATCCATTTTACTGAATGTGTAATAGAATTTTCTAGGCTATATCCAGCCGTAATGCTCCAATAGAGACATAATCACATTAATGGAAATGTATTTCTATTTAGCTTTTCTTCACAGAATTGCTGTAATCCAAGCTTCATCCTTCTTAATCAAGAAAGTCCACAGCATGAACCTTCTTATTGCATTTAGTATTAAATTTGGTTTCATATACCAGGTTATAGTCTTAATTTCACTTATCTATAAATATCAAATTGTTAATTAATTCCCAGAACCGAAGGTTAAATTGAGCTGTTTTCCTGACGACTAATTTTCAGTAAAGCCAGAATTTTGAAAGTAGCCCCCTTTTTTTTTTCAAGTTTCTTATATGGGTTTTCTGTTCTTAAATGTTTCTTTATAACGAGAAAAGAGATTCATTGTTGGAATGATGGATTTTGCTTTTTGTTAAAAAAGACAGAGTGCTCAGGGTGGGGTCTGGCCATTTCCTGCCCCAAAACACAACTGTAAAGATCAGTCCAGTTAAAGGCCTAAACAACCTGACAAGATCACTTTAACCACAACAGCAAATAAAGGTGATTCCCAACAGGGGGTTTAGGGAAAGGTGGCTGGGTCTAATTCTCCCTTAATGAACAGGCGGTTTCTCCTACTGGTAACACTACCTCAACAGAGGAGCCCTCAGAGCAGCCCAGGACTCTCTTCAGGAAAGTATATTTCCTTGGCTAAAATAAATGAATTTTAGAACGGACTTAAAGGGCTCCAAGTCTGTTGAAATCTTACTCTTCCTTAAAGGTCCAGATTAAAGACTACCTCCTTTACTCACTGAACATGTCTGAACTGACTTTCCTTTACTGAGATCCCATTGTATTTTTTGTTTATTTGTTTGTTTGTTTGTTTGAGACAGAGTTTCGCTCTTGTCACCCAGACTGGAGTGCCATGGTGCAATCTCGGCTCACTGCAACCTCCACCTCCTGGGTTCAAGTGATTCTCCTGCCTCAGCCTCCCAAGTACCTGGGATTACTAGCGCCTGCCCCACGTCCAGCTAATCTTTTTGACTTTTTAGTAGAGATGGGGTTTCACCATACTGGCCAGGCTGGTCTCGACCTCAGGTGATCTACCAGTCTCAGCCTCCCAAAGTGCTGGGATTACAGGTATGAGCCACCGTGCCCGGCCCCATTGTATTTGTTTTTATTTATTTAAATTTACATAGATTACACTTTAAATTGTAATTTTTTGAACAATTGACCTCCTCACTGGAATATAAGCAGTTTGAGGAAAGGATTCTGTCTTATCCATTATTACACTTCCAAGGAACGGTGCTAAGAACAAGAGATACCAGGTAAGACAAAGATGAATTAGTTCATGATAGCACAGTCTAATGGAAGAGGCTAATCTGTAAATAAATACTTGCAATGCAATTTGCTAATGATTCTATTTAAAGTGGATAAAGGCAATATGGAGACAAAGCAAATCAGAAAAACTGATTCTGCCTGGAGATTTAAAACATTGTAAAATAACACACACACACACACACACCCCCCCCACTCAGCTAAGTAAACTGCCTGAACTTCTAGTCCTAGAACCCACCTATATATACATATAAACTTAGAGTCTGTGGTTGACACATTTTTTAGTTGTCTTCAGAGCTGTTTGCTATTATTCTCCAAAACGTACTTCTGGCTCCCATTTCAGGCCATATTTACAACTCTCTGACCCTATCCCCTCACCATAGCACACTGACCCTTGGGTAGAATGTGTCTCAAGCTGGGCCAGTCCAACCTTGAGTGGTGAATATTGTGGTGCATTGGATCTATTATACCTACCAGCAGTTCAAACCTTACATTACTCTGGATATGTAGCCAGGGGGTATACCATCTTCTTTGAGAGTTTTCATGTTGGAGATCAGCAAATAGTCTTTAAATCTGTACTGAGCAAAAGATCACATCTTGGTGATAACCTTTGTTAAAGAAATCAGTGAGCTTGGCCGGGCGCGGTGGCTCAAGCCTGTAATCCCAGCACTTTGGGAGGCCGAGACGGGCGGATCACGAGGTCAGGAGATCAAGACCCTCCTGGCTAACACGGTGAAACCCCGTCTCTACTAAAAAATACAAAAAACTAGCCGGGCGAGGTGGCGGGCGCCTGTAGTCCCAGCTACTCGGGAGGCTGAGGCAGGAGAATGGCGTAAACCCGGGAGGCGGAGCTTGCAGTGAGCTGAGATCCGGCCACTGCACTCCAGCCTGGGCGACAGAGCAAGACTCCGTCTCAAAAAAAAAAAAAAAAAAAAAAAAAAAAAGAAATCAGTGAGCTCAATATAAAAATTTATAGGACAAATCCTTATTGAATGCATATTGTATGTTAATGACTGTCAAGCAATCAATAAAGGATAAGCAAGGTACATGGTAGTCCCTTTCATCAGGCACAGGCATGTAGAAAAATAATTAGTATACATGAATAGATGCTAAATCGAGGGAGTGAAGCAGGTGACATGAGCAGAGAGAAGGTCTAACTCTGCCAAGATTGTGACCCTTTGCCTTTATGCTACTCTGAGAATCACAGGCCTCCTGGACAAAGTCGCAAAACCACGAAACATTTTAAAATAAAGATGTTTCTGTTTTTCCATCTCATCAAAGTATGGTTAAAAGAAAACCTGCTTAATGAAAGTTCAGCTTAAATTCTGTAGTCAAATTTATCGAAATCTTTGTGGGTTTTTTTTCCATTTTTCATTATGGGTTACTAAGCAGAAGCAGAATACCTCTGGCCTGGTTTTTCAGTCTGGAATTCATGTCTCTATGGGCTTCCAGACCTCAGTGACTGATCTCCAACATGAAAACTCTTGAAGGGGGTGACATCACCCATTGAGAGTTCCCAAATTAGGAAACTCAGAGATTCCAGGGAGCTCTTTCTGGTCTCTGTCCCTCCATTTGCCCTGTTTTACTGGAATATGAGCCTCACTGAGGCAGCTGGGGTGTGTGTGTTAGCAGCTAACAGGGGCAAAAGCTGGCACTGAAAGAAACTACTTCCAGAGAGGAGATCCTGTTTCTACCATTACCACTTTCCTAGGACTTATTCAGCACCCTGGCTCCAGGAAGATTTATTGGCTGCTTAAAACATTCATGTTTGCTTACTGCTGAGCATTGGAAATTTAAGGGTGAGAACTGGATTGTTAGCAGTCAGGGAGCTCTCTGTTCCAGGCCCATGGGCTCTGGACATCCCCTTAGATTTCACTCTCTATGCCTGCCCTCACAGCTTCCCCTGAGGCACACGCCACATATTTCCTCCCAGGCTTCATCTGAAGTTGCCAAAATTCAGTCAGAATGCAATAGATTGAGAGAGTCAGAAAATAACCATGTAACATGTATAAGAACTCACATTTATGAAGTTTATAGTTTACAAGGTATTTTCACATACGTTAGCACCTGGCTCATTTATTCATTCATCCAATCATGCATTCATGTACCACATGTGTGCTTAGAAACTGGGTCTTACAGTGGTATTTTACAAATAAGGAATAATGCTTAATTTCTGTGGACTTATGTTTAATTCTATAAAATCCCTTTATTTAACATTTTTGAAACATTTAGGCTGTGAAAAGCCTTGTGAGTTATAGGTGTGGGAAATATAAAAATTAATTAGTTGAAATAAAGATAATAAAGAGATTATAATCGAGTGAGGGAAATAGATTTGCCAAACAATGTAAACAAACAAAATGGTGTGGGAAAAGGGAATAAAATTAAGTAATGAATTGCAGCATCTAGGGTTCCAACTGGAGCAAAGGCTGATGTTGAGGTATGGTGGGATCTCCTTTTTGGTTCTAATTAGGAAGCACAGTGACCATTAATCCTACCCAACTCTAGTGAGAAGTGGGCTATACAAAAAAGCCTCTTTTAACATGAAAGCACGGGAGTGGAATAGTGGTTTTGCAAACTGGGCTCCATGGAATCTATAGGCATTTCGCTTTGCTGCTGCCACAAACTAGAGCTTTTTTTTTTTTTCCTTTTTTCTTGTTTCAAACTGATCTCCAGCAGAAGCTTTAATTTGAATAAAAGTTTATAAGGCTAACAAAATAGGAAAGGAAATAAAAGGAGGAAGGAAGGAAAGAGGGGAGGGAGAGAAAGCAAATGAAAACGAACAAAAACCCTCTGGACTAGGTCTCTAATATCCTGTGACTCTGGTTTAAGCAGAATTAGAGAAAGGTTATTATAAATGTTACTCCATCTGTGCAATATCTCAATTCTAATAGGAAAAAAATTACATGAAGAAAAATTTATAATAGAACTTCAAATATCAATATAGAGAAGATGGGGGGAAAAACAGAAGTTGCCTATAGCTTCAAATCCCCTTGAGAGATGACAATGTGCTAGCAGCCCTGACTCGCTCTGGGAGCCTCCTTGGCCGCCGCGACCACTCTGGCCGCGATAAGGAGCCCTTCAGCCCACCGCTGCACTGTGGCAGCCCCTGTCTGGCTGGCGGAAGCCAGAGTCGGTTCCGCTGACCCGGCAGGCCCGTGCCTGCTGGGCTTGATCAGGGGACAAGCTCCCTCTGGGCTACCAGAGTGCCCAGGCTAGGTGCTGCAAAGTCCTGTGGTGAGTCCCAGTGAGAGGTGAAGCTGGCTGGGCTTCTGGCATGGGTGGGGACTTGGAGAGCTTTTCTGTCTAGCTAAAGGATTGTAAATACACCAATCAGCATTCTGTGTCTCTGTGTCTAGCTAAAGGTTTGTAAATGCACCAGTCAGCGCTCTGTGTCTAGCTAAAGGTTTGTAAATGCACCAATCAACACTCTGTCAAAACGGACCAATCAGCTCTCTGTAAAATGGACCAATCAGCAGGATGTGGATGGAGCCAGATAAGGGAATAAAAGCAGGCAACCCTAGCCAGCAGGGGCAACCCACTTGAGTCCTCTTTCTCACTGTGGAAGCTTTGTTCTTTTGCTCTTTGCGATAAAACTTGCTGCTGATCACTCTTTGGGACCACACTGCCTTTATGAGCTGTAACACTCACCGCAAAGGTCTGCAGCTTCACTCCTGAACCCCGTGAGACCACAAACCCACTGGGAGGGATGAACAACTCCGGACGGGAGGAATGAACAACTCAGAATGCGCCACCTTTCTGAACTGTAACACTCACTGCAGAGATCTGCAGCTTCACTCTTGAGGCCAGCGAGACCACGAACCCACCAGAAGGAAGAAACTCCGGACACATCTGATCCCCAGACACACCATCTTTAAGAACTACAACACTCACCACGAGGGTCCGCAGCTTCATCCTTGAAGTCAGCAAGACCAAGAAACCACCAATTCCGGACACACCCTCATCAAAACACCCAGTCCTGTTGCCCATGTTTATTTAATATTGGCCCCAATTTTGTGTACTTAGGTTTTAAAGTTATTAAGATATATTCATATGATTAGCTCAAAAGAGAACTTTTGTTTTTCTCTTTTCTTTTTTTAGACAGTCTTGCTCTGTTGCCCAGGCTGGAATGCAGTGGTGTGATCTAGGTTCACTGCAATCTCCTTCAATCAATTCTCCTGCCTCAGCCCCACAAGTAGCTGGGATTACAAGCGTGTGCCACCATGCCTGGCTAATTTTTGTATTTTTAGTGGAGACGGGGGTTTTGGCACGTTGGCTAGGCTGGTCTCAAATTCCTAGCCTCAAGTGATCCGCCTATCTCAGCCTCCCAAAGTGCTGGTGTGTCTGGAAATGGTTCCTTCTGCTGGGTTCTTGGTCTTGCGGACTTCAAGAATGAAGCTGTGGACCCTTGTGGTGAGTGTTACAGTTCTTTTTTGAGATGGAGTCTCGCTCTGTTGCCCCGGCTGGATTACAGTGGCACGATCTCCACTCACTGCAAGCTCCGCCTCCTGGGTTCATGCCATTCTCTTGCCTCAGCCTCCCGAGTAGCTGGGACTACAGGTGCTCACCACCAAGCCTGCTAATGTTTTGTATTTTTGGTAGAGATGGGGTTTCACCATGTTAGCCATGATGGTCTCAATCTCCTGTCTTCGAGATCCACCCACCTTGGCCTCTCAAAGTCCTGGGATTACAGGCATAAGCCACCGTGCCCTGCCGAGTGTTACAGTTCTTAAAGAATGGTGTGTCTGGAGTTTGTTCCTTCAGATGTTTGTGGTTTCACTGACTTCAGGAGTGAAGCTGCAGACCTTCACAGTGAGTGTTACAGCTCTTAAAGCTGGCGCATCTGGAGTTGTTTGTTCCTCCCGGTGGGTTCGTGGTATCACTGGCTTCAGGAGTGAAGCCGCACACCTTTGCTCTGAGTGTTACAGTTTATAAAGGTAGTGCAGACCCAAAGAGTGAGCAGCAGCAATATTTATTGTGAAGAGCAAAAGACCAAAGTTCCCACAGTGTGGAAAGGGACCCCAGATTGTGGTTGCTGGCTGGCATGGCCAGCTTTTACTCCCTTATTTGGCTCCACCCACATCTTGCTGATTGATCCATTTTACAGAGTGCTGATTGGTCCATTTTACAGAGTGCTGATTGGTCCGTTTTTACAGAGTGGTGATTGGTGCATATATAAACCTTCAGCTAGACACAGAGCACTGATTGGTGTGTTTATAATCCTTTAGCTAGATAGAAGAGTTCTCCAAGTCCCCACCTGACCCAGAAGCCCAGGCAGCTTCACCTCTTACTGGGATTACAGGCGTGAGCCACTGCACCCAGCCAGAATAGAGCTTTGTCTGTTAAATTTTTTAAGTTTCTTAAGTTACGCACTCTGTTTAATGCTTTCAGAAGTTTTGGAAAACAAAAAACACAAATCACTGCCCGTTATTACTTAAGAACAACTCAGTTTCTGTATCTGGGAATCCTTTAACCTAAGACATATAGGAAGGGAGAGCATTCCCAAGATGGCTGTCTGTTGTCTTTGGCTTTTACTACTGTGGACCCAGTTGTGCTCTAACTAAGGTGCCCTACGGCATTCTGCCATCAGAAACCATAACTGGGAAACTGTACATGTATGCAGCTCCAGGTTTTTAAGGGCTATCAGGAGATGTGAATGGGGAGCTTTTTCAGATATATATAGTGTATTAATAATTAATTAGTGGGGACAAGACCTCTTGGGGTTTAAGAGTGCGAACCCTTACCCCACAGTGCAAGTAGCGTTCCAAGTACAGTGACTGCAGGCTAGGTGCTGAATACCAGCTGGTAAATTCAGACCTGACCATTTTAGACTGTACCTAGGCTGGCCATCATGCTAAAAACAGACATAGACCAGGTACAGATGCAAGCAAAGCCTTCCTGTTGCTCCAACAGGCATTCTAGGCCAAGGAAGGAGGTGCCCCAGAGACATTTGAACCCCTTATTCAAGGGAAACATTTACTCTCTGGTTCCAACTTTCCTAGAATCTATTTAGCCTCATTTTCTTTTACTACATGGTTTTTCTGGGGAAGGATGTATACTTTTTAGCATCAGCTATGTTCTGAAGCATGGACAACAAATAGACATTTTCCTTTGTATGCCCTACAAGTATGCAGATTTAAATAAATTTAGTATCTGCTCCCTTTGCAACCCCAACTGCTTCCCACCCTCATTTAGGGACCAAACATTAGTCTTTAAAGGTAGAAACATCTTTTCCCCTTCCTCAGCCTATTTTGACACTTAAGACCTGTGGAATCTACCTCAGAAATGTCTCTGAAATCTCCATCTTTTACTTTATTCATTAATTTGTATTGAGCACTAAAGGACTTGGATAAGATCCAGCCTATTTTTATAATAATCAAGTAAGTACTGGAGTGTGAGACAAATAAATAACTATTAATCCAATGTGAGAGATGGTTTAATAGAGCTTTGCACAAGGTGGTCTGGGAGGGCAAAGGAGGAGCCATCTGTTTGTTTTTTTGGTAGCAATGTTCAAAAAGTATTTGTTGTGGATGTTCAAAAAATATTCGTAGAAGCAAACTAAACTGAAGCGGTGATGCATATTCTGTTTTCAAGAATGAATTTGAAACTATTATTCTCACCATGACTTACAGAAGATGCTTCATAAAGTGCTCTGTGGGTTTTGTTTTGTTTTGTTTTTTGGTAAATTTCAGAGCTATCACCTTAAAATACTCTTTTCTGGAATTTCTCATTATCACCACTAAAAGAGGGGAGGGGAGAGAAGGGAAAATCAGTAGAGGGGAGGGAGGAGAAGGGAAAAATCAGTAGCAGAGAGAAAGAACAACGCAAGATTTTCTCTTGGATAAACATCACCTTGGATACACGTAGCAAGTTGGAGAAATTAGAAAGAATGTTAAGGGTTTAGAGTGAACAGAGTTTCCTTATGAAAACGCAAATGTTACAAATGGAGATCCTTAGCATGTCCCGAGTGATCAGAGAATTGACTTGTGAAGAGACTTCTTATTCCTCAGGCCTATGAGAGGGTGGATTTTGAATCAAAAGAGTTTCTTCCCTCAGTATTTCCATTTGAAGAAGTTGCTAGTTTAAAGGCTTCAATGTGTGTGTGCCTATATGAGAGAGACAGAGATGGGGGGAAGTAAAGAAGGAGGAAGGGGGAGAGAGAAGTGTGAATGAGCATATGATTTTTCCATTTTTTACAGATTTGCTTGTGAGTGCATTTGCAAATCTCTTTGCATGTGTTTCACTGCATATTGTTTCCATGTGTTCATGTGGGTGTGTTTGTTTATGAGGAAGTTAATTGTATAAAAATGTGTTGTTTTCTTGTGCATAAGTAGTTCAACAGAGTAATGTTTATATGTGCATGTAGGTAGTGTACTGGTATACATAGTGTATATATGGAATACTGTTAATTTTAAAAGCATTATTTGTAAAATTTATGGGTTTCTATCATTATATTAAATTTCAATGCATAATCATCTCTCAATAAGAATTTACAAATGAGCAACTGTTTTTAAGTAATAGATATTAAACCCACACAATAATACTTACATATATTTTGTTCTGAATTTAAAATTGCAAATTTGCAGAAAAGTATACACAAAAGTTGCAGAAGCTGAAGAAGGTGAAGCTGAAGATGGTTTTCAATTGCTTCTTGATTCTTTTGGTAAAGTTCAAGCAGGGCTGCCTGGAGGAACCAATTACGGTTTTCCTAGATCTGCGTCAGTGACCCCAGCTCATCTCTTTGCTGACTTTTGTACTTTTCAAATTAAACAGTGACAGAGAAGAAGGACAGGAGGCTTATGTGAATCTGTATCAGTGCCTAAAAGAAAGAGGATGGTGGTGTGGTGCAGAAAGTGGACTTTGGAGTCATTTAGAACTGGCTCTGAAACACAGTTCCGTCACTTACCATCTATGCAGCTGTGAGCCTGTTACTTCACTTTTCAAGGCTTAGTTCCCTCATCAATTCAATTAGGCTAATAATACCTACGTTTCCTCTAAGGGTGGTTCTGAGAATCAGGTAAACTAATGCAAGTAAAATGCCTTTTAGTTAGTCTGGTAAAGAGGTAGAGGTTCAGCAAATATTAATGCCTTTATCAGAAATAGTGATTAAAATGTAAAATAGTGGTGCTGAAAAGCGAAAAGCCTGCTTTTTGTATCTCTTATGTCTGCTATGTAAGAAGACAGGTGTGGTGATTCTGAACTAGACTGGTTGGGATGGGTAACTAAGAAATACATTAAGCCAGTTGGCTGAGAATAATACTTTCAAGGAACTATATCCCTGTGAGTGAGAAAGCATGGAGAGGTACTTTAGTTGGATGTGCCCATCTTCCCACAGTTTCCCAGCCTTCTGCCTCTGTCCCGACACCGGGAGTTAGAACAGCCTGTGCCCCCTGCCCCTTTCAGGGTCCACCTAAAGGAAAAGGAGTTTGAGCAGAAGCATTGCACTGTGAACAGAGAAAATAGGTTTTATAAGTTGGGAGGACCAAAAGCAAACTGGCTTAAGACAAACAGGGATGTGAGTGAGGTGCTGAGTTGGGATTCAGCTGGTAGCTTGGTTCCTAAACCTGGGCTGTAATCACCCCTAACAGTTACCTCTAAAATAGAGGCAGTGTGAGCTCCAAATGGTGAATAAGGCCAGTACCATATTTAGTCAATTTTCTCATTAATTACTGTGAGGAGAAGAAAGACTTAATTTCTAATTCATGTGTAGTTTAGAAGGGGGAATGCAATCCATATGGTTCTTATTCAATTACATTTATATCATCAAAATAGACTGTTTTTCTAAAGCTATATCATGGCCAAGAAATTCAATGAGCCCTCTTAACTAGCAGTTTAAGCCTTATTTCTTAAAAACAGGAAGTCACATTTGACTTTGAGTAAACCAGTTTCCTCTGGACAAGTATTAGAAGTGGCTAAGTTTTGGACACCTGCAAATCCTAAATTGGTTTCAGTCAAATTCCGAGTTCATTCAATCATGTGGAAACCAGTTCCCTGAACTTCTGGGCAAACTTTCTCAAACCAGGAAAGTGACTATATTGCTCAACAATTGTTCTGTTTACCAAATAGCCTCCTCTTGTGTAGACCGATGTGTCTGAAAACAACTCTGATACTTTCTTGGTGCTACCTACCTATGGTGTGGTCTTGGACAAATTCCTGATAGGCAGTTATTTTAAATTCGCCAGTCACTTTAATTATGGGTGTCTCAGGTTTTCAATGCTCTGTTCTGTAACATGCTTTACAGTTTGAAAATACAATGACCTTGTGATTCTATAATCAGCACACAATTAAAAAATACTCCCTCTAGATGCTATTGTAAATCTGAGTTCAAAATTCTATACTAGAACTTACAAGCTACTTGACCTTGGGAAAATTATTAAAACTCTGGGTCTCAATTTTGTCATGTGTAATTATGTGAGATAACATATATTATCACAGTATATGGTTCTAAGTAATCACTTCATACATATATTTTTATTCTTTTGTTTTCTCTTCCCTCCTTCCTATTCTTCTTCACTTTCCTCCCTTTTTTTCTTCCTCTGATTCTTCTATTATACCTGTATCTTTTTCTAATAGGGGAAAGTTTTTATTGGCTTACATAGTTACTTCTCAAGAGACTCATCTGTGCGATTTCGTCTTCTCTTCTTGGTGAACTATTGGAGGAGTGAAGAATTTCTTCTATCTGATGCTCTCCACGTTGCCTCACCAAGCATCTCCAAAACTGAGGTTCCTGAGTCAATGCTATGGCCGTCCTTGTCTCAATGTTTTTGACAGCTATTTACGTTTATAGACAGCTGGATTCCATACAGTGATTCACCTTATGCTTCCTTGTGCTTTACCTTGTATGATTAAAGTGACCAAATTGTCTTAAATATAAAACATGGATGCATGGTGCTTATTTTTTCTTTGACTGATTTTGTATTCATTGGGGGAAAAGTCATACAAAAAGCCTTATGTATTTCTAAATATACACTTCTAATAAAATTTAAATATTAAGAAAATCAGAAAATTCAGAGTCAGAAATGGGACTAGTGAAGCAATATGTACTCCCCTTACATGAATACTCTTGAAATCATTTTGAGACTTTCTCTAGGCTATAAAATTTAGAGCTGCTGATGCCTGAACCATTGAAAGACATGTTTGCCCTTACATAATGTGAGTCAAGACATTTTTCAGGAGCAAAATTTGCTAAAAATGTGTTTACTCTTTAGCAGTTCTTATACTTACAGACCACAAAAACAGATTTCCATGGCACTTTCCTAGGAACCTGGTAACTTGTCTAGTTCAGAATCCGGCATTTTAGACTCTTCATGTAGGCCTATCTCATAGTGCAATGCTTCTCAAATTTCAGTTTACATATAAATATTACTGGATCTTGTTAAAATATGGATTGATTCAGTAGGTTTGAGGTGGAGCCTGTGATTCTGGATTTCTAACAAGGTTCAAAGTAAGACTGAAATTGCTGTTCCATAGATGACACTTTCAGTAATATGTGTTTATCACTTGGATCAACATGAATCGCAAACCACATACTCCACAAGTGTGACCTTGAGTTTCACGACACGAAGAGCCTTAGTACCTCTCTCTATAGGTTTGAGAGGTCATGGCCTCTAGAATTTGTGAAGACTCTGTAAGATCAGTAGCTGCCAAGGAAGCCTTCTCTTTTAACTTAAGTTTATTTCTCCCTGGGCTTTGTTCATGTAAGTTAAGAGAAAGAGCAGACAGAATGTATACGTATACTTGGGACATGGATAAAGGTCACGGCTGCCAAAGTGTTGCCACCTTTTCCTCCACATTTCTGTTGACCCAGGATAGTACAGCTGATGGCTCCTCAGCTTAATCATGGGTGACGAAGTCAGAGTTTGTATAATATACCAGGTCACCATGCACCCAGCAGTGCTTATATATACATCCTGTAAATATTGTCTTTTTATTCAAGAAATTTTAGTCGGCCTAAAGAGAGTAATATTGAAGGAGATATGGCTCCCCAGCATACTAGCTATGTAACTTTGGTCAAGGAACGTTACATCTCTCTGCTTCAGTATTCTTAGCTGTAAAATGGGTAATAGCAATTTTCAGGGTTGTTGTGAGAATTAGAGACACCTTTAAAGTGCCTGCCAGAATAAATCGTAGATATTACTATTGGTCTTGATTATTTTTGTCGTGAAATGCACTTTACTATAATTGTTTAAGGCAACTGGGAACAATGGGTAAAGCTGATTTATTATTCAGAATAGTTCACTGTGCAGATTTGGCCAGAGTGAAGGTAATATAGTGGATTCTGGTATTTGCGACTTAATTTATTGTATCAACACTCTCAGTACAATTGCATTTAGGCTTATTCAGTATAACATATTAACTAGAGTTTTTACAAGGCATTTTAAAAATAGCTGATACAATCATGAGTTTTAGAGTTAGTGAATATGCATCTTACACACTACTGCCAGGTAAGAGTTGTTAAAGGCTATTTAATGTACACTTTACCCCTTTTCCAACACATGCCGAAAAACAGGGAATAAGCAAAACTCTGAAGCAGTCGACATAATGTTTTCTAATAATGAAAAGAAGCGTGACATAGTCTGCTAAGTATCTGCTCCATTAACTGTCTTACTTATTTTCTCCAAAAGTCCTCTGAGGTGAGAGGGACATCCTGGTGCTTTCCTCAGCTCTTTTCACTAGGTCATATTACATAGACTTCACTTTGTCAACTATGTTATCTACTTGCTTCACTTTCTTGCTTCCCTCATAACTTTCTTCTCTTTCTTCAATGCAGGAGGAGTACAGTGAATGCTTCCTCATTGATCCATGCCTGAGTGAAGGCCCCTGGGTTCACTAAAAGAGAGTGAGAGGTAGTAAATAAACTAAGTGGAGGGGGCATTAAATCACTCGCTGCCTAGAAGCAGCAAATGCACAAGCAGACTGGACTGGGAAAGGGCCTGTATGCTTATATCCATGAGACAACTCAATCCTCTGTACTCTGTGTGAATGACAATTATAGTCAGGGAATGGCTTTCCTACTCCCAGCCTCCTCTCCTCTTTCTTCTGTATTTTAAAAAGTACAGTGAAATTTCTGAGAAGCAAGCATGCTATTTCATGCCCTGCAATTACTCAATGTTCTTTTGTAACCTTCTAAGTTTTTTCTCATTTTTTTTCCCCAGGGGTAATTTTATTTAGGGAGCCCTCTTTATTTATTCAGTTCAACAAAACAAAGAAGTATGGAAAAATGGCTTTTTGTGTTCTAGTTTCAGGAGTTATCCCGTCACTTAAACTACAACATGAAGTTTTACAGACTCATCACTCATCCTCACTTGCACACAAACAAGTCAGTTTATGCAAAAGTGCAGAAATGCCTTCGGTGCTTTTTTATATACTCTTTGAATTGAGACACCAAGAGTGAGAATGCATGTGATACACCCTTGTAATAGAGGATTCTCAGAATTCTCAGACTATGCTATCTCAAAGTTGAGAGAGTCCTCAAAGACAATCTTTTAAATTATTCATCTGATGCTTGAAGTTTCTGTACAATTTCCTTATCCTTATCAGCCAGAGCTTGATTGCCTCAATTTTCAGGAAACTTCTTACTTCCCTAAGCTGTCTGTTGCATCTTTGATTGCATTTCTTCACTTGAATTATGTATTGTACTTGTGGCTGTATGTCATAACTGCCTGTACCTGCAGCAGGTGACCTATCTGTAACAAGCATTTTTGATAGCAGGTCATGGTTCCTCTGAGAGTCTGGGCACCACAAGTAGATTGTACGTTGGATAATCAGCCACGCCCATGCAGAGAGCCTTTTTGGGATGTTTGTGCCCAGTGTGTGGAGTGGTGGCTCTGAAGACTGCCAAGGCCAGTGGGATTTCTCTCAGCTTCCTGGGAGACTCCTACCTGCACACTTTGGACAGTTCTCTGCTCACCTGCTGCACTCTGTCAACAAGCAAGGAAAATTTTAGGGCAGAAGCCCAGGATGCAACCAGGCTCTAGAAACCCTCTTACTGGGCCTTGGGGTGAACTCATGCTCACAAATGGGCTGCCTGCCAAACATTAACTAAAATACTCACACTTGTTTTTGACAACAGTCCTCAGGTTAAATTTCACCAAGTGCTATTTTGGGTAAGACGCTATGGTAGAAATGTCTCCAGATTCCGAGTGGCTACAAGGCCTCTGCAAAGCCACCTTTCAGCATGTCCCATTTGCTGTGTTTTCAAGTAATCAGCTGTGTTGGTGCCTTTACAATATTCAGTCCCAAAGGTGAGTGGGGAAGCCTGGAAAGGGGTTTCTGAGGTAGAGTCTTTGGGACAGGCTACTCTAGGAATCTCCTTGCCTGAGCTGACTCTTTGATATGTGAAAGCAACAGTAAGGGGTGGCTTCCAAGTGCCTGTCTGTGATGATGGATGAGTTTGGCCCTGCAGCCTGGGGAACAGATAGGAGTCAGCAGAACACAGATGTTGCAAGGCAGCCAAATTAATCTTTAATGGGAACGTACAAGTTGGATTCTTATTAGAATATCTAATAGCCTAACCTCATTGCAAATCAAGAGCTAACCTTACAGAAGAGATTTACAGAAAAATCTCTAGGTCTTGCTAAATATGAGACAACAACTTATTCATCCTGTGAGGCTTTCTTGAAAATCTTTCAACTATTAAGGAAAGATTTCACAGCCAAGAAGAGCATGGTCTAAAATGCACACTTTCTGCAGTCCTTTGGGGGAGTTGAAGCTCAGGGTGGCAGACATTTGAGTGAATCAGACTGATCACTGATCAGACTGAATCAAGTACACGTATATGCAGTACAGGACAAAGCAGGAATCAAATTCTATGACAGTCCTTGGGTAAGAAATATCTTCTTCTGCAGAAATGTCTCCAGAGAAATATACATTTCATTGGTCAGGGAACCGAACCCATGATTTCTTTCCATTAAGAAAGGCTGTATGTTAACTGACCTATATTAGCTAGTTGGCTGTGTAGAAATATGTGGAAAGAGTTACCAACATCAGAGACCAAATACATCTTGGGTATCGCTTATCCTACCAAATTAGAAAGGCAGTGGTATCTTGACCTCCCTTGTAGAATTAATTTCTGGAATTATGTTACTTTCAGGGAATTCATTTTTCATTCCAAGGATATTATGGAGAAGTGGAGATTCTGGTGAATCAAGCCCCTTTCTCAGTAGAATTTCTGAATACAGTAGAAAAGAAAATTGAGGGAAGAAATTATGATCATAAAGGGGATCAGAAAAATGTCTATAAAATTTTATAACAATATATGTATGATGGCTATACTAGATATCTGGCAAATCTAACAGAAATTAAGGTTGCATTTCTGATCCAGTAGTATGTAAGCTTATGAAAAGCACTGATCACGCATTAAATCAACACCCATCTAGTGGGTCTTCAGCAATCATTCATATGCAAGCCATTTAGAGACGAGGTAATGTGCATAACACTAAATGCAAATATGTAAGATTTGGAGAAAGCCAGGCCTGGTTTGAAGCTTTTGATAGTTTTTTATGAAATAAGGTGATATGGTTCGGCTTTGTGTTCCCACCCAAATCTCATCTTGAATTGTAAACCCTATAATCCCCATGTGTCAAGGGAGAGACCAGGTGGAGGGAATTAAATCATGGGGATTGTTTCTCCCATGCTGTTCTTGTGATAGTGAGTGAGTTCTCATGGGATCTGTTGGTTTTAAGGGGCTCTTCCCATTTCGCTCAGCATTTCTGCTTCCTGCCACCATGTGAAGAAGGTGCTTTGCTTCCTCTTTGCCTTCCGCCATGATTGTAAGTTCCTGAGGCCTCCCCAGTCATCTGAACTGTGAGTCAGTTAAACCTCTTTCCTTATAAATTACGCAGTTTGGGGCAATTCTTAAAACAGTGTAAAAATGGACTAATACGTAAGGATAAAAATGTCTTTCTTGCAAGACCATTGGGAAAATTTCAGCTCTAATTTTTGAATTAAGCTTACTCTTGGTCAAGTGTAACGATGGATAATTATACGAATTGTTGCCTCTCTAGCCCATTATGATGGGGAAAAGTTTAGAATTGAGGAAAATTCTGAGAAAGCATCAGGGCCTGTGTGGTAATCTAAACTTTCATTCCTCTCTTCAGAGAAAGAGGAGATGGACGTGTCATCCGTACTGGGAAATCTGATTGAGGCTTTGATCCATCTGTTCTGGAGGTGAGTTATCCTTGTCTGATGTAGCCATTTCTTGGACTCCAACAAATACAGTCAAAATGAGCACTATCTATAAGAAAAATAAAAAGAATAAAACAAATTGACATAATTAACACACAAAGACTTTAAATATCTGTTATAAATGGTCTCATGGCTTTAAAGGAAAACTTTGATCATAAATAGAAAACAAATAGGAATATCAGTAGGAAAATGGAGAATTAATAAAAGGAACAAAATGGAAATTTATACTGCAAATCACAATATCTGATATGAAAAACACGTTAAATGGGCTTACTATCAGATTAGACATTATAGGAGAAAATATTACTGAATTCAAAGACATTACAATGGAAACTATGCAAACTGAACCATAGGAAAAAAATGGCTGACAAAAAATGGACAATGAACAGAGCTTTAGTGACTTGAGGGCAAAATAAGACAGTTTAACATATCTGTAGAATACCAGAACAAGATGAGAGAAATATTGAGACAGGAAAATATATTTTAAAAAGTAACAGTGGAACATTTTTCAGATTTGATGAAAATATATACCCACAGGTTCAAGAAGTTCAATGAATTCTAAGCAGTATAATCAGACATACCGATAGAAGCACATAATATAATTGCTGAAAACCAATGATAAAGACAAAATCCTAAAACTGAATAGAGAAAAAGATACACACAACAGAACCACAAGATTTGCTAATAACTTCTCATCAGCAATGACAGAAGCCAGAAGATGATAGCATAAGATCTTTAAATTGCTAGAAAAAAGAGTCAACCTAGAATTCCAATTTCAGTGAAAATACTCTCCAAAATGAAGGTGAAACAAAGACATTTTGGTCAAATAGAGTGAAAACATGTTTTCCAGAATGCCTGCATTATTAGAATTACTAATGGAAGTTCCTCAGGGTGAAGAAAAATGATATCAAATGGAAACTCAGATCTAGAAAGTACCGAGAATGGCAAATATGTGGGCAAATATAAAAGACAGATTTTTTTTCATTTCCTAATTTCTGAAAACATTATTGTCTATTAAAGCAAAAACAATAATAATGTACTACAGGACTTAAAACACTTAAAAGTAAAATTTTTAATAAGAATAGTAAAGGGAATGGGAAAAGGGTAATTACAGAATACTCTTTTAGGGTTCTCTCATTATACACATTGTGATGTAATATTAATTGACAGACTGTGGTAGATTCAAAACCCTAGAGAAATCACTTAACAAATAAAACAGAAAAGTATGCCAAGTATCCAGTACAAGAGATGCTAAATACTGAAAAATACCGCATCTGTAGAAGGTTGAAAGGAGAGAAAAGTAACAACAGCAGTAACAGCAAATAAATGCCATAAATAGAAAACAAAGAGCAAGATGACAGACTAAAATTAACCATATTGACAACTGCATTAGAAAGTAAAACGAAATATATGCTATTTGTAAGCAACGTACTTTCAGTATGACATAGATAGCTTGAAATTAACACAATGGAAAAAGATGTATCATGTAATCAATACACATAAGAAAAGTGGCTTGGCTATATCAATAACATGCAAAATAGACTTAACAAAAGGATCAATTCATCGTGCAAAATAGACTTAACAACAAAAGGATCAATTTATCAGGAAAAAAAATACAGTCTAACACAATTCGTTATAATTCCTGGTTGATTTTAGTCTATTATATTAATTTAATATAAAAACATATTAAGCCACAATAACAGAGCTAACTATAAGATGTACAGAATAAGACACACAAGGAATGCTAAATCATACCCTGGGGCTAAGGGAGGCTTCCTAAGTAAGACACACTTTGAATGGGGGATAGCTCCCAAAGGCCAGCATTCAGATCTCATTGGAGGTGTGGTTGCAGATCACTGAGTGGCAGAGAAGCTTCCTGTGTTCCCAGGTCGTTGTTAGAACAATTGCATGTCCACATGTAAAATCATGAACCTAGACCCTTATCCTATACTATACATGTATATATATATATGTTTATATATATATAAATTAACTCAAAATGTATCATAGACCTAAATGTAATAGCTAAAACCAAAACACTTCTACAAGGGAACATGATAAAATCTTTGTGACCTTGAGTTAAGGTTTCTTACATAGTATACAAAAGCACTAACCATAAAATAAAATAATGATGAATTGGGTTTTATCAAAATTCAAAACTTTTATGCTCCCAAATATAATTATGTATAAAATGAAAAGGCTAGCCAAAGACAGGGGAAAATATTTACAAACAAAATACTAAAAATCAGCTTGTATCTAGAATATATAAAGATTTCTTACAGCTAAATAGTAAAACAAACAACCCAGTTGAGATACGGGCAAGAGATTTAATGGTCACTTATAGCAGAAGGTAGATGAATGGCAAATAAGTATGTGTAAAGATGCTTATTATCATTAATCATTAGAGATATGCTACGTGCCCTACTATATTAAAGACACATGATACACTACATCTCCACTATAATGGCTAAAGCTAACAAGACAGGCAATACCAAATGTTGGTGAAGATGTGGTGGAACAGCTTGAATGCTCATATATTTCCAGTGGAATTATAAAATGGTACAGTCACTTTGGAAAACAATTTTATAGTTTCTTATAGAATTAAACATTCACTTATCATATGAACCATAAGTCTCACTCGTAAGCATTTACGCCAGAGAAAATAAAAATCTAAGTTCACACAAAACCCTGTAACACTCTAGATTTGTGCATTTCATTGCATGAATGATACATTAAATTTTTAAAAATGAAAGTCAGAAAATGTATTTTTAAAAGTATTATAACGACAACACAAATAATTACCTGACAGTACAAAGCAATTGTAGAAAATGTATGTGATACATTTATTTACTTATTTGTTTTTTTACTTACTTACTTACTTACTTACTTACTTACTTACTTACTTATTGAGACGGAGTTTCGCTCTGCCGCCCAGGCTGGATTGCAGTGGCGTGGTCTCTGCTCACGGGAAGCTCCGCCTTCCGGATTCACTCCATTCTCCTGCCTCTGCCTCCTGAGTAGCTGGACTACAGGTGCCTGCCACCACGCCTGGCTAACTTTTTGTATTTTGGGTAGAGACGGGGTTTCATCGTGTTAGCCAGGATCGTCTCCATCTCCTGACGTCGTGATCCACCCACCTCGACCCAAAGTGCTGGGATTACAGGCGTGAGCCACCGTGCCCAGCCGTATGTGCTGCATTAAATAATGTACAGTGTGGAAAACCAGTCTGGCTCCTGAAGCAAAGGTTAACAAGGCAATTGGGTTTGGTTCTATTCCCAGGCCGACTGAAGAAGAACCAGGGTTCTTGGAGACATTAGTCTACCTTCTCACTTAAAGGGTGGGGTCTATGACCCTGAATTCACAGTTTGGCCATGGTAGGTAGCAGAAGGAAGTCCATAGATATATGTCTTTAGTGAATGAAAGATGTAGCCTGACAGATTTCCAGAACTGATAAATTTTTTTGGTGAGAAGCAAGAATGGCAGGGTCAATAAGTATGTCAGAGTAAAGAAAACTCTTTCCAAAAGACAAAAATGCCCAGCCTCAAAGTCTAAGTCACTGGAAATGCTAAATAGTACACAGAGTTCCTTTCACAATGCCAGTTTAGTTGGGCCGTAGTCAGCCAGCTGTAGATGTTTTAAAATATAAAACAAATTTCCTAGCAATCCGTTTGCAGCAAATTTTTGTTGCACATATTGTTACTTGGCTTACTGCTTTATGTTTCAGTCAAATCTGGAGTATTGAATCTGTTATGGGCATTGGGACTTTGTTTTCCCTCAGAATCTCTGCTTTCTCTGATCAGGATTGGAGCTTCCAAATCTTTCCAGCAGTCACAGGAAGCCACTAAACACAGTTCCTGATGGGAAAGACTCTGAGGAATGTGAAACCTGGTATAGTACTTAAGGATGATATCTCCAGGAGTGTAGCAGAAACAATCAATAATAATACTGAAGTTCAGTCTCTTGGGGAATTTACATTTGATTTAAAAACAGTCACTGTGTGAATATTCTGATTTTTCTAAAATGAATGTGGGTGCAAAATGAAGTCTAGAAGGAGGTGGCATGACCTGAGTTTCCTGTTTTTATGGTTTTTATAAAATCAAGCCTGAAGCTGCACCAGGCAGGACAGCCAAAACTGATAAGAAAACTATAGCCTTATTGGTTTGAATAATCAGAGGACAGAATTTGGAGCAACCACAGTTGCTGGAAAATTCTGGTAGAAATTTTGGAAAGGAGCAATCCAAAGAGAGAGTATCCTTAATTCTCTGAATAACTTTTGGCCTAACTTCTGGGGACTCCAGAACTATGTATTTGAGGGCAGATTCTAAGCAGCCCAATAAAGAACTGAATTGAGATTATTTAAGCCAGCACTCACCATAGGGATACAAAGTTTTCAGTATGGATTTACTCAAATTAAGTGCCCGTTGAAACAAATGCAGACACATGATTAGCACTCTTCAGAGGAATATAATAGAATCCAGAATGTCTGCAACTTATTATTCACAATATCCATGATGTAATTCAAAACTGGCGGACATACAAAGAAACAGGGAAACCTGACTAGTTCCTAAAGTGAAAGACAGTTTGTAACCATTCCTGAAATGACCCAGATGTTGGAATTAGTAGACAGTATTTTAAAGCAACTATCTTAAGCAACTATGCTTAAGAATGTAAATGAAAATGTTCTTACAATGAATTAATGACAAAAGGATCTTAGCAGAGAAATAAAAGGAGCAAGTAGAACTGAACTGAATAATGCAATACTTGCATCACAAAAAATCTACTTGATGGTTTTAACAATAGAAAAAACAGTAGAAAAAAGATAATGGAAGAGTTAGTGAACTTGAAGATAAATTATTTAATCTAGAGAACAGAGAGAAAAATTGCGGGCAGGGGAAATGAATAGATCTGAGGAATAATATCAATAAGTCTAGTATACATGTATTTGAGTCCCAGATTGACAGTAGAGAGACAAGGAAGTAGAAAATATTTTGGAAGAAATAGGGACATTGGGCTGGGCACAGTGGCTCATGCCTCTAATCCCAGCATTTTGGAAGGCCGAGGTGGGTGGATCACCTGAAGCCAGGAGTTCAAGGCCAGCCTGAACAACATGGTGAAACCCCACCTCTACTGAAAATACAAAAATTAGCTGGGTGTGGTGATGCATGCCTCTAATCCCAGCTACTTTGGAGGCTGAGGCAGGAGAATTGCTTGAGTCTTGGAGGCAGAGGTTGCAGTAAGCCGAGATTGCGCCATTGCACTCTAGCCTTGGCAATAAGAGTGAAACTCCATCTAAAAAAAAAAAAGAAAGAAAGAAAGAAAGAAAGAAAGAAAGAAAGAAAGAAAGAAAGAAAGAGGGACATTGATTCAATAAATGACCTAAACATTATTTATTAATAGTGGAATGCATAGGTTGGGCAATTGGGGGCAGTTCACTCTTGGTCTAGCCAATAAGGGGTACATTTTTTGAAGATAATAAACAAAATAAAAATAACCCAAAGTTAATCTTTTTTAAAATTATCACTGTGTGCTGGCACTTGTAAAGAATATCAATTACAAGATATTTCATCCTGCTTGGGAGACAGGCAAGATGGACAACTACAAACAGCTCTGGTCTGCAGCTCCCAGCAAGACCAACACAGAAGGCAGGTGATTGCTGCCATTCCAACTGAGCCTCCGCTGGTGATATCCAGGCAAACAGGGTCTGGAGTGGACCTCCAGCAAACTCCAGCAGACTTGCAGAAGAGGGGCCTGACTTTAGAAGGAAAACTAACAAACAGAAAGCAATAACATCAACATCAACCAAAAGGATGCCCACGCAAAAACCCCATCCAAAGGTCATCAGCATCAAAGATCAAAGATAGATAAATCCAAGAAGATGAGAAAAAAACCAGAACCAACATGCGGAAAATTCCAAAAACCAGAATGTCTCTTCTCCTTCAAATGATTGCAGCTCCTCACCAGCAAAGGCACCAAACTGGACGGGGAGGGAGTTTGACAACTTGACAGAAGTAGGCTTCAGAAGGTGAGCAATAACAAAGTCCTCTGAGCTAAAGAAGCATGTTCTAACCCAATGCAAGGAAGCTAAGAACTTTGATAAAAGGTTACAGGAACAGGTAACTAGAATAACCGCTTTAGAGAAGAACATAAATGACCTGATGGAGCTGAAAAACACAGCACAAGAACTTCATGAAGCATACACAAGTATTGATAGCGAAATCAATCAAGCAGAAGAAAGGATATCAGAGATTGAAGATCAACTTAATGAAATAAAGCGTGAAGACAAGATTAGAGAAAAAGGAATGAAAAGGAACGAAAAAAACCTCCAAGAAATATGGGACTATGTGAAAAGACCAAACCAAAGATTGATTGGTGCACCTGAAAGTGGCAGGGAGAATGGAACCAAGTTAAAAAACACTCTTCAGGATATTATCTGGGAGAACTTCCCCTAGTTAGCAAGACAGGGCAACAGTCAAATTCAGGAAATACAGAAAACACCACTAAGATACCCCTTGAGAAGAGCAACCCCAAGACACATAATCATCAGATTTACCAAGGTTGAAATGGAGGAAAAAATGTTAACGGCAGCCAGAGAGAAAGGTCAAGTTACCTACAAAGGCAAGCCCATTAGGCTAACAGCGGATCTCTCTAAAGAAACCCTATAAGCCAGAAGAGAGTGGGGGCCAATATTCAATTTTCTTAAAGAAAAGAATTTTCAACCCAGAATTTCATATCCAGCCAAATTTAGCTTCATAGGGGAAGGAGAAATAAAATCCTTTACAGAGAAGCAAATGCTGAGGGATTTTTTCACCCCCAAGCCTGCCTTACAAGAACTCCTATACGAAGCACTAAATGTAGAAAGGAAAAACTGGTTCCAGCCACTGCAAAAACATACCAAAATATAAAGATCAATGACAGTATGAAGAAACTGTATCAACTAATATGTAAAATAACCAGCTAGCATCATGATGACAGGATTGAATTCACACATAACAATATTAGCCTTAAATGTAAATGGGCTAAATGCCCGAATTAAAAGACACAGACTGGCAAATTGGATAAAGAGTCAAGACCTATTGGTGTACTATATTCAGGAGACCCATCTGATGTGCAAAGACACATATAGGCTCAAAATAAAGGGATGGAGAAATATTTACCAAACAGATGGAAAGGAAAAAGAAGCAGGGGTAACAATCCTAGTCTCTGATAAAATATACTTTAAACCAACAAGATAAAAAAAGACAAAGAAGGGTATTACATAATGTTAAAGAGGTCAATGTAACAAGAAAACCTATCTTAAATATATATGCACCCAGTACAGGAGCACCCAGATTCATAAAGCAAGTTCTTAGAGACCTGCAAAGAGACGTTGACTCCCACATAATAATAATGGGAGACTTTAACACCCCACTGTCAATATTAGACAGATCAATGAGACAGAAAATTAACAAGGATATTCAGGACTTGAACTCAGTTCTGGAGGAAGTGGACCTAATAGACATCTACAGAACTCTTCACCCTAAATCAACAGAATATACATTCTTCTCAGCATCACATAGCACTTACTCTAAAATTGACCACATAATTGGAATTAAAACACTCTTCAGCAAATCTAAAGAACGGAAATCATAACAGTCTCTCAGACCACAGTGCAATCAAATTAGAACTCAGGATTAAGAAACTCACTCAAAACCACACAACTACATGGAAAGTGAGCAACCTGCTCCTGAATGACTACTGAGTAAATAACCAAATTAAGGCAGAAATAAATAAGTTCTTCGAAACCAATGAGAACAAAGACACAACATACCAGAACCTCTGGGCACAGCTAAAACAGTGTTTAGAGGGAAATTTATGGCACTGAATGCCCACATCAGAAAGCAGGAAAGATCTAAAATCACACCCTAACATCACAGTAAAAGAACTAGAGAAGCAAGAGAAAACACATTCAAAAACTAGAAGAAGGCAAGAAATAACTAAGATCAGAGCAGAAATGAAGGAGAGAGAGACACTCAAAACCCTTCAAAAATCAATGAATCCNCTACTGAGTAAATAACCAAATTAAGGCAGAAATAAATAAGTTCTTCGAAACCAATGAGAACAAAGACACAACATACCAGAACCTCTGGGCACAGCTAAAACAGTGTTTAGAGGGAAATTTATGGCACTGAATGCCCACATCAGAAAGCAGGAAAGATCTAAAATCAACACCCTAACATCACAATTAAAAGAACTAGAGAAGCAAGAGCAAACGAATTCAAAAGGTAGCAGAAGACAAGAAATAACTAAGATCAGAGCGGAACTGAAGGAGATAGAGACACAAAAAACCCTCCAAAAATCAGTGAATCCAGCAGCTGGTTTTTTGAAAAGATTAACAAAATAGATAGTTAGCTACCCAGACTAATAAAGGAAAGAGAGAGAATCAAATAGACACAATAAAAAATGATAAAGGGGATATCATCACTGATCCCACAGAAATACAAATTACCATCAGAGAATATTATAAATACCTCCATGCAAATACACTAGGAAATCGAGAAGAAATGGATAAATTCCTGGACACATACACCCTCCCAAGACTAAACCAGGAAGGAATCAAATCCCTGAATAAAGCAATAACAATTTCTGAAATTGAGGCAGTAATTAATAGCCTACCAACCAAAAAAAGCCCAGGACTAGATGGATTCACAGCCAAATTCTACCAGAGGTAAAAAGAGGAGATGGTACCATTCCTTCTGAAACTATTCCAAACAATAGAAGAAGAGGGACTCCTCCATAACTGATTTTATGAGGCCAGCATAATCTTGATATCAAAACCTCGCAGAGACACAACAAAAAAAGAAAGTTTCAGACCAATACCCCTGATGAACATCGATGCAAAAATCCTCAATAAAACACTGGCAAACCGAGTCCAGGAACACATCAAAAGGCTTATCCACCACAATCAAGTCAGCCTCATCCCTGGGAAGCAAGGCTGATTCAACATACACAAACCAATAAAGGTAATCCATCCCATAAACATAACCAATGACAAAAACCACATTATTATCTCAATAGATGCAGAAAATGCCTTTGATAAAATTCAACACCACTTCATGCTAAAAACTCTCAATAAACTAGGTTTTGATGGAGTATATATCAAAATAATAAGAGCTGTTTATAGCAAACCTACATTCAATAGCATACTGAATGGGCAAAAGCTGGAAGTAATCCCTTTGAAAACTGGCACAAGGCAAAGATGCCCTCTCTCACCACTCCTATTTAATACAATATTGGAAGTTCAGGCCAGGGCAATCAGGCAAAAGAAAGGAATAAAGGGTATTCAAATAGGAAGAGAGGAAGTCGAATTATCTCTGTTTTCAGATGACATGATTGAATATTTTGAATACATATGTAACTTTCAAATTAGCACCTTTTAAAAACTTACCATTTAATAAATATTCTGTCTTATAAAGGAGTTAATGTGGAGTACTTCAGTTAAATACTTCTCATGACAGGTATATAAATTCATTCTAAGAGTAAATTTATAAATTTTGGAATAATTAGAGTGCATTTTATATACAGTTTTGTCCACAACTCCTAAATGCTATATATTCCTGCACTTAAACTATAATTCAAAATAATAAATGATAACACTGTTACTGTAAAGATAAAGAAACAGAACGTGAGTTTTTCAATTTTGTCATTTGGTATGACCACATGGAGTTATTGTGTTTAAATTTTAAACAACAAAACAGAGTGAATCTGTGAGGTGTAATATTTGTTTGGGATAAGTAAAAATTTTAGTTCATATGTGAAACTTTTATATGATCTTGAAAAATATTTTTTTAAGGAACTAAATCATGTCCTTTGCGGCAACATAGTTGCAGCTGGAGCCATCTTCCTAAGCAAGTTACCACAGAAACAGAAAACCAGATACTGCACGTTCTCACAAGTGGGAGCTAAACATTGGGTACACACGGACACAATTATGGGAACAATAAATACTAGGGACTCCAAAAACAAGGAGGGAGAGAGGAGGGAAAGGTTGAAAAATTACCTATCTGGTATTCTGTTCACTGCTTAGGTGATGGGATCATTAGAAGCCCAAACTTCAGCATCACACAATATATCCGTAATGTAATAAACTTGCATGAAACTAAACTAAAACTTAACTAAAATAAATAAAATATTTTAAAATTGACATGTATCCCCCTTTACATAGTTATCTATTTATCTTTAGATTAAAGAACAAATGCAGAGGTTTAAAATTACTTCAGTCATACAATTTAGTCATAGTATAAATTGTCCCTTTTTCAGACATTTTTGTTGTATTAAAATTCACTTAGTTATTAGACAATTATTTACATAACATATTTACATAGAATTTTAATATAAGCACCAAAGCTAAAACTGCTAGGTTAATATAAAAGCTACTGATTTCAAATTCAGGAGTTGCGCCCAAGATGGCCAAATAGGAACAGCTCCAGCCTCCAGCTCCCAGCGTGAGCGACACAGAAGATGGGTGATTTCTGCATTTTCAACTGATGTACCAAGTTCATCTCACTGAGTCATGTTGGACAGTTGGCGCTGGTCTGCAGGTGCAGCCCGACTAGCCAGAGCTGAAGCAAGGCGAGGCATTGCTTCACTTGGGAAGTGCAAGGGGGAAGAGAATTCCTTTTCCTAACCAAAGGAAGTTGAGACACACAACACCTGGAAAATCGGGTAACTCCCACCCTGATACTGTACTTTACCAAGGGTCTTAGCAAATGGCACACTGGGAGATTGTATCCCACACCAGGCCCAGAGGGTCCCATGCCCACAGAGCCTCCCTCATTGCTAGCACACCAGTCTGAGATCTAACGGCAAGGTGGCAGTGAGGCTAGGGGAGGGGGGCCCACCATTGCTGATGCTTAAGTAGGTAAACAAAGCCACCTGGAAGCTCGAATTGGGTGGAGCCCATGACAACTCAGGGAGGCTGGCCTGCCTCTATAGACTCCACCTCTGGGGACAGGGCACAGCTAAACAAAAAGCAGCAGAAGCCTTGGCAGAGGTAAATGCCCCCATCTGACAGCTTTGAAGAGAGCAGTGGATCTCCCAGCATGGAGGTTGAGATCTGAGAACGGACAGACTGCCTGCTCAAGTGGGTCCCTGACCTCTGAGTAGCCTAACTGGGAGACATCCCCCACTAGGTGCAGACCAACACCTCACACCTCACATGGCGGGGTACACCCCTGTGAAGAAGCTTCCAAAGCAAGAATCAGACAGCAACAATCACTGTTCAGCAATATTCTGTCTTCTGCAGCCTCCGCTTCTCATATCCAGGCAAATAGGATCTGGAGTGGACCTCAAGCAAACTCCAACAGACCTACAGCTGAGGGTCCTGATTGTTAGAAGGAAAACTAACAAACAGAAAGGACACCCTCACCAAAACCCCATCAGTACATCACCATCGTCAAAGACCACAGGCAGATAAAACCAAAAAGATGGGGAAAAAGCAGGGCAGAAAAGCTGCAAATTCAAAAAATCAGAGCACATCTCCCTCTCCAAAGCAACGCAGCTCATTGCCAGCAACGGAACAAAGCTGGATGGAGAATGACTTTGATGAATTGAGAGAAGAAGGCTTCAGTTGATCAAACTTCTCAGTGCTAAAGGAGGAACTATGTAACCAGCGCAAAGAAACTCAAAACCTTGAGAAAAGATTTGACAAATGGCTAACTAGAATAACCAATGTAGAGAAGTCCTTAAAAGAACTGATAGAGATGAAAGCCATAACACGAGAACTACGTGACAAACGCACAAACTTCAGTAACTGACTCGATCATCTGGAAGAAAGAGTATCAGCAATTGAAGATCAAATGAATGAAACGAAGCGAGAAGAGAAGTGTAGAGAAAAAAGAGTAAAAAGAAATGAACAAAGCCTTCAAGAAATATTGGATTACGTGAAAAGACCAAATCTACGTCTGATTGGTGTGCCTGAAACTGATGGGGAAAATGGAACCAAGTTGGAAAACACTTTGCAGGATATCATCCAGGAGAACTTCCCCAACCTAGTAAGGCAGGCCAACATTCAAATTCAGGAAATACAGAGAATGCCACAAAGATACTCCTCGAGAAGAGCAACTCCAAGACACATAATTGTCAGATTCACCAAAGTTGAAATGAAGGAAAAAATCTTAAGGGCAGCCAGAGAGAAG